>NW_022436977.1:17474354-17629744 GCF_009761245.1 Sapajus apella
AAAAAAAAAAAAAAAAAAACAGCCAAATTACAATCAAAGAAATGCTTATGGAGATTAGAGTTGTAATAATAAGTGATATTACATGTCACTTATTTTCAGCCTATTCAAAATGCGGTGTCAGCAAAAAACAGATACAAAATTTTCTACATCCAAGTAACTCATGCTATAAGGCAAGAATCTTGTGGCATTTAAGCAAATCATACCTATAAGAAAAAATATCTTAGTGGCAGTATTCAATGATAAACTACAATTGACCACTCAGATGAAAATCCATATGAAATATAATTTAGATTTTTAATTTTTAATTTCTATGTCTACTTTAATTTATACTTTGGCTTTAAACATATGTATGTACTATATGAAAATTACATCTTATTTTGCATGCTTTGGTTCATTACTGCTAATAGAAAACAAATTATGTTAAAATCTCAATTATAAAAACATAATATGTGATTTTGCTAAAGTACAAAAAATAAATACATAATGCTTGGTAAATTATGTATGTCTTTATTTTGTTACTGACTTAAACATTTAAATGTATCAGTGGGATTAAAAATAATTATATTCACTTCTCTACAATATTTCCCAACTTTTAACCATATTAAAAAAACTATAATTTTACACATGCACATATTTTTCGATTTTGTAATTATAAAGGTGTATTTGTCAAGGTAGGAGGATAAAGTGTATTTCATTTAACAGTTAACATTTATAACATTTAAACGTTTAGGCATAGGGACCTTTGCTATAACCTCACAAATGTTAAAGCCAGACCAAATAGCATAGAACCAATAATCATGAGATGGAAAGAGAAAGCTGTGTGCTAATTTTCTTATAATTTATTGCAAGGATCAATAATCTCTGTCTAAAGTCAAAACAGGGATTTTTTTTGTGTGTGTGTGTCGGAGACATAGTCTCTCTGTTGTCCAGGATCAAGCGATTCTCCTGCCTCAGCCCTGTGAGTAGCTGGGATTACAGGCATGTGCCACCATGCCCGGCTAATTTTTCTATTTTTAGTAGAGATGTGTTTCACCATGTTGGTCAGGCTGATCTCAAACTCCTGACCTCAAGTGATCTGCCTGCCTCGGCCTCCCAAAATGCTGGGATTATAAGCATGAGCCACAGTGCCCAGCCAGAATAGGGAACTTAAAAAAAAAAATTATTCACAGCCTCTTCATGCTATCTATAATCTTCTCTTTCAAACTGTAGGTATCTTTTAGAAACTTAAAACTCTTTTATGTGAAAACCAATGTACTTTATCTGCTTATAAATTATTAACATTTAGATAAATGAAGCTTAATATATTTTAATAAAAATAGTTTTCCATGAACTTTGGGAGGCTGAGGAAGGTGTATCATGAGGTCAGGAGTTTGAAACCAACCTGGCCAAGATGGTGAAACCCTGTCTCTCCTAAAAATACAAAAATTAGCTGGGCGCAGTGATGGGTGCCTGTATCCCAGCTACTCAGGAGGCTGAGGCAGGATAATCACTTGAATCCGGGAAGCAGAGGTTGCAGTGACCTGAGATCATGCCACTGCATTCTAGTCTGGGTGACAGAGCAAGACTCTGTCTTAAAAAAAAAAAAAAAAAAGTTTCCACAGTAACTTCATTTTTTGTGAAATTTGCTTCCCAACCTCCCTTCTTCTGTCTGTGTATGGATAGCCAGACTCATGGTCCCTAAAGTTTCCTAAAGCCTGTTTGAAAGGCTCCTTAGCTGCGGTGCCTCCCCATGATTTCCTTACTTTGTTCTTTGTACTCTGCATTGTGTGCATTTTTTTCCATGAGCAGCTATCATTTTAACAAATGTATAAAATGAGAAAACAAAGAAATTCACTTACCAGAGGCTAGTGATTATTTGGCATTTTGTTTAATTGAGGTTTCCCGGCTTGATGGTATCAGCCAATGTCATCCCGTTCAGGTTCCACTTGAGGTGATTTGCAGCGTCCTTACTCATTTGCATAGCACCATATGCTGCCCTAACAGAATCTTTGCACAGTATGAAATAATTCCTTTTGACAGGATAACCACTATTACAGCAGGTAGGCCAAACTGGGAGAAGATAGTAATCAAATTAAGGAAACAGTAAGTAGGCAATTATGTGTACCCACCACCAAATGCTGGCACTAATCTGTTCAGGATGTCTGTGGAGCATTTGGCTGGGAATGGCTTGAGGGCCTCTTAGAATGTTACTGCAGTGTGAATATGGGATCTCCTGAATGAACTTATTCATAAACTATTTAGAACTTACTGATGGTGTTAAGTCCTGTGTTTTGCCATATTTTGAAAAATGCCCATTTCAGTCCATGCCTCAACACCTGAAGGTATAACCCCAGGACCAAGAATGCAACTACAAACAGGCTTTCCTATTTAGCCCAATGGCCCGTGCATTAGTTTAATAGCCATGTTTCTAAATTTTAGTGTCAAAAGTTAATGTTTAATTATCTGACAGAAAATACAGCTGCAGAGTCTGGAATGTAGTGCTCAGATGATCCTCCCTGCCCTCCGACCTGCCACCTCCTCTGTCTCCCTTCTTTGCTGTCAATGAGCAAGCCATTTCAATAAGTTGCAAAGCAAGAAAGTGATTTTACAAAGTACCTCACAGAGAAATCTGAAGTGAGCTGGCCACGAGGCACTAGGAATCCCTTTACATTCTGAAACCTCATCCTTTCCTTGATTGGCATGAAGCAGTTGACTTCTAGATGCCCTAGAAAATTGCTGCTTTTTTCTCCTCCCTAATATGTGATCCTGAACAGAGCAAAGACATCCTCCCCTCCCCACCCCCCCTCCCCTCCCCACCCCCTCCCCACTCCCCTCCCCACTCCCTCCCCCCCTCCCCTGCAAGTCAAGTTGAAATGCCTGAGATGAAAAAGCCACTTTGGAAATGACAGGATGTGAGAGGGCAGATTTCTATTGGACAGCTCCTCTGGGAATGGGCACAGCTTCTGTTCTTCAGGAGGTCAAATGATTCCAAGGGATGCCACTGAGGCAGGAATGCTTCTTAACATCTCCTGAAGTCCAAAGAAGAAACCCTCAAAGTGTAATCGTGGAGTCTGATGACTTTTTTATAACCTGGGTCTTTAGGAACAGTCAATTAAAGTTTACCTGCCGGAGCATTTTCCAAAACAAATCAATATCTCATTTATTAAAAGTTAAGAACCTGTAAGTTAATACATGAGTGAAAAAGCAGGGAAATAATGTGGCAAAGAAGGCTTGCAAGTTTGGGGGAAAAACCAAAACATACATTTCTGATTTAAAATCTACCACAAAGTTTGGGTGGTGGTACGCTGCACTGTGTGGCATTAGCATAATCAAGTTTGCTTACTTTTAGTTTATGAGCTGAAGACTGTAGTTTAGCTTGATTTGCACTCCGTTTCCTCTAAATCACAGGCTCCAGCCCTGAACGCCAGAGAATTGCTAAAGAAGCTGCTCATGGAGAGAGTCAGCAAGCTAATGGTTTCCTTCAAAACGGAATAGGAAACAGAAAGCATGGTGAAATAGAGATTTTTCTTACTGAACTTTGCATTCATAGATTTTGACTGGGTTTCTCCACCCAAGAAGCCTCCCCAGAAAAAATTATCTTGCTCTTCCTTCCTACACCGTAATTTTAAGAACAATAATGTATCAACGTTCCACAGATACCTGCCTATTGCACAGCTAAATCCACTGATTGGATCATCATGTCCGTTTAGTCACATGTTCTCAAACTTGTCTGTGCATTTGAATCACCTGGGGAGTTTTTGTTTTTTGTTTAGAAACAGTCTCACTCTGCCACCCACCCTAGAGTGCAGTCATAGCTCACTATAACCTTGAACTCCTGGACTTAAGCGATTCACCTGGCTCAGCCTCTCAAGTAGCTAGGACTGCAGGCATGCACCATCATGCTGGATTATTATTATTATTTTTTGTAGATATGTGGTCTTCCTATGATGCCCAAGCTGGTCTTGAATTCCTGGCCTCAAGTGGTCCTCCCACCTGGGCCTTGCAAAGTGCTGGGATTATTTTTGCAGGCATGAGCCACCACTCCTGGCTCATCTGAGGAGTTTTAGAAATCACTGATGCCTTGGTCCCACCCAGAAAAATTCTGATGTCATTTATGTGGACTGCATCCTAGACACTGACATTTTAAAATTCCCAAAGTGATTCTCATGTGCAGCCAAGTTTGAGAACCACTACTGTAAGCCACTGGTTCTTAAAGTGTGGTCATTGGACTACAGCGTCTGTATCAACTGGGAACTTGTTAGAAAGGCAGACTTTCTGGCCCCACCCCAGACAAACTGATTCAGAAACCCTGAGGATGAGCCCAACAATCTGTGGTGTAACAGGCCCTCCAGGTGACTCTGATACATGCTAATAGTTGAGAGCAATTGCCTTACATAAAGGTTTGAGAACCCACAGTGTATCGACACCATTTGTGTAGCTGCTGTTCATGTCTCAAATTGATGTCTTTCTCAGGAAGCAGCAAGATATGATGGAAAGACTATGGGCTTTTTGGAGTCAGGCCAGACCTGGGTTTGAATCCCAGCCCCATCATTTACAAGCTGTGTGAGCTTAGACAAACATGTAATTTAACCTGTATGAGCTTCAGTCTCCTCAATTCTGAAACAGTAGAAATTTTATCTAACTCGTAATGTTGTTGTGAAAATTAAATGGGATAATAGCATCTAAAATGGACTTGTAGAGTGCTATAAATCAGATCTTAGTTCCTTGTCCTTCCTCCCTTCTACTCTAAATTTTAACAAGCAACAGAGAGAAGTAACAGGACATCTACATGAGTTGGGCATATTCACTTTCTTGTCAGTTCCTAAATATTCTTTTCTAGCCTCATCTGATAGCATCATTTCTTTGCATTGAATCAGCAGCATGACATAGGACTTTGGCATCAGGTGAGTCTAATGAACCAGGCACAGGACCAGGCTCTGGCTACTGGGCCACTGAAAGAGAGTCCAACTGTGGTCTCATTACTCAACAAGGGCAAAAACTAAGGTCGGGATACTCAAATCTGGCAAATCCCTTTCCAGCATCCACTGAGAGGATATATATTTATTCTCAGAGGCATGTCAAATTTTTAGAAGTAGTTGCCTACTTAATTTAGACAAATTGCTTACTTTATTTTAATAATTCACCTATTGTGTGACTTGTTTATAGACTTTGTATTTTAACATCAAGCATTCAGTTTCTCACTACTGCTTAAGGAAAAGGTATCCAAGTCCTCTCCGGGACAAGTGTGTCAGTATAGTATAATACCTAATAGCAGTACTAACAATTAATAAGTCATTGCTGCTTAAACCCATAAACATTTTAACTCCATTTCAGTCTCACAGCAACTCAAAGAGGGAGGCATAACCATTATCCCCATTTTACAGATGAGAAAGCTGGAGCCCAGAGAGGTTAAGTGACTTGTCCGAGGTCACACAACTGGGAACTAGGGGAGCTGTCTCCCTGACCCCTTCCCAAGTCTTGTATCCTAACTGCCAGGCTGCCATAATAATGATAATGAAATGAACAACAGTAACAATATAAAAATACAGAGCACCTGAGAGATGGAATGAATTGGCTACTAGAAGACACGCATGAGTCTCATTCATGCATAAACAGCTGGTTTCAGAACGACTATTATTATTAATAATTCTCTACTCTCCACTGCTATTACTATCCTGCTCCCTCTGCTATTACTCCCTTACCCTCACTGACCTCAGTATTGTTAATCCCTAGAATAATGAGATGCTTTCCTGAGAATTTCCTTAAAAATGGAGAGAGTTACCTGCAGTGAAATTACCAGGTGTCCTAGTGCCATGCTTGTTGTCGGATGAGCAGCAGCAGAGTCACCAGGGAGAGGTGCAGACGCTCAGGACTTGCCCCAGACCTCCTGAATCAGAGTCTACCACTGAACAAGCCCCTCTGCCCAGGTGACTGATCCACACAGTCTGCAGTTCCTGACAAGCTCCCAGGTGAGTTCAACACTGTTGGTCTGTGGATTCCACTTCAGCAGCAGGTTCTAGAACAGGTGTATCTTCCACTCCTCTGCCAGCACACTAAGCCTCAGGTCTCAGTGCAGTAGCAGAGCTCATTAAGCTGATCATATTCTACAGACCTACGCTGACTCCTCCTGCCAGCACCTTCCACCTGAGGGAAGCTGGGAGAGCAGGAGAGGCTCTTTGAATCCCTCTAGTTACCTGCCCTGCAGAGGTACCTGGGATATATGGCTTCAAAAGGGTGCACTAAACTTCCCAGTGGAAGTCTCTCAGCCTGCCTGCATGTGGCAGTGGGAAAAGATATCTATAAAGCTGGTTCTAGGTGTCTGTCTGTAAAGATGTCAGGACAGGGAATAACTGGGATAAGCTATGTCTCCAGTAGATCTTACGTCATTCAGTAGGGTGGCCCTAGAGCTGCATCAGGTAAATTTGGTATATTTTATAGAAGGTTGCATAGGACATCTGCCTGGGCATAACTGGCCTCTCCATGTTGGTTCCGACATGCTCCTTTCCTCTTTGCACACAGAAGCCATGCTGCAATCCTCTGTTAACCTGACCTGTGTCCCAGGGATCTGCCAGAGCTTAACTGGTCCATGTCAGCCTTTCCCAGCAGCTCTGTTGTGTTCTCTCATTCCTGGGCTCCTGGCACGGGATCCAATGCCTTGTGTCTGAGTTTTGCTCTCCTGATCCTCTATCACCTAGATGTCAGTCTAGGTGGCAAGCATCCTTTTTCTTGTTGCTTCCTTGACTCCAGAAACAAAAAAGGCAATGCAGTTAGAGGAACTTGAAGGTCTTAGGTCATGAGAGGGATTTAACTCACCCAAACCAGAACTGTTCATCATTCCACCAGGCCAGAATCTATTTCTCCCTCATGGAACTTTCCCAATTCAAGATAAAGCATCATTACCCATGTCGTTGCTCATGTTGAAATCTCAGGCAGAAGTCATTCCCGAATGCCTCCTTCCATCACACTCACATCCAGTCCATCAGCAAAGTGTCAGCTCTGTGTCCAGAATACATCTTATGTGTGCACACTGCACTTCCTGTTTATCAATACTGCCTTGTCCACTATCTCTAGGTTATAGCTGTCTCCAACTGGCCTCCTGACTACCGGTCTTGCACTTCACATGGAAGCCAGAGTGATCTCAAACTCACTTCTCACATTATCACTGTAATCTCTCCCCTTCCCCATTTCAAATCACTCAAAATCCAAATAGAACATCATGAACTTTTACCTTTGTCTCCATCTCTGTCTCTATTTTTTCCTATTCATTCATTAAGTGAACTTACTCACTTCTCAACTTACTCTACTGCAGCCCCATGGGCTCCTCCCATCGATGGGCCTCCTTGTGGCCTCTTTTCATCGGAAACTCTCTTCCCCCAGAGGATCATGTGGGTGATTTTCTCTACTGAAGCCTAATGTTTGAACAAACCTCAAAGATTTTGTCCAAAGAGGGGCCCTCCTCTGACCACACTATCTGAAGCAAGTTTCATACCAACCTCATATTTTAATGTTTTCTAGGCCTATTGCTACTGGAATCATCTTGCTACTGTTTCTTTTTCTTTGTTCCTGTATAAGTCACCACTGGAATATGGGCTTTAGAGAGAAATTACCTTATCTGTTTTGTTCATACATTATAGGTCCTCCACAAATTGAAGAAAATGATGGCAGGAGATAGGACGAGTGCCATCTCTATTTCTGTGTTAATTTCTTTATTTTTATAACATTTATGTTGCCAAAAAGAATGTTAAAAACTGCACTGGGCACGGTAGCTTACACCTGTAACCCTAGCACTTTGGGAGGCCAAGGTCGGTGGATCACCTGAGGTCAGAAGTTCAAGACGAGCCTGGCCAACATGGCAGAACTCTTATCTCTACTAAAAAAATACAAAAATTATCTGGGCATGGTGACACACACCTGTAATCCCAGCTACTTGGGAGGCTGAGGCTGGAGAATCACTTGAATCTGGGAGGCAGAGGTTGCAGTGAGCCGAGATCGCACCACTACACTCCAGCCTGGATGACAGAGTGAGACTCTGTCTTAAAACAACAACAACAACAACAACAAAGCTCCACTGGTAGGAAAACGCCATATAAATGGACTCATGCTTAGACCATGCTCTTGTCAACCATAACTCCAGCATGCTGGGATGGCAGGTGATGCTGTGGGAAGGAATCAGGGCTAGCTGCTTCTATTCTTGGCATAGCAGTTCAAGGTGCAGAACTCAAACAGCACACCTTATGGGTAATGAATGAATCCATGGTGTCACGTGAAAAAGGAAGAAATGAGGTTAAATCAATGAAATCACTGATTTGCCCAAGAAAAGGAAAAATTTTCTTCCTGGTTTAATTGTTTATTTGTGGATAGCTCATTCAAGATCAGAGCCAGTGTCCCATGTAGACAGAATGACCCATATGGGAAGTCTATGTTCCTAACTTGAGAGCAAAAGCGTTGGAGAACAGATTTCAAAACTATGCCATGGGCTGTTCGACTATGAAAGGATGACAAAAACAAGACAACAACCTAAGAAATAAAGAGATGTTGCTGGCGGTGCCTAAGAAATAAAGAGATGTTACTGGCAGTGCCTTCCCTGCCTTCATCATGAGTCCTCCTGCTCTGCCAGTCCCATGTTGGTGTTCCCACAGGATTCTGTTTTCCTTTCCCTCATCTGCATTCATCTACATCCACCTACATCTAAGGCCTTAAGGACTATTCACCTATCCATTCCTGTCTTCAGTTAAGATTGTTTTCCTGTGCTGAAATTTTATCTCCACTTGCCAGGTAGGTTTTTTTTTTTTTTTTTTTTTTTTTTTATTGGCAGCCTTATTGAGGCAAAATTGGCCTACAATGAACATCATATACTTGAAGGGTACTATTGGATACATGTGATATATGTTTACAGCTGGAAAATAATGACCATAATTGAGATAATGAACATAACCATTACCTCCAAGTTTCTGTGTGCCTGTTTGTAATTCCTTCTACTGCTCCTTCACATCCTCAGGGAAACACTAACCTGCTTTCACTATAGATTATTTTATATATTCTCAAATTAGATAAAGGAAATGATTCAGTATGTACTCTTTGTTGTCTGGCTTCTTCCATTCAACTTAATTATTTTGGGATTCATTCATGTTGTGGGAATCAATAATCCATCTCATTTAATTTCTTAGTAGCATTCCATTTGTGGATATACCACAGTTTGTTTATCCAATCACTTGATGGACATTTAAGTCGTTTCTAGTTTATGGCTATTACAAGCAAAGCTGCTGTGAAGATTTGTGTACAAATAATGGTATGATTTCCCTCTTAGATAAATACCTAGGTGTGGAATATTTAACTTTTAACTAAACTCTAAAGCTGCTGCTTTTCAAAATGGTTGCACCTAAATTACATTTCTACCGGTAGCATCTAAGTTCCAGTTGCTTCCACATCCTTGCCAAAACTTGGTTAGGCCAGTCTTCTTATTTTTAGCCATTCTAGCAGGCTTGCTTCCTCAATTCAGGGCATCCTTACATCTTCCCTGAATCATAACAGCCTCTTACCCTCTGCCTTCTTCCATCCCTTGTCTGTATGCTATACTTTAAGAATGTGCTCAGGTCTGCGATGTCTTCCCACATTTCTTGTCACCCAAAAAACTATCACCTTCCACAGAATTTGCCACTGTCTCTTTGGCACCACATCCAGATTCCATAACAGACATACCTTGGAGGTGCTCCTATTCCTGTAGTTATCATTTTACCCATCCCACTGCACTGTAATGGTTTTCTACCTGTTTCCTACCATAGATTGTTATCTTGAAGTCAAGGGCTAGGTTTTATTCATCTTTTCATGCCCAACTCTTTTTACACTCAGCACAGAGCCTGACACATAAAAAGTACCTATTGTTTCTGAAGGATGGAGTGAAAGAAACCCCTGAGTCTCCATTTAAGGTGAACTTGATATTTCTAATTATTACAAGACTCTTCAAAAAATATTTAATGATTTGAGGATATGCCCTATAACCAATTTTATCTATACAATGAATAATGATGTTTTCTTTTCCTGTTTTCATTTTCTTTTCAAAAGATGAATTTACTATTCATCATGTTAGCTGAGAAATTTATTCTCATAAAAGGGGTGGCTACATTGATTATTATTTTCTTAGATATATGTATACATGCGTACACACAAATACACACACACATACCCCACACACATTGCAGTTTTTCAATGTCTCCTCCTGTACATTGGAACATTTAGTCAATAAGTCAGTCAATAAGATCTTTTATGTTTTACTAAAGAGACAGGGTCTCACTCTGTCACTGAGACTTGAGTGCAGTGGCATGATCAGAGCTCACTGCAGCCTTGACCTTGTGGGCTCAAGCAATCCTCCCACCTCAGTCTCTTCCCCTCCACCTCAAGTAGCTAGGACTACAGACGCACAACACCACACCTGGCTAATTTAGTAAGATCATTTTTTAACTCAATTTATTCTTTTCTCAGTGTTACAGTTGTTGTCTTTAAATAATACATCTAAATATTACAGATTTTTTTGTATGAAAATTTATATTAAAACTGGGAAAGAAAAGACAAAGTTAAACACAGCATTGCCTCAAGTGCATTGTAATTCCCAGCAACTGTTATTAAAAGTTTTTGCTTTATTAAGGGACAGTGAGTTATACCACAATTCAAAGTGAAGTTTAAAATAAGGTGATCAAATAGCTTCTCTTTCTTTAATAATGTCTCCCCTTCATGAAAGTACTATTTAAAGTGAAATACGGTATTCATATTTCTGAGAAATAAACCAGAAAAGGCCACTAGCAAGAGATGACTACACATGATATTTCCATTAAGAATGCCCATTTCTTTCAAGTTTCAGATCTACAATTTAAGCACTTACAACCCAGGGGAAAAAAGTATTCTAGGGTTGCTCAGCCCTAGTTTACAGCATGAAGCAGGAGGGTCGTGTGGATGCCCCAGGGACCTCTACAAAAGCCTGGTAACTGGAGCTCAGGAATACTTACTACCACTCCCTACTGGGACTGAAACACAAACTATTTAAGTGAAGTAAGGTAGATGGAACAGAATAAAGGGGATTATTTTACATCACTCTTTCATAGTGTTCATCTTTCCTTTTGCTAAGTCAGGTATCAATAGCTAGCTGATGTTTAATGTTTTTTTCACTATGTATGTGTGTGTGTATATATATGTAACATGCCCATTTCAGGCTTTACCAGCCAGTAAGCACAAATTGTTAAGACCTAAATCTCATTAGCTTATATGTAACTGCATACCCCATCCCACTCCAGGGTAACTGGACTTTTTATGGCTTATTATTTTAAGAGACAGGCTTTTGCTTTGTCACCCAGACTAGAGTGCAGTGGTACAATAATAGCTCACTCCAGCCTCAGCTCCTGGGCTCAAGCGATCTTCCCACCTTGGCCTTCCAAAGCTCTGGAGTAAACAGGCAAGAACCACTGTGACTGGCCTGCTTTTCAATCTTGTACTCAGTATTTCCTGGAGACTCTGAAGCCTTGCCCTGATGTTTCTAGAAAGAGTCTGTTAGGTTTCTAGAATATGGCTCTACTCTCTACTACGGTTGCCTGAATCCTGCAGGAATTGAACATTAGCTGTTCTTCATGTCAATGAAACTGGAAGCCTACCTCAAGCCCTGATGCCAGAGATCCTAATCACCACTCTTGCAAAGTCAGAAGAAGAGGGTGGAAGGCAGGATTTCCTGCAGAAATGCAGCTTGAGCCTCAAAATAGTACAGCAATTAGTGATCCAGCTCTTTCTTTCCCTCTAGGTGGTAGATCTGAGCCGGGATCACTAGCCCATAGACAAGCAGTTCCTCACAGTTCTGAGAGTGGAAATCTGCTCGCATCACTGTAACAGTGACTATCTCTTCATTAGCTGAGGTTTAAAGTAGTGTGCCAGACATGCCTAGGGCAATACTTTTGAAGAAAAAGGGGGAAAATTGCTTCATTTTCAGTTTGGAAAGGAAATTAGGCTTCCTTTCCAAAAGAAGAACAAGATTACATGAATTGAATAGCTCTCATGTATTTAGAGATATATAATCCTTTCAAGGTACATAAACATGGATATATAATTCTTTCAAGGTACATGTATGCATGCACACATGAATACACACTGCCACTATAACTGGATGCAGCAGATTAGAGATGGTGGCAAATTCTTTCACAGGGTTCTTATGGAGAGGTGAGGGCTATTTGCCCTTCCCATGAATCTAGACTGGCCTGTGAGTGTTTCACCAATAGGGAAGTGAATCAATGTCAGATGTGAGCCTAGCCTTTAAGAGGACTGGTAGCCACTGCCATGGCTTCTTTGAGCACTGTGCCTGACTAGCATCCTGCTTGAGAAACTTTGTGGAGAGGCTCTGAGCCTACATGGAGAGGAAGGGGACTGAGGCATATGAAGTGAAGCCCGTGGACCCTCCAGCCCAGATCAGTGACCAGCTGGATACAAGGGACCCCAGTCAACTCCACTTGATGCAAAGAAATCAGCCAATTCTTGACCTATATAAAATGCTCCTTGTTTTAACTTATCAAGTTTGGGAATACCCTATCATGCAACATTAGATTCCTGAAGCCCTAGTTAAGTACAAATATTATGGGGTCCTCCAGGCTGTGTTAAGAACTCCCATCCCCCCCCCCCCTTTTTTTGAGACAGAGTCTTACTTGCATCAGGCACCAGGCTGGAGTGCAGTGGCATGATCTCGGCTCACTGCAACCTCTGCCTCCTGGGTTCAAGAAATTCTCCTGCCTCAGCCTCCAGAGTAGCTGGGACTACAGGCGTACACCACCACACCCAGCTAATTTTTGTATTTTTAGTAGAGACGGGGTTTCATCATGTTGGCCGGGATAGTCTCGATCTCATGACCTAATGATCTGCCCGCCTTGGCTTCCCAAAGTGTTGGGATTACAGGCGTGAGCCACTGCGTCTGGCCCCCATCCTCTTTTAAGAGCAGTTCTGCATCTGATCCTTCTCTCCAGATTCTTTACACTGGGTGCAGATCTGTGGAGACCTTGAGAACAGCCAGCCTCATTACATGAGTTTCAAGTTTTCCCCTACTAGATTCGATTACTACATGCAAAGGGGTACACTCAAAATATGGAGCTCCACTCTCTGCCCAGCCAGGACACCCTGTTACATGTTCTTTACCAGTTGCTGTGATTGCTATTTTAAAGTTTTAAAAAAGGTTAGAAGATGAGGTTTGAGCAGGAGAAAAGGTACATCTTTTCAAAGTTTTTCTTAGAATTTGAGGGGAAGGACTTATTCAAGGATGGGAAGTACGAGAGTAATTATATTGCTTTAGAGTTCCTTTTTTCTTTGTAATCATTATGTTTTGTCTTCCCCAAAAATCACTTCCTAAACCCTGTGCTGCATTTCAGAATAAATCCCAAAGTTCTCAGTTATTAGTATCTGTTAGAACTGTTTTCTCCTCATTTTCTCTTTCTCTTTCCCTGCTAAAATTAGCGTTCCTACCAGGGCTCTGTAGTTAACTTAGTACACCGTTCGAGCTCTGAGTCAGATGCCAAGAACACCTTTTCTGTCTGGCTCCCAGGGTGTCTGCATTGATGTACTATGCTGAGGACATCAATATGATGTTCAGTGATGCATAATAGTTTCTATTCTAAGGGATACATTTGACTGTTTATAGACCAGCAAGAAACAGCCCTTTATTTATTTATTTATTGCCATCAAAATAGTGTTTATTTCACTTTTCGTCTGCCCGGTTCTCTGGCACCTCCTCCCTGGCGTGGCGTGTGGGGCTTACTCTCTGTCTGACCACGGGCTGGGGGTGGCAGATGGGTTGGGGGACCTGGAACCGAGGAAGGCAGTAAGAGCTGGACAAACAGTCGGAAAATGCACTGCAGCCCACAGCGCTGGCAAACCCTGCCCGCCACGCCAGGAGCCGTCACTTCCCGCGTCTTACAGGGGACCACAGCTCAGGCCCTGGGGCTGGGGGATAGGGAGCCGATGCAGGGAGGGTCTGCGGGGGGGTGGGGGGCTCGTGGCTTCCCATCGCAGCCCTGCCACCGGTAGGCGGATGGGTGGACGGCCCAGCTCGTGGCCTAGCGTTTGGGTTTCGCGGGAGGTGGACAACAGGGGAGGGGTGGCGGGGGGCGCTTGGCGGCATTGCAAGCTCGGAATTACAAGCTCGGCCGTTGGCAAGGGACAGAGCGTGGCAGTCCCAGCGCTGGGTGGGCGCAGTCGGGACCCGGAGCGGCAGGTGCCGGGCGTGCCTGCTCACGGGCGGCCCTTTTGGAAGGTGTCCTCGGTGGCAGGGTCGGCCAGACCATGTCGGGGTCTTTGAGCATGTGCAGTCCGTCGAGGGTCAGGGGGTCGATCTTCAGTTCATCCAGGAGAAACTGGCTGTTGGAGGGGAAGCTGACGTCGCCCACCCCGGCCAGAGAGCCGATCAGTTCTTTAGGGAGGCTGGGGGGTTGGGGGGGGAACTCTTCCGTCACTGTGAGGATGATGTTGGGGATGCCACTGTGGCGGCGTTGCCCAGCTGCTGCGAGTCCGGCAGGGTCCCGTGGCTGCCCGTGAGGCCCATCAAGGCCGCCTGCGCGTAGTTGAGCTTGGAGCTGGGGCTGTGCGGGCTGCTGGAGCGGACAGCGTTCTCCATCGTGTTGAACTGCTCCAGCTGGTGGGACAGAGCCTTGGCCTGCCTGGCCGCCATCTGCTTCTCGAGTACGCGTCCCCAAACACGCTGCCCAGGGTGGAAGTGTGTTGCGGGGAGCTCCCCGGGGAGAAGCCTTGACTGGAGACTGGCGAGGTGAGAGACTGGTTGGCACGGGAGCCGGCGCCCAGGTGATGTCGATCCCCTTCGACGGCTGTCTAGGGTTCTCTGGGGGAGACTGGGGGAGAGAGGACGGTACGGTGACCGCGAGCGGGGGTGGCTGTTGCCCAAGACTCAGGCTGGTGCTGGGCAACAAGGGGCCGCGGGGGTGGGGGGACCAGGTGGACGAACGCCTGCGGGGGTGGTGGAGGCGGCGGCTGCTGTGAGCCCGCCTGGGTGAAGAAGGCGTAGGGCAGCTGCTGCTCCAGAGACAGGGCATCGATGGCCACGGCCTGAGCGATGGGTGCCAGTGGGGACAGGGCGGGCGATGCCTGCTGACGCCTCGCCTCTGTGCTCAGGGACAGGGACCGACGCCGGCTTGGCGGTGCTGCGGAAAGGACCCAGGTGTGCTCATCCCCTGGCGGGCGCCGCCAATGCCCAGGTGCGTCAGGTTGGCCGCGAGGTTGCCGATGCTGCTGGAGCTGCTCAGCGCGGGGAAGGTGAGCTCCTCGGGGTCCAGCGGGGTCGGGAGCGGGGAGAGGAAGTGGATGTTGGTCAGGTCAGGCACGGAGCCCCCAGTGTTGTGGGTGGCAGGGATCAGGGCTGTAGTGTTTTCCTGGTCGGCGGATGGGAAGATGTTGATTCCGGGGACCTCACAGGACTTGGGCCTGGACCCCGTCTTCTTGGAGTCCCACGCTTGCTTGGAAAGGTTTTTGTCTGCCTCTGATGTGGTCTTTTCCATTCCTGGGACTGTTAACAGTAAGGCTCTTCTCGTGCCTGTCCTGGGACCCACTGGTAGAGGATTCTGGCTGTGTGGGCGTCATTGTGCTCTGGTGCAGGGCGGACTCAGAATTAGTCCTCCAGCTGGTGTCCGCGGGTGGCGAGAGGTACACGGTGCAGTAGGGGCAGCTGTCGGCCTGCGGTCAGTGTTTGTCCACTGACAGGGCGGGCGGTGCCGGATGGTCCAGGCCCGAGGATTGGAAGGGGTTCTGGAAGGGCAGGTCCATGGTGTCACTCTCAGTCTGGGCCACAATGGGCAAGAACCCGCGACAGTAGTGGCCGCGGCTCAGGCCCAGTTGCAGGTACTGGGATTTCTGGAGCTGGAGCCTCTTGGCCCACGTCAGGCTCAGGTCCTTCATGACCTCCTCGAAGGCAGGCGTCTCCTCCGCCTGCTTCTGATTGTGCAGTGCGATCTTCTTGCGGAATTTCCACCGATTGTTTGAAGTCGCCATTTTCTCGCTGCCGCCGCCGCCTCCTCCTCCTGACAAAATGAATGTTGATAAGATGCTTCTAGATTTCTGGCATAGATGCCTATGAGCAGTGAACAGCTAAGTTTAGGTGTGGCTTACAGCAGGTAGGAACTCACTGAATCTCAGATTCTCAGATGATCTTTTCATCTGGGCAGGAAGACAACTTTTCTTAGCTGGGCAAAACTAAAAAGAGTTCAGAAATTTGATGTGTCAAATTCACCATGATTCATTTATCTGAGTCAGGGGGTTAATTATTTTTTTATCTTCTCAAATCAATTTGTAGGATATTAGCCAAAGCCCATAAAAGAAATCAAACTGGATGAGGAAGAATTGAATGCATTCATTAGGACTTGTTCCTAGTTATACAAATACTAGGGTGGCTGTAGGATTTATAATATAGATGAGGACACTTTAAGAGTGCAAGGAAGCACTACTAATAATTACACCAGGACGGCAGGTGTGTAGGCTTGGACAGTTCTAGGCAAACAGGGATGCATTTCCACCCTTGAAATAGCCCAACTCAAGTTGTCTTAAGGCAATAAAGGAAATTCACTGGCTTGAATAACAAGAAAACCAAAGTTAGATGGGCTTTGAAACAGCTCAACCAGTTTCTTTCAATGTCTCTATTTTGCCTTCTGGAGGGTAGCTTTTAAAAAAAATAAATATTTCCCCTGGAATCAGACTGAGAATATGGTTGGTTTATCTCGAGACTGGTTCTTCCTGTGGTCATAGGTGGATGCCAGTAGCAGTTGGCCTGTTTCCTTTTTCACATTCAGCAACAGAAAGAACACCTCAGTCCCAGCGTTCTAAGTAAGAATTGCAAGGGTCGGACACGTCAGTGCCCACTGTTATAACTGACAAGGAAGGGGAATGTCTTGTTTGGCATCAACAAGGGCTCACCATTGGAGCTCTGAGTGGGTTTAGTTTCTTACAAGTACTCAGGACAGTTTGTGGATGAGTGATTTTTTTTTTCCATGAAAATTTTGGGTAATGTTTAAAAATAAAAATAAAAAGAGTGGCAATGAATACTGGATAGGTAAGCAGCAAAAATCTGCTCTATTGGAAACAAACCTGAAATTTAATAAAGTGACTTTCTTGGTGCTGTAAAAGTTAAGAGAGAGGGACTCTCATGTCATTAAGGGTAAAATGCAGGTTTTACCCTTAATAACCATATAAATTTGAACCACTAATTTGTTTCATTTCTTCAAACTGGAAAATGGGAATAATGCTAATAACTGCCTTACATGTTTGCTATGAGATTAAACAAGACAATATATACAAAGCGCTTATGACACTTATGACAGAGTCTATCATATTGTCAGAGCCTAATACATGTTAGCCTCTATTGCAGCAGTCATTGAAGTGGTGGTTTTAGCAGGATGCTCATAGGAATGTACAAGGAAATTCTAATGTATCAGCAGTAAAGAAATGCATGTAGTTAGTTGAGGGATAAATAATGAAGGCAGGAATAACAGCTGAAGGAACTAGGGTGTAAGGGCTGCATCCAGGAGAGAAGAATGATCCCAAGTAAGTAGATGAGTAGAGTTGGGGTCCAGAAAATTTAAAATGATTCCCATCCAAGATGAGTCATTTTTAAACATCACAGCAGACTCTCTGAGGATCCTTTTCTAATGTTTCATGGTCAAGAAATTCTCCCTTATATTAAAGATAAATCCGTGGTTGTCACATAAGCCCGTTTTATGTCTTCACGCAGGATAAAACATAGGTAAAGTTTTTAGAGACATGGAGAGCTGAGATGGAGCTTTAGAGATGTTGCAGGGGAAAAGTGACAAGGCTTAGTGACATCCATTTCTTAGTGACAGGGAGAAAAGGGTAGAGTCAGATGCAGGTCCATGATAGTGGGCATGAAAGATGAGGGAGACAATAGTATCTGTGACAGAGAGAGGGGGAAGAGGTTGGTCTACTAGATAAGGAGTTGGATTTATAAATATAAGGTGGTGGCATTACCAGGGCTTTGATAATAAAATCAAAATGGTGCCAGAATAGTAAAGAAGACATTTTCTCTTCTCTGTCCTCTCCTAGATAAGTAGGATGCTAAAGAAAGGGGACAGAAAAAAGATGTTACTGTTACAACTTACGGCAACCTGTACCCATTCTGGCAAGGTTTACTCATTAGAAATACATCAAGAATGGATATAATATAGTCCTACTTTTTGGTTTGAGTGTAGAAGTGGCAGGTGGTAGTAATGGTTGGCTTTTCTTTGCCTTACAGGGGCTTTTATAACAAAAGTGGCACTTTGCCCCAGTCGTCAATCGAGTGAGTCTTCTGTCTTACAAATATGGTATAAATCATTCACAACAACCACATATGTGCAGCAATTTTTGCTTTCCTGTGTTTTCCTATAAATTTTCTGTGGGGTTGTGTTTGAGTAGACTTTTAAATTTAAAATAAAATTATATTTTCTCATAATTGATTTCAGTAAAAGACAAACTAGATTATCCACATTTTGGTTGTTTATTAATATAGCTGAATTAAAGATAAGTTCTCCAAAAATTAAATACATTTTAATTACACAAATTTATATGAGGTTTTATAAGTACTTAATTTAACTTGCTATACACATAGCACCAGGTAATCTTTTTGCATTGAAAATAATGAGGAATAAGGATCCATTGTTGAAGTTTGTACTTGGATTTGGAAGATGCAAATATCTAGTTGTATCACTGATGGAAAATTGAAATTCTAGGGAGAATAGTGTCCCACTGAAGAGATATAATATGAAAATAATGTTTGTTTCTTGTGTTTTTGCTCTCCAAACACATGCACACTTAGCTTGTGAGACCAATTATAGATTTTTTATATAGAACCATTATCTCCATCATCAAATTGATGGCAAATAACTATGCTTTTTTTTTTTTTTTTTTTTTTTTGGCAAATAGTAGTTTCTCAAAGATAATTTCAACTGAATGAATGAATGAGTAAATAAATAAATGTATCTATTAGACTTGAGAAAATCAATTCAGAGTCCTGAATTTGTTCATGAGAAGCATCAAAATAGTATGTGTATTGATGCAAAGCTATGGACATAATAAAGTTACATTTTGTATTATAAGCTATATCTCACCCTGATTTATTAATATGCTTAAGAATTTAATTCTTGCTTAACTACTTGACCTACTACTGTCCACTAGTCTCAATTATTTAACAGCTTAAACTGACACTTATAAGTATGTAAATGGAAGGCACCCTAATGTAATACAGGTATCTTCCTAAGTGCCAATTATATGCCTCAACATTCCCTTCAATTTGAATGTGTTAGTAAGAATCTAATTACACTGGTTTATAGCTGATGGAACTACAGAAGGAGAAGATTTCTCTCCTACATACTTATTAGACCTCAGTAAGTGTTCTTTTGCAATCTGTTGCTATTCAATTACTAAGTAATAACTGTCTTAATGAATCTAATTGAAATGCTTATTTCAAACTCCTATCACACCAAAAAAGAGGCTTCATTTGGAGTGCTGCTGCTGGATGGGGCCTGATTTGTTTACCCAGAAAGAAGCGAGTTTCCTGGGAAGAAGATTGTATTTGTGAAAGCCTGTGCAGCATTTCAAGGACATTCATGTTTTCATCATTCATGTAACAAAACTGAAGCCCCTACTCAAAAACCTTACTACTCAAGCCCATGCCTGTGTGTGCACTTATACAATCATTTAGCTTTCCTCAGTGAAGACAAAATAATAACAAACAATCAAAATATCAGTAGCTAATATCTTTAGGGTACTTACTAGTGCCAGTACTACCTAAACAGTAGTTTAATCTTCAGAAGTCCTCAAACAGAGATACATATTGTTATTGACTCCATTTAATAGATTTGGAAACTGAGTATAGTTCAGTCTTTGGCAGAGGGCAAATTCATACAGCTTATAGATTAATAAGTGGGAGAGATCATGATGCAACTGCAGACTCACTGGCTTTGGAGCCTCCCATCCAGCTGCAAAAACTATCACAAAAGCAAAGACATGAAATAATTAGTTGATGCAACCTCTTGTTGCTTGGGAAGCTGAAACTTCAAACTCACACAGCAAATATGAAACTAGCTCCAAGTCTCCTGAGCCCCAGTCCTATGCACATGAACCTACACCATGATGCATTAAAAAAAAAAAACAAAAAAACTCATCGAGCTCAATGTTCTAAGAAATACTCTCTGCATCCCCATTCTTTGCTAACTGTTCTTTTTTTTTTTTTTTCTGATCCACAACTAGGACATAAAACTTATTGATCTCAAGATTATGATTAGAATTTGAAAGATATGTAAGAGGACAGTTCAAACATAGTACTGTGCTTTCTCTCTTTTTTTTTTTTTCAATTGTTCTATGTTTTTAATTGTACTTTAGGTTCTGGGGTACATGTGCAGATCATGCAAGATTGTTGCATAGGTACATACATGGCAATGTGGTTTGCTGTCTCCATCCACCCATCACCTACATCTGGCATTTCTTCCCATGTTATCCCTCCCCAAACTCCCCACCCCCCCACCCACTGTCCCTCCCTTGGCACCCCCCCAACAGACCCCAGTGTGTGATGCTCCCCTCCCTGTGTCCATGTGTTCTCATTGTTCAACACCCACCTATGAGTGAGAACATGAGGTGTTTGATTTTCTGTTCTTGTGTCAGTTTGCTGAGAATGATGGTTTCCAGATTCATCCATGTCCCTACAAAGGACACGAACTCATCGTTTTTTTATGGCTACATAGCATTCCATGGTGTATATGTGCCACATTTTCCTTGTCCAGTCTGTCATCGATGGGCATTTGGGTTGGTTCCAGGTCTTTGCTATTGTAAACAGTACTGCTATGAACATACATGGGCGTGTGTCTTTATAATAGATTTATAATCCTTTGGATATATCCCCAGTAATGGGATTGCTGGGTCAAATGGAATTTACATTTCTAGGTCCTTGAGGAAGCGCCACACTGTCTTCCACAATGGTTGAACAAGTTTACACTCCCACCAACGGTGTAAAAATATTTCTATTTCTCCACATCCTCTCCAGTATCTCTTGTCTCCAGATTTTTTAATGATCGCCATTCTAACTGGCATCAGGTGATAATTCAATGTGGTTTTGATTTGTATTTCTATAATAATCAGTGATGATGAGCATTTTTTCATATGTTTGTTGGTCTCATATACGTCTTCCTTTGAAAAGTGTCTGTTCATATCCTTCTCCCACTTTTGGATGGGTTTGTTTTTTTCTTGTAAATCTGTTTTAGTTCTTTGTAGATTCTGGATATTAGCCCCATGTCAGATGGGTAGGTGGCAAAAATTTTTTCCCATTCTGTTGGTTGCTGATTCACTCTAATGATTGTTTCTTTTGCTGTACAGAAGCTGTGGAGTTTAATTAGGTCCCATTTGTCTATTTTGGCTTTTGTTGCCAATGCTTTTGGTGTTTTAGACATGAAGTCCTTGCCTATGCCTATGTCCTGAATGGTTTTGCCTAGATTTTCTTCTAGGGTTTTTATGGTGTTAGGTCTTATGTTTAAGTCTTTAATCCAACTGGAGTTAATTTTAGTGTAAGGTATCAGGAAGGGGTCCAGTTTCTGCTTTCTGCACATGCCTAGCCAGTTTTCCCAAGACCATTTATTAAACAGGGAATCCTTTCCCCATTGCTTGTTTTTGTCAGGTTTGTCAAAGATCAGATGGTTGTGGATGTGTGGCATTGCCTCAAAGGCCTCTGTTCTGTTCTATTGGTCTATATCTCTGTTTTGGTACGAGTACTGTGCTGTTTTGATTACTGTAGCTTTGTAGTATAGTTTGAAATCAGGTAGCATGATGCCTCCGGCTTTGTTCTTTTTGCTTAGAATTATCTTGGCTATGCGGGCTCTCTTTTGGTTCCATATGATGTTTAAGGTGGCTTTTTCCAGTTCTGTGAAGAAGGTCATTGGTAGCTTGATGGGGATAGCATTGAATCTATAAATTACTTTGGGCAGTATGGCCATTTTCATGATACTGATTCTTCCTAATCATGAGCATGGAATGTTTCTCCATTTGTTTGTGTCCTCTCTTATTTCCTTGAGCAGTGGTTTGTAGTTCTCCTTGAAGAGATCCTTTACATCCTTTGTTAGTTGTATTCCTAGGTATTTTATTCTCTTTGTAGCAATTGTGAATGGGAGTTCACTCATGATTTGGCTGTCTGTTAGTCTGTTATTGGTATATAGAAATGCTTGTGATTTCTGCACATTGATTTTGTATCCTGAGACTTTGCTGTGTTTATTTTCTTTACAGAAAAAATTTAAAGTGTTATTTGTCCAAACACAAAAGTTATGTTGAGTCAAGATACGGCAAATCACTTTGACAGGCACAATTTTTATGCAGATTCTGTGAGGCTGCCTTTTTAAAAACCACCCTGGAAATCTGGGCATAGCCATGAAACTGCTGACACAGGAGGGCTCAGCCCAGAGACTCCCTGAAAAGTCAAGTTGTCCTCAACAGTGTGTGTGACCCTTCTTGAATTGCATCCTCATAGTCAGGGTGAGGGATAGATGCCATGGTCCATCGTTGGGACAGTTGCAGTGTGGAGTTTCTTCCTCTCCGAAAATGATGGTGATGTGGTCACTTCAGGGATTTCAAGAATTTCTGGTGAACAATATCTCTATGGAATTTACAAGGATTTTAGGTACAAATAAAGAATTTGAAGAATAAAAACAACACTCTATATAAATTATCTAGGTTTGCTAAAGAGTCACCTTATCACTTACACAGGTGTGGTGTTCATCTTTAACTGTTGGTTCTTTTCAGTAACGATTAGTTTTATCATTCTACATGAATAGACAGAATTGCTCAGGTCTGTTCCTGCCCCATTTTTCTCATTTGAAACTATGATGTTTCCCTCCAAACACCTGTGCCGGTCAGTGCTAATTCCAGGGGCTTAATGCCCCCTTTGCATTCATCCAGAAACTGTTTTGTTGTCGTTGCTGTTTCCCCAGAGAGGGTCTCTGCTGTCACCGGGCTGGAGTGCAGTACAGTAACATGATGATTGCTCACTGATGACCTCGAACTCCTGGGTTCAAGTGCTGCTCTTGCCTCAGCCTCCCAACCAAGTGGTTTAGACTACAGGTGTGAGCCACTACACAGGCTAATTTTTTAATTTTTTTGTAGAAACGGGGCCTTGCCGCGTTGCCCAGGATGATCATGAACTCCTGGCTTCAAGTGCTCCTCCTGCCTTAGCCTCCCAAAGTGTTGGTATTATAGGCATGAGTTGCTGTGCCAGTCTTCTAACAAGCAGTTTTTAAGGAGCAACAGGTCCTTGTATTTATCCCCTGAACACAGTATCAAAATTATGAGCCTGCCAACAGGCCATAACTTCTTTTATATGGAAAGAAAACAACAGGATAGAAGGGAGTTATTTAGCCTCTTGAGTAAGCCCTGAGTTCACCCAGCCAGATGACCCAGTAGTTTTGAGTGTCATTAATTTGCTGAGCGCTATGCTAGGTTCCCTCCCTCCCCTTAGGTCTTGCAGCCTGGAGAACTACAGCTTATAATGTTGGAAAATTCCCGGGAATACCCTTACAATGATGTACGTGGGAAATTTGAAGTGGGGAACAGAGAATGCTTGATCGTGATATGAGAGTTTAACTTAATTCTGTCCTTTCTAAACAGAGAAATCTCAGAACAAGTGTTCATATAAACATCCAGCAGACAGGATTTTTTTTTTTTTTTAAATGGCCAGGTGTCATCATGGAAGGGTGAAGCCCACAGGTGACAGAGTGGCAATATAACAAATACACAGATGCATGCATACGTACATACATACATACATGAATACATACATACATACATACATACATATATATTTGAGATAGGATCTTGGTCTGTTGCCCAAGCTGGTATACAGTGGCATAATCATGGTTCACTGAAGCCTTGACCTCCTGGGCTCAAGCAATCCTCCTCCCTTAGCCTCCAGTGTAGCTGGGACCATTGGCATGTGCCACCATGCTG
Source organism: Sapajus apella (assembly GCF_009761245.1). Lineage (NCBI taxonomy): Eukaryota > Metazoa > Chordata > Mammalia > Primates > Cebidae > Sapajus > Sapajus apella. The sequence continues at coordinate 17,498,325 of NW_022436977.1, forward strand.
TGCCAATTTTTTTAGTTTTTTTGTAGAGACGGTGTCTCTACAGCTTCATGCAGAAAGAGTAGTTTGTGGAACAAAAAATGGGCAATAATTTTTGTTTCCAAAATTGGTTGTTTTGAAAATGACAAAGGATTATGAGAATGTGAAATCTTTTATATTGAAATTTTAAAATATTTTAAATGTGAAAATATTTTAAATGTGAAATTGTATAATTACAAGAAGTAAATTTAATAGAGAACGAGAAACTTTTTCTGATAAAGAATAGATTGTAAAGTGTTTATGGAATATACACTACATATGATATTACTATTTAATTTTTTTCCAAATAGTGAGTTGTTTAGTTTTTAATTTTTGCAGGGTTATTTGTTAAATGCATATATTATTTATTTAATAATTTATTAATTATTTATTATTTATTAAATTGTGACTAGTTTTACTTTGTTGTTTCTTTGAGGCAGAGGTTGTCAATCATCTATGAAGAGTTTGTATTGCTCTTTGCATTACCAGAGGACCACAATCTTTATTGCAATTCAAACAGTGATTCACCAGGCTTTGTGCTTCGGCCTGTTGGTCCTTATCAGAGGCTTACAAGCAGCTCTTAATGCAGCTGCAGCCCTGGAGAATTTCCCTGTCTCCTCCTGTTCTTTCTCTCTCCACTTCCTCCCTCTTCTCTTCCCTGCCTTTCCCCCACCCCTACACACACACACACACACACACACACACACACACACACATATACTACTCTTTGGCTCTTTAATTTTCCTTTTAAGGCGTTAAGATCTATTTTGGAACTCTAATTGCTCTAATTGGTACAAAGAGTGGATACGGATTTGATACGGATAGAGTTGACCAATCTCTCCTCTGGGTTTGAAGATCTTGATACAAATGCAAAGGAAATAATCTCAGCCTATTGTGAGAGAAGACACAGTGTAGAGGGAAGGGCAGAGGACTGAAGGTGGAGAATCACTTGTTTATCAACATATATTTCTTGAACTTCAAATATGAAGATAAAGCCATGAAGGAAACAGAGCCCCGCTTCTGCCATACACGCGTTCTGGTTGGAGAAGACAAGTAGGAATACACCAAAAAATCAGAGAATATCTGATGATGATGAGTGTTTTATGAAGGGGATAAAGATTGACTGCAGGGCTCGGGAGGAAGTGATTATTTTAAGCAGGGAAGGTATTTTGTGAGAAGGTCCTATTTGAATTGAGACTTTATAAGCTGTGCAACTTTTGATAAATTATGTAGCCTCACTGAATCTCTCAAGAGTAAAATTAGGTTAAAAGTATCCAGCTGTTAGTTTATTCTAAACACGAAGAAGAGGGAACTTCTTTTTTACATAAAGTGGTTCAACAGCTAGTAGCTGTTCTTGTTGCCATTGACGAAATACTGTGTCAGTTAGGATCTGAGCAAGAAACTGACAACACAGGCAAATTAAGATAGTCTGAGTGAGTTTGATAGAGAATTTATAAAACTGTGCGTGGGGTGTAGGGAAACAGGAAGGGAAGTGCAGTCTCTGAGGCCTAGTAGAGCAGGGAGTGTTAACCCACTTCAGACCCCAAAGAGAAAGGAGAGTCAGACTACTGGCACTTGGAGGCAGAGGAAGCCCTGTGGAGAGGGCAGCCCTACTGAGCTAAAACCTTCAGCCTGTCCGCCTTGAGCTATTTGAGGGTCTGTTAAGTGCAGGATTAGGCTCAGCACTATCAAGGATCACAGAAGTGTGTTCGTTATGGAGTCTTCCGCCAGTAGGCTTACAGTCAAGAATGGGAAACAACACGTATGCACGTAATTTGATTGAAATACAGGAAGTCTTAAGGGTCATAGGAGGAGTTCAGATAAAGACTAGAAAGTTCTCAGGTGCCAGATTGCTTCCAGCCAACAGATCAGAGGAATTACTATAGAGGAGGTGGCTGTGTATGCCCCGAACCTCAAAGGAGACAGGATATTCAGACGTGTGGCAGTGATGGGCAGAAGCACATTTTAAGTGGAAGGAATCAAACAGGATAAGCAAATGGCTGGTGACTGAAAAACCCTGGTTGCATGTGCAGAAAAGAGGAAGCTCAGTTTGACTGGAACCTCTGGCACATGAAAAGGATTTAGAATTTGCTGTTTCTGTGAATCTGTCCATCTTTACCCTCACTCAGTTCTCCTGTCCTCTTTTATCCTGTATCTTCTCTCTCCTTGTTTTGTTGACTTTCTCTTTTTTGTTTTCTGTTGTCCTTTTTTATGACTAGACCATTACAGTGCAAAGGCAAATGGGAGTGGAGTAGTGTTCTGTGGAATGTCAGAAATGCATGCTCAACCTAGATTTCCCAAGCTCTCACTCAGTCTTATCCCAGGGATCACTTCATATGGTGGGAAATGATGGGAAAAAACAAACAGTCATCCCAGAGCAAAGCCTATTTACTTCACCCCTTTAACCCAGTTCTGCTTCTCTCTCCATTTCCCAAGAACCAGGGGCAGAAAGCATGAGAAAGCAAAAGGAAGACAGATTTTAGAGAATGTGAATTTTTCCTTTGTCCTTCCAAGACCAGAGGCCATGTCTGACAACACTAGTTTCAGGGAATAATCGATTCATTTCACAGCCCCACCAATGTTTACAACCTGGCTTGTTCTTGAGCCAGGTGCTTTCTTATATCTTTTTTTTTTCCATTTATTTTATTGCATTTTAGGTTTTGGGGTACATGTGAAGAACATGCAAGATTGTTGCATAGGTACACATGTGGCAGTGTGATTTGCTGCCTTCCTCCCCATCACCTACATCTGGCATCTCTCCCCTTGCTATCTCTCCCCAACTCCCCACCCCCCACCATCCCTCCCCTATTTCCCCCCAACAGACCCCAGTGTGTAGTGCTCCCCTCCCTGTGTCTATGTGTTATTAGTGACAGAGCAGCAATACTTTCCAGCATGCTGTACAATTACCCAGACTAAAGGCCCTTCCTCTGCATGGATTGGCCCTACTTAAGAAAAGATACATAAACTGTCCTGGCCAATTCTGTGTTTTCAGTTTTTGTTTCTTTATTCATCGTCAAAGCCCGGTTCAAGTGGAAAACTTTAAGCTCAATGCATTTCCACTGATTTCTCTAGGTGCTCTCATGAGGCTCAATGGTAGACACTCAATAAATGCACATTGAATAAATGAATATTTGCAAAAGGGTATCTAGGTTAAGGAAGCATCATAATTATCATATAAAGTGATGCCAATCATTACTTTTTCCTTTCCAATGAGCTTTGACCCCACTGTGGAGAGAAATAATAGTTTTATCATTTTTTAAATTTCCAGCTACTAGAAGACTATGTATGGTTCATAATGGGCCCTCAATACATACTTGTTTGAAGGAATGAGTAACTAAATCACCAAATACACAATCCTGTCTTCTAAGCTGATTTAGGGAAATGATGGGAGATCATAAGTCCCTTCCCAACGTGGAGACCATGTTGGGAAAGGCCTTGTATATGAGACTAAGGATGTTGCATTTTATTATTTATTCTTTTTGCTATAGGGGATAACTGAGCATTTTAAGTAATCAGTGAGTGATTTAGTGGTCAAGGCTGTTTGAGAAAGATCATTCTGATGGTTATATAGAAGATGAATTTGTGTGGTGATCAATCTGATTTATGTCTAAGCTTGTGTTGTTTTCAAAAAGTAACAATGAAAACTTCAATGAACAAGAGGCTGTAAGTTGAAACATAGGTGTGGTTAAGTCTATTGCCTACTGATGGAAATAAATATACTTACCCAGATTACTTGGTCTAAAGGTGTTTTATAGTTTTAGAAACAACATGTCCTCATGAGAATAGTATAAGCTAAATGTGCTCAATTATTTGTCATTTCTGTAAAGTACAAAGTCACAAGGATGTCCCATGTTTTTAATCACAAATGACAAGACTATCTTCAAACTAGGAAGGAGAAATATTCCCATTTTCATTTATTAAACAGCCCTCTGAGAAGAAACAATGCTCTTTAAAGTGCTGGACCTAAAATTGTAAGCTTTTTGTAGCCACTCTAAGGTTTGAAAAGTTAAACTTGTAAAAGCAGATTGTTTTGTTTGTTTTTGCCAAATGAATAGCTGGCATGTGATGGTCACACCTTAACATACTATTTTAGTTAACCACTTGGGATTTTCTCAGAGTCATCTGAAACATGTTGGGCTGTAGCTGAGGATAACTCAAATCCATCTACCCATGATTTTTCGCACCTCTAAAACCAAACACCTCTTTGTTAATATATCATCACAAATATTGATTGCTTACTGTGGTATATACAGCTATATATTTTTTACAGCTCCTCTATCAAGCAGTGGAGTCTATTTCCCCTACTTTCCAATCTGGACTGGCTTTGTGATTTGCTTTGAACAGAAAGAGATGGCAGATGTGATGCTGTGTGATTTCCTCTTTCTAATGAGGGCTGGGAGCATCCTCTCTCATTCTCTTGGAACACTGCATTTTTAAAGAAGTCTAGGCAGCCTCTTTGAGGTTAAAAGATCACATGGAGACAGCGAAAGATACTGTATGACAATAGAGATCCATCTTTCCCAGATGTCCTAGCCAAGGCCCAAGGTACATGAGCTCACTGGGGACAGCCAACCTCACAGACAACTCTGCTAACTGACTGAGTGTAAATGCATAAGTAAGCCCAGCCACCACACTGTGGAGCAGAGGTGAGCTCTTCCAACCAAGCCCTGCCAAATTGTCAACTTACAGAACTGTAAGAAAATAAATGGCTATTGTTGTCAGCCATCAAATTTGAGGCTATTGTGGTAGACACAGTCCTAAAGATGGCCCTTCTAAGATTCCCATTGCTTGGTTATTCCATCAAATACTAATCTAGGTACTGCTGTGAAGGGATTTTTCAAATATAATTAAAGCCCCAAGTCTGTTGACCTTCCAATATGGGCCTTATACAATCTTATAGAATGCTTAAGTGAGCGCTTAAGAGCAGTGAGTTTTCTCTGGCTTGTAGCAGAATGAAAACTCACAGGCATAAGAAGAATAAAAAGGATTTGAGGCCAGACATGGTGGCTCATGCCTGCAATCCTAGCACTTTGGGAAGCTGAGGTGGTAGGATCATTTGAAGTCAGGAGTTCGAGACCAGCCTGGCCAACATGGTGAAACCCAGTCTCTAATAAAAATACAAAAAATTAGCTGGGTGTGATAGCATGTGCCTGTAATCCTAGCTACTTGAAGGCTGAAGCACAAGAACTGTTTGAACTCGGGGGCAGAGGTTGCAGTGAGCAGAGATTGTACCACTGCACTCCAGCCTGGTTGACAGAGCAAGAGTCCTTCTCAAAAAAAAAAAAAAAAAAAAAAAAAAAAAAAAAAAAGGAAGGATTTGATATGGCCTTGCTGTCTTAAATATATAGAGATCCACATGACAAGAAGTAAAACAGCCCCTAAATGATAAGAACAGCCCCTGCTGACTGCCAGCAAGGAAACTGAGACCTCAGTCCTACAGCCATGAGAAACTGAGTTCTACCAACAGTCTGAGAGAGTTGTGAGCAGATTCTTCTTCAGAGCCTCCAGCTAAAAGGACAGTTCAGTTAACACCTTGATTATAGATTCATGCAACCCTGAGTGGGGAACCCAGTCCAACCGGCCCACATTTCTGACTTATACAACTGTGAACTAATAAATTAGTGTTATAAACTTCCAAGTTTGTGATAATGTGTTATGCAGCAATATGAAACACATACAAATTTCATACCAATAGATGGCAAATACACACATGTACATTTTTACAATACATAGAAAAGACATAACACGGAGAAGGAGATTTCAACTCTGTACATCGAAATCTTTTGGAGACCCCTTTTAAAATACCAATGCCTTGGCCCACTCTAGAGATGCTAATTTAATTGACTAATTATTCTGGGGTGTAGCCCAGGCCTTGGTGGTTTTAAAAACCTCACCAGGCAGTTCTAACATGTTGGAGCACCAAGATATATGCATTATATAGGGCAGATAAATAGATAGGAGAGGAGGGAGATTTTCACCCCATCTTCCCTCCTAATCCATCCACTGTGAGATAACCACCTAGAACATGTTGGTTACTCTGTTATGGTGCTTTTGCCTGGAAGAAGCAATACCTGACCAACAATGGGACAAAAAGAACATTCACCAGGTGCGTAATCCTGTGATTACATAATCATGCCTGTAATCCTAGCACTTTGGGAGGCTGAGGCAGGTGGATCACCTGAAGTCAGGAGTTCAAGACCAGCCTGGCCAACATGGCAAAACCCCATCTCTACTAAAAATACAAAATTAGCTGGCCTTGGTGGCGAGCTCCTGTAATCCCAGCTACTTGGGAGTCTAAGGAGGAGAATTGCTTGAACCCGGGAGGCGGAGGTTGCAGTGAGCTGAGATCATGCCGCTTCACTCCAGCTTGGGCAAAAGCCCGAGACTCTGCCTGAAAAAAAAAAAGAACATTCACGTCTCCTAACAGGAAATCCAAACCTCAGAGTCTTCAAAGTTCATTAGTTTAGCAGCTCTACATAGCCATCACAGACTTAAGGGGTCTCTCTTTACTACGCCACCTTCTGCATGTGAACCTTTCCCCCAGTTTGCTTTCATGGAACCAAGATAGCAGCTGCTGATCCACGCACCAACTGTTGCTTGCCGCCACCAGAAAGAAGAGAGTTTTCTTCACGTATTCCCTTTTCTTAGGGAAGACAATCTTCCTCAAAGCCCTCCCACACTTGTGCTCAGATTCTACTGGCCAGAATTGAGTCACGTTTCATGCTCTCACTGTAGGAGAGACTGGAAAAGGAAGTATTTTGCATTTTCAGGCTCTGTAGGTGGAGGTGACCGCTCCCAGCAAGTTAGAAGCAAGGGTAGGTGGGTGGATGGTTAGCAGGTAGACAGCCAAACATGCTGATCTTCCAGACATCTCTTTATCCTGATACAAAGACATGGCATTTGTGTATCTACATAGATATAGCTATGGATATCTACTCAGGAATAGGATGATATCGTACCTGCTCTTTTTTTTATTTTTGGTTGCAGAAAGTGATTTATTTAGACAGAGAAAGAGGAAAAGGAGAAGGAGAGAGGAAGAAACAGCTAGCTCTCACGCTGAGTGAGAAGGGTTCCCAGAGGGGGAAAACCAGAGAAGGAAATCTCCTCTCACTCAGAGAGAGAACCCAGAAAGGTGGAATCGAGGAGAGGAAAGCAACTTCCACACTGAATGGAAGGGAATTGAGAGGCAGAGAGAGATAGAGTTTAGGAGAGGAAAAGCAGCTTCCACACTGGGTGGAAGGGGACCCCAGAGGGGGAGAATCCAGAAGGGGACAGAGAGCTCCAACTATGTGGGAGGGGATTCCAGAGAGCTGGAAATCCCTCATACATGCTCTTTTCTGTGGTCATCTCCCTCTCACATTCTATTATTGTTATGACCATTTGGACTTCCCGCGCTTTACTCAGTAACATACCTTAACACTTGGTGTTTATCCTTTAATAATTTCCTCAATGCTTATATAAATCATAGAAGATACATATGCTTATAGAATGGAAGTGTGTCATTATTTATTTACCAAAATAATATGCAGTATATTATGACAATCCTTTTTAAATATGTTAGGTACCTAAGTATCTAACATTTAAGTACCTAGCTCACACTTAGGTACTTAGCTTACTAGTCTTTAAATGTTACGCATTGCTGCCCAGCTCCTGCCGGTTTTCCCTCCTATCCAACTTTGCTTTCTGTCTCCTTCAACTTTTATCAAAGAGTCCAGCGAAGCGTGAGGACAGAGCTTCCTAGCCTCCCTCATACTTTGTCGTCTGGGATGTCAGAATAACGTAGTTATGAAGCAGAATGTTCTCTATGTGCCTTTCTGTCTTTCAACTAGTTGCTTGCTCTTAGAGAAGTTTTCAGGGTCTTCCCACACTCCCATTTAGTTTCTGAAATCTTTCGTTCTCTTTCTGCTTTTTCAATGAAAGCCTGTAATTAATCTGTCCCTCCTAAGCTTCTGGAAGCTACATTCTTTCCTGAGGGAAATATAAGACCTCAGAGGGATATTGTGCATTTCCAAATATGCCACATTCCCCATGCCTTTTGCCACTTGCATGGTTAAAGGATGCGAATTGTAGGGCTGGAGAGGTGTTCATTCTTTCTAGACTCCCTGCCTTCCTTTTCAGTGTTTATTCAGACGCTGAAGGGAGTTTTTTCACAAAGCTCTAAAATTCAACCGTTTTGCCAAGAGTTTGTGTTGTGTTGTTTTTACGATCTGTGACTTTTCCTGTTATGTTTCAATCAGATGTGAACAAAATCAAATAGTTGTTAGACACGTTTACACAGGGATTATCTTATAGATTTCTGTCAAACATAGTTAACCTGAATCTTTCTTGTATGTCTTCTAAATAACTGCCTAAATATACTGGTGTTTAAATAAAGATGAGAAGAAAAGAGGCAAAAGATAAGATCACTGGCAAAGACATAAAACCAAAGGGAAAAACTGCAAAATATTGTAGCTCTTGGCCACCATTAATTCAGGCGCAGGGCAATAACTTTGTTAGCCTAGGGCCTGACATGATTCTCACCAAATGTGTATAAGGCCCAGTGCAGCGGGGGTCTCAAAATGTTGTAAACCAATGTGTTTTCAGTGTTCCCAGGGTGCACATTTTAGGTACTGGAGATTCAGATAGTATTCAGTTGGGGAGATTTCATATGTACAGCTGAGAAAAGCATTCTAACTCCAGAGCTATCTCCTCATTCCCTGGCAGTGGGTAACTCATCTAAAACCATGAGACACATGTCTGTTATAGAAAAAGGGTCCCAGTCCAGATCCCAAGAGAGAGTTCATGGATCTCATGCAAGAAAGAATTCAGGGCGAGTCCACAGGGCAAAGCAAAAGCAAATTTATTAAAAGGGTACAGTCTTGAAAGAACAGCTTCTCCATAGAAAGAGTAGGGCGTTTCCAAAGGTAGGAGGAAAAATGTGTCCACCCTAGGTGAGATACTTATGAATGTATACATTCAGGATGAAAAAAGATTATGGGAATATGTGCTCTGCTACAAAGATTTGTGATAAAGGATTAATTTTCTTAATTACTATATTTTGCAAGAATTGATATTGTTATCTTTAAAGAGAAATTAGGAATGCTTTTGTTCTCAAGATGTCAGGGCACAGGACACTCCCAAGTCTGGGTCTGTTTAGTAAACATTATCAATCTGTTCCCTGAACCATAAACATCCAGAGGCTAGGAATGCCTAACTTTCTGGGAATGCGGCAGCAAATCCCAGCCTCATTTTCCTAACCCTCATTCATGATAAGGTTGCTCTGGTTCGAATGCCTCTGATATGTCCATTTATGGGCATGAAAAAAACTTAATTTTTTTTCAACAATGGTAATTTTCTCTGTGGTGGTTTTTTGTCTTTTGTACCCTACGCTCATTTTTAGGGAACAAGATCTTCCTATTGAATGGTCTTGGTATTGACATTCTTGATGTAAGTTGGAACCATGGAAACATGAATGAAATAATATGACATACAACCAGATCATTGAATGCTAATTGAATTTTTGCTGGCTAGTCTGGTTGAGATTACCCCAAATGTCTTCCCTCTCCTTAAGGCAGTCTATAGCTACAACAGAAGGGAGGCTCAGAGTTACCTCTCCGGAAAGAGAACCTGGTGAGAAAATTTACTTTTTAAAAAGTAGGGGCAGGGGGGGGAATTGCAGGGAACTTTGCAAAGGGGTGTGGTTTTCCTGACATCCTTAACTGTCATGCTGTCACAGAGGAGAGGATTTTGCTCTACTAATTATTTCGTATTTTCCCAAGTTGTCATTACCGTAATAATCTCATTGTCCTCAAAGCTACCTGTTCTCTATTCATCTGCTTCCTTGCTTTCTGTTATTCTTGAATTTAGGGAAGTGAAGACAAAGGAGAAAATGGGGTTTTCCAGCTTTTTGTATGGTTGCCCTTTGAGCCACAGAGAAGGCCCAGGCTGCCACAGTATCTCTGAGTTCCTGCTCTGGACACTAGTCATGTACTCACACCATGCTCTCTGCTGTTACCTGGCTATTCTGCCTGGGTCCTAGTTCTGTGACAACTTCTGTCTTTCAGTTTTTTATAATTTCCACATTTCATCAGTTTATTCCCAGTATCCCCAGCAAAAAAAGAAACCCTTTATTTAGATACTCTAGGAAGCAAAGAACATTGAGGTCGATCATGATCATTGTTATCTTCCTTGCAGCGAAATAAAACTTTTTGGGAGTTTGTTTTCAGTAGTAAACAAAGACTTCACCTTTTCTTGAGACTAGATAGCTAAACAAAGTCAGGGGCTGCTTCTAGAATTTTTTTTTCCTTTTTAAAACAAACAATAAAAATGTACAGCGAATTTTCAAAAACGTATGTTTGAAGCATGTTTCAAAATGATACGTCAGTTTTAATGATTCTAAGCAGTTTTTAATACTATGTTTCTTTCTAGACTCCTATATATGTATATATATTTAAAATAATTTGAACTCAATTGCGTTCCTCCATTTTAGTGTTTTGCTCTTTTCACTCATTTGTGATATTCATGTAAATTAAGCAAACAACATGAAGCCAATCATTTCTATTTCTTTGAAGTGTGGGTTCCATAGGTACCTGGAAAGTATAGTTTAGTAAGTCCTGAAAATCTGATGGAATTTTTCAGGGGGAAGGCTTAGTTGAGCAGCCAGAAGAGGCTATCATCAGGTCAGACTGAATCTTAAGAATTGATCTCAATTTTATGAGTCACTCCAGTAACATGCAGACCGACAACACTTCAAACCGCCTGACTCTGCCTCTGAACCTGAGATGTCACTGAACTCTGGAGCCTAATTCCTATCCCAAATGCTCTCTGAAACTCAAGGTTTTTCAAATTTGCAAAAGCACTACAAGGGTTCCATTTCTTTATCATACTTTCCAAAGCTGTCTCCCAAATCCATGGAATGCTATAATCCTCTTATTTGGAAACCTGATTTGCAAATGCTAAGAAGGTATATATGCTTTTACTATGCTTATTAGCATTAACAATTGCAAATATCTGGCAAGGCCTTGCCACCTGACTTAGGATATGAAGCTGGGGCAATCACCAAATTTGTTTCTTCAACAGATGTTTTTTGTGTGCTTACTCTAATGTCTCACAGAAGGCTAGGCAGCTCAAACAATTAGAAAACATTCTTTAAGATAGTCCGACTCCTAAAGCTCTCCCAACTTTAGGGGCAAGTGGAAAAATCATAACTGTGTTTAACTTCCAATATACAACCACAACTCAATATGAAGAAATTCCAAAGTAAGAAAAAAAGAAATTTTCCTCCAGAGATTCTCTGCCAGTCCACAGATGTAGATCTGGCAAGATGCCTGGAAACCTAGATAGGTACAATTTGGACACATCAGGTTGGTTCCTTGTAACATCTCTGAATGCATCCTTTTGGTTGCTTTCAGCTTACACCTTGTCAGCTCAGCCCATGGATTCTTTTTTCAAATAATTGACTTGGCATGTTCATTATAATGGCTCAGCATGTGACTGATGTCACTGAATGTTCCGTTTTTCACTGGAGGTTTGGCACATATTCCTGGATACTTTAATTATTCTACCTTTTTTGTTTCTCCTCATTATACATGAAGTGCTGGAGAGAGGCCATCCTTACTGATTGAACACTGATACTCCCTTTACAACGCTCTTATGGAGGGTGTTAGCTTGTGCTTCGGGCATGAGCGTGAGACTATGTGAATTAGCCCTGATTTGTGAATTGACTGTCATTTATATTTCCATAGTTGTCACACTCACACAAATCTTAACTTCTGTACCTTGAAAATGGGAATGGCAATCTTATTCCTTTCAAAAAGAAAAAAAAGGCATGTTGGGGATTAACTGAGTAGGGCTCAAAAGCACTAGGAAAATGTAAGAGAAGTCTGTCCACATAAGCCAAGAGCTGAGGCTTTCTTAGTGGTCAATGAATTTGCTTATTATAGTTTCTAAATCAGAAAACAGACCTCAAACTAGATCTGTGATTGATGGGTGATCAACTACGAGTCCGACTCTTTGTGAAGTCCCAGGGTAGATACACAAAATGTACAAGGCATGTCTTGTCTTTTAATCAGAGTTAAATACCTCATGGAATTGCTGTATGGAGAGCCACAGCCTGACCTCTTATGGTGGTGCCAGCAGCAGGGGTGGCCTTGTAGATGGCTTTGTAGTCCTCACAGGTACTAGCCACTGGTCACACTTCAAGTACTCAGTAAGCACATATGCTAAGCTACTAAGTTGGACAGCACATATTAGAACTTTCATCAGCATGGAACATTCCACTGCACAGGGCTGCTTGTCACTGATACATGTTCCTTCTTACCACTCCTCTAATTAGTCTGAAGTCAGTCTTTACAGTAGCGTTGGGTAGGTACATCTCACTCTAATGAAGAACACTGTGACACTGCATGTATAATACTGTATTTTCATACTTTCCTTTACCCAAACACTGAGTATGAGGCTAAGTGTACTTAAGTGCATGTTAAAATGAGATTTATCAACCAGTAATCAATCTAATTTTTAAAAATTATATCATGAGACAGGGGTGAAAATATGCTATTTTCCTTTCTATATCAATTCTAGTTGATTGACCTTCTGAATGACCAAGACATCACCTCCCTTCTGCCCTTGCACCCTCCAATCCCCCAAGAATTAGAGATTGATTTTATTATAGGTCCAGCCCTCTTTGTTTATGATTATCATATCTATTTAATGAAGAATGCAACACTGGCAGAGATTTAAGTGTTTTACCTGTTATATCTGCAAAAAGTGTAAACATCGAATATATTAATAGATCCAAGGTAATTTGCTCAAACTGCATTGTTTATAGTATCTTTATTGCTAACCTCACATATATCTTATATCTAACAGGGAGTAGGCTTCACATATCCATGAACATACTACTAACCAAGAGATCAAACTAGTAATATTTCAGCATAGCATTCATAAAATAAATAACAGACTTGCAGACTTGACAGACACAATGGAACTGTCAGAGAAATGGATGTCAAATCATCTCTTTGCCAAAGTCTGGAGGGGTGGAGTGTCCCTTAGTCACTAGATGAGTGATTGAGTCACAATTAGAACTCAGCTCCCTGGACCTGGAGCTAAGGCTGCTTTGGACCCTTTGTTCTTTGCTCTCCTCTGACAAGGAGATGAGGGAGACCGGCTAGGAGAAAAGGGGGAAGTTGATCTCTCTCTGATGGCAGGAAGGTGAGTCCTTCTGGTGCCTGGCCAGCACTTGGGCCATCATGCCACTACCTTGCAGAAGAAGAAGAGATGCCCTTTCTTCTTAGCCTGTATCTATCATCACTTTAAGTGTTCCATCTGACTTCAAAGTTGCCCCTTCCCAGGGTAGCCCAAGTGCTTAGTCGATGGTATTTCTGGAACCAGAGCACAGTACCTTGTCCTGGTGAGTTCATTGTGTATGTGCTATTACTCCTGGTTTTATGTGCTCCCTTTGAAAAAAATCCCTACTTCTCTTACCCTACTTCTCTCAAATGGGATCTGAGCATTTATCTTGAGGATTCATAGATGTGATTTTAGGGGACTATAAATGTCCTGGAGAGGAAATGGAAATCCACCTTTCAGTCCATGGCGTTCATTAAATATTATCAAAACTAACTATGATCGAATCAGGCTTAGAACTTCTATAAGGGAGAAAAGAAAGGTGCATTTTTTAAAAAAGAAAACAAAATTGCTGAACTCAGAAAAACTAGTAAACGGGTAGTAGGTATAATGAATACCAATTTAATGGAAATAGGCAATGTAAATGAATAATAATGCAATGCTAAAGAAGCCTAGGAAGAGGCTGGTGTGGTGGCTCACGCCTCTAATCCCAGGACTTTGGGAGGCCGAGGTGGGTGAATCACCTGAGGTTAGGAGTTCGAGACCAACCTGCCCAACATGGGGAAACCCCGTCTCTACTAAAAATACAAAAATTAGCCTGGTGTGATGACAGGTGCCCATAATTCCAGCTACTCAGGAGGCAGAGGCAGGAGAATCACTTTAAACTGGGAGTCAGAGATTGCAGTGAGCCGAGATTGCGCCATTGCACTCTGGCCTGGGCGACACAAGAAGACAAGGCTGAAGATGCATTTCCCTTTTGTCTTCTTTCAACCATTTGTTCGAAATCTGAATTACAAATTGAATTCTGCAAGTCAGTGAGATGGGAGACACCTTCCATCCTCTTCTCCAGCACTACAGCGGTGTGCACACTTACACAGACTTCCTTCCAACAATGGAGTAGTTTGGAATGCCAAGGTCAGGCTCTGTGGTTGGTGGCACTGCCTATGGTGTTGGGAGCTGTGAAATGGGGCAAATAGGCCATCACTGGTCTTTCTCTCATAAAAGGATTCCTGAAAATTTTTCCTTATGTCTCTGGGGTATTGCATTCCATGATAGGAATAAACAAGGACTTCTGATACCACTAAATTGACACTGAAATGCGGCACCCCTAATTAGATGACACCATCAAGGAGAATAAGACTCAAGACATGAATATGGTCATTCTGCCATTCAGCAAATATGCTGATAAGGGTCCTTGAAAAAACATGACCATACGGGAGCTGCAGATGGGCTTTGGCCAGGAGTAGTAGCTAGAACCAAGAGGGCAGGGATTGCTACAACCACCCCATTGTCTTTCTCAGAAGTGGCTTGCCACTGTCAACATCCATGAGAAGCAATGACAGCAGCCACCAACTTATTATGTGCTAAGGAAGAGCCAAGGAATCATGCTGTTACCTTCAATATTTAGGGAAGATAGCTCCTAATTTATTCTGTTCAATTAAAACAAGGGAACTGCGAAACTCCATATACCAAATAGTAAGAAATGTTCATAGGAACCCTGTTTGCCAGTTATAATTTTGAACTAAAATTACATGAAAAACTTCATGCAGGAAAACAAATCATGAATTTAAAAAATGTCTGTTGATCTAGAAAGATCTATGGACAATGTGAACCACTACTGTTTGCCTAAAGCAGCTGACTGTTGATGTAGTGCACTTCATCTGGTTTTCTCAACAGTTTCTCATTTTTTTCAGGGGCTCTGACCTCCAGTATCAGCCTTCCAAGGAGAGAATGGTAGTATAACCATGACTGGAGACCAGCTGCTCCAGGTAAGAATATTTTGGCAGATTCTAAAAACAACTCTTACTGGTGTTGATTGACTTAAAAATATTTTAAAAATATAACACATTATAAACCTCTTCAATATAAAGAGGCAGGATATAATGATTTGTATATTTTATTTTGACTTTACATGCGGTGTTAAAAACCCAAAGTACATATTATTTACACATCCACAATACAAGTTTACAAGATATCTATACATGTTAAAGTACTCTATAAAACAGTATAGAGCCACTTCACTGTAGGGTTACTTTTTATGCCGTACCATTAAAAAAGATACAATCTGCGTTTACCTTTGCACAAATGGATAAAGCATTTAAAAATTAAATTAACAGGATAGAGACTAGATTTAATGTTAGAAATTTCAACATAAATACTGATTGAAATCACATTACAAACTACAAGGAAGCACAATGTTACAAAATGTTATCTGGGTCACACAGAGTTACTGTTCCGTTTTACACACACTGGGATTAATATTGGTAAGGTGAATTCAAACGTTGTTGGTGGACTGAGTACTGTTTATCATTGGTTGGTTTAATTTATTAATCTGTAATATTTTAGTTGCAAAGCTGAAGTATTTCAGAAATTTTAGCTTTAGCGCTTCCAGAGATCACCGGAAATCATGTTCTTTATAAGACAATGTTCTTTTTAAAAAAAAAAAAAAAAAATAACTGTATCAGTATTTCACATTCTGTATAAAAATGATCCAGTCTTCTGCAGCCTGTCCTCCTCCAAGTAATAGGTACAAACATTATTATCCCAAGAAATCAGTCGAACTCATTTGCCTGACTACATCAGGAGCATTCCTCTGCCTTGGTACTTTCTAGATTTGGTTCACTAAACAATTGTGTGGTGTGCAGCATATTACTGAAACAGTCAGCAGGGTTGCACATCATCAACCATAAGTGGTTTCTGCCAAACTATGTATAAATGACGCTATATAGTTTCCGCAGGTGTCACGTTACCCAGGAAACCTCATTTGAGTTCACATTATCACTGTTTCATCCTTAGGAAAGCAGGAGTGGAATGTTTATCATGGCAAAGAATGTAATGCTGCTCTGAGGGTGGATTATGTAACAATTAATTGTTCTAGATTGTTTCTGTGATTTTTTGAAAACAGTCTTTTCAGGTGCTGGTTGAAAAACATTTACAACTGGCACTCAGTAAATAATGTGCTCTACTGAAAACACTTGACAGATTTTAGTACTTCTATCATTCTCATGAATAAGGCACAAAATGCACAGATTCAGGTAAACTCACATGTGGTATTTACAGTATATTGTCATTACCTGCATGACTTGGGAGAAAATTCCCACATAACACAACATGGACAACATGATTGCATCACTGTTAGGTTTTCACAGACTGTTTCTGTTGAGCCAATTACAATTCCTTTCATATGTCTTTTGTCTTCTATATTTTTTGGTTTTGTTTTGTTTTGTTTACCTTGGTGGGTAGGAAGAGTTAAAGGAGGAGAAATTTTACTATGCGGAAAAAAAACCAAACATAATCAAAATAAAACCTTGTTAGTGTGTCCAAGGTTAAATAGAGTGACTCAGGCTTTGATTCACAGTGGACAGGTAAATTTTACTACTGAATACTGAAAAATAAATCAAGGATACCTCTTAATATCTTGATCTCCTTAAGCTGGCAAGACTGGAATAGAAGTTTTAACGAATAGCAGCACAAAATCACTTGCAACTCTTACATTCTGGCATTGGGTACCACATAAGTAAAGTTCATCATTCTGATGGTCAGAGGAGCCTTGATTCTATTCCTTTTTCAAAGCTGAACCCAATGGACTCCTGTAGGAAGTAGTTATTGTTTCTTGTTCAGTCATGCTCTATGTAAACAACTCCATAGCACAAAAAGATGCAATGGGCACCTAAACAGATCCTAGTGGGAACAGAATGAACACACACACACACACACACGCGCGCACACGTGTGCGCAACAAGTTTGTTGGTGGCATGAAAAAAAATGCCACACATGAAAAGAAATGCTACAGTTGGGGTCAAAGATTGAATTTTTAGCAAACTGCCTGGTAATCTACAAGTTCATTTCTTTGAGACATTACCATCTTATTTTTTTTTTGACATTTGTGCAAGAGGCAAGGTGAATGCATACATATTAAAACGTTCACATTTAATGGGAAGACCACACATAATGGCAGTCTACATTGAACCCATTTTCAAGTATTTGTTCACAGATTCGTCTGAGTACTGTTATCAGCTCTTTATACTGGTAAGGTAGCCCCTGGGAGCTACACATCTCTTTAGCTTCAAACAAAAGAAATGGAATGACCAGCACCTTCCTTTGTTTTCAGGCAAGTACACAGAAGCCTTGCTGCAGTAGCTACATGTGGCAAGTTCTGATGTTGCCAAAGTTAGAAAGAGTTTCTTTGGCCACTTGCTTCTCTTAAAATACAAGCGAGTCTCTTGTTTAAGGTAACAACATCATCCTGTCAACAACATGGACGAGATAGAGCCACATGGGAATAGCACACTTCAGGCCTAGTACGTATATTTGTTCAGTGGTCTGACAGATGGGGTTTGAGGAACAAAGGAAGGCTTTGGTGGCACATCAGGTTTTAAGGACGGCGTCCTCTTTAGTCCCGTCCTAGGAAGAGTGCCATTACTGGTGTAGCTGCTCTGTCTGGAGAGGGAAGGCTGCAGATGAACACTCACTGGTGTTCCCTGAATATAGTCCACCTTTGCCCCGGTGGGGGTGGGCATATATCCTCCACGGTTCATACTAGGCTGTCTGGATAACAAAACACCATTTGGTGAGTTTAAGTTTTTAGGCATAGCGGATATTGAGTGCCTCTGGGAGGAATTTTTGTGATAACCCCTTTGTCTTTCCAGAGAAGTCATTGGGACTCCAGGAGTGGTGGGGACATCCACTCGCTTGGTGGGGCTGTTTCTGGGGAGAGTTGAAGGAGGGGAGTACAGTGATGCCTCCCGGTTAGGAACTTTAGGTGGGACCTCAGACACGGATCCCACGGGATCCAGCATTAAGTTCTGGTGGGCCATTTGGATGTCTCCCATGATGGCTTTGGGGTTACTATTTGGGTCATTCAGATGCTTCAGGAGATCATTGAGTGTATTTCTGGAATCGACAGAACGCCGGTGATCTCTCTTACTGGATGACTTTGTGAGAGGGTGATCAAGGTTTTGAAGCTTCTTTTCGGCTTTGTGAGCATTGGAGTTTGAGAAAGATGTGTTGTAGTCATGCGTAGCATTTGGAAGAACAATGGCACTGGGGATGTGCCCGTGACTTAACGGGGAGTGAGGTGGCGGACTAGAGGGAAAAAACTGAGGGGTTTCTTTCCTTGAAGCCCCATGGCCATGGGCCTTTTCTGAGTGGCTTTTCATGGCCTGCAGGGTCTTCTGGTGAAGCACAGGTGTAGACTCAGGAGTGGGAAGAGCAGCCAGTTCTGGAGGTTGCCCTCGATGGTCCATTACCATGGATTTAGTATCTCCATTGGGTGGTAGCTCTTTCCGACTGGTCAGCAGGTTACTATACAGTTTAGGAGAATCAATATTCTGTTGGTATTCCTTGACGGGGCTGTCAAAGAGACCATTGAGTTTGGCAAAACTTCCACTGGAGTCTGTGCATGACTGGGCGGATTCTGCATCTTTATGGATCTTTCTGTTTTTCCGAACAAACATGTCTCGATAGCAGTATACTGCCACACCTGCAATGAATGCCCCCAGAACAAAAGCAGCAAAGACACAGGTGATGAGGACATTCATGTGGACCATCTGGTTGGACTCTCCAGACTGGACTTCCCATCGTACACCTGCAATAGACACATGGGACAGCATGAATGAGGTGCTTTTTAAACATAATAATAAATAGCAAATGGCTTTCAGTGAGCCAACACGGCCTTGACGTGGTCCATATGCTTAGCTTGGAGGGTCAAGTAGACTCCAAAATTCCTTGTATATTTTGTCTTTAATCAAACTAGGATCCCCAGAGACAAAGAGGATTGCTGCAAATGCCAGAATAACTCCAATCTCCCACTGATCTGTATTTTTCTGTTCTTTTTCTCCAATCTCTCATAAACGGTTATGTTAGGAATTTTAAGAGTTTCTATCTTAAAAATAGTTAGAAGTGTATGTTTTCTAAATAGCTAACTTTAAACTCCTTATATGTTTTGTGTCATAATCTTCTCTTAATTTATAAATCAGAATTTAAGGGTAACTGCTAGGATATAGGTAAATGTAATAAATAGCATAAACATATATATGCTGAAATAATTATTCCAATACAATCATACTAAAAAAAGAACACATAATTTGTTCACAAACCAAAAATATCTGCTTGATCACTGTTAGCTATAAATAGAGACTTTCATGTTTGCTTGGATTTGTTTTTTCATTCCATCTTGGGGTGAAGCACTCTTGAATGACTGACTATGTCAGAAATCCAGACAGTCTAAGGAAACATACTGTGTATTAGTTAATTGTCAAATTATCTGAACATATTTGAAAATATTTAAATTACACCTAGAAAAAGAAGAGCAAATTAGTTTATAATTATTGAAATTAACCTTTTAATGCAACCACAGACATCTAACAATTAATCAAAAAAATGTTAGTTTAAGAGGTATTCAAGTCTGTTACATGCTATAAACACAGCTATCCCAGAGTAAGGTAAATCAGAGTGATTTTGAAGATTCTGTTGCTTTAAGTTAGTACTAAGGCCTTTGAACATTAGTTGTTTTTAATTAATGTTCAGGGTTATGGAATTCGGTGGCACTGTGAAAGAGCAAGAAAGAAAAGTAGAAAAAAATGGCGCTACTAAAGAAATCAAAGCAGAAAGAAGAATGGTTAGAAAACTGTTTACAACGAAAACATATAAAACGAAAATCAACTGATATAAATCATAAATGACAATGCGCTGCCATAAAAACTGATTGGAAACCTGATACCATAGTTTAGTAAGCACTAAAGAATAGATTTTTTTTCCTAGAGTAATATATCTAATAAGCTAACTCAACAGGCAGCTATTTTGTAACTGCTTCTATTAAGGGCTGAAAATGATAGTTATGGACAAGCACTCTCTTATGTTTCATTGCTTGCGGCATTCAAGCAACTTAGCATCTCACATATCCTTTTCAGATAGCATTTTGAACTGAAGCTAAACAAGAGGCTGAGAAAGGTTCCTAGACAAAACATCTGCTATCAGGATATTTGTAATTAATGAGTTTTGTTTTTTGATGTTGCCGCGGTGACCCTTGAAATTCCCTGAAATCCAGCAGGCTCTCTGCTTCTTCAGACAGAAATCAACACAGATTAGACTGTCGGAGTGGCTGTTTCACCAGCCCTTTCTCCAACAGCTTTCTACCTCTTTTGTCTTTTAAGGAATGCACTCAGGTATAACCACTGAAAGCTGGAGAGATTGTGGCCAGGGGCGGTGGAGGTACAACCGCAGAAGCTCCAGTGAGGCTGACCTCTGAGAACCACATACTCCTCCTCAGTGATATTAAGGATCAGGTTTCCATGCAGTTAGAGATGAGGTCCCTGCTGAGGCCTTACCCTTTGGAATACCCGATAAAGGATCAGTAAAATCAGAAGTGTTTGGATCATCTTGAACTACAAATTTCCGAGAGCTTGTCAGTTTAGGTCTCCAGGTATCAATCACTTTAGGTGTGATTTCTGGGATACTTGCCACTGTGGTAACAGAAGATGAAGATACCTCCATGTCTGTGGTGGCAAACAGATTTTTATTAACATGGACAGTGTCAAGATTTTTTTGATTGGTCTGTTGCATTTTTAAATAAAGTTTAAGTAAATTTTATGAGAAAGTATGTTCTAGGATTTTGTAAAAACACACCTGAGGAAGCTACATCAAATTCCTTTCTTTTAAGGGAGGAATGAAAACTAAAAATTAACAGTAACAACATAGTAAGCAGATTTCAAAATTAAAGATACTCAAAAGGCTTTTAGGAAAGCCCCTGTGGTTACTAATGACACTCATGAAAAAGATAATACAATCCCCAGGGCAGATTAGTTGCTGTTTCCTCATTTTCTTGTGAGACATCTTTTCATTTCTTTTTGTGTATTTTAAAAAGCACTTTCGGCCGGGTGCAGTGGCTCACAACTGTAATCCCGGCACTTTGGGAGGCCGAGGTGGGCAGACCATGAGGTCAGGAGCTCAAGATCAGCCTGGCCAACATGGGTGAAACCCTGTCTCTACTAAAAATACTAAAATTATCTGGGTGTGGTGGCACACACCTGTAATCCTAGCTACTCAGGAAGCTGAGGCAGGAGTATTGCTTGAACCCGGGAAGTGGAGGTTGCAGTGAGCTCAGATTGCGTGCCACTGCACTCCAGCCTGGCGACACAGCGAGACTCCATCTCAGGAAAAAGGTAAAAAGCACTTTCACAGATGGTTAGAAAATGTGTAGCCTTCATTGGGGAAGGAGCTATGATGGGAGTTTGTCGGAAAATATCTGGTTAAGTCTGTGAAAAGACTTGATTTTGGATGTGATAAACCAGCTCTGTCTAAGAGGTTATTACCAGGGGCCTCCCATTATCCGCTACACTGAGGCTCTGCCATCCACAGTAAAACACCGAAGCAGGGAAGGACTTTGCCTATACTCTCAAAAACCGCTGGGGAGTTCCTTCCAAAGAGTTAGAGGCAGCTAATGCAAAGGTACTGGTGTTTACTAACTGAATGAGGACATTCTAGATCTGCCATCTTTTTCTCCCCCTGAGGAAAGGAATTGCTGGTGAGTTTTAGAAGCAGCAATAGGACCGGGAGTAACTTAACCTTTTAGCATGTCTATTACCGATTTCCTCCAAATAAATTTTTCCTCAAAATGTGAGCTTACGCTTTTAGGATAAAACCTCAGAGACTGCAATTCTGACTGGTGCAACAGTTCCAGATGAAGGCTCCAAAACAGGTACAGAGAGGCTTGGAGAGCCCACTGAACATCTTAATACATCAAAAATCAGCTTAACTCCACTGAAGTCTTTTTCACACCACTGAGACCAAACATTCAAAGATTCCCAGGATTAGCGCAAACCATTCAAAGATCTCTAACTTATAAATACACATTTATAAGAAATGTGTATTTGTTTACTAGGTCATAGGAAGGGTGAGGAGAGATGGGAAAAATAATGAAATTCTGCCATCCATTAAATACGGATGGCCAGAGGAAACATTCACAATGCAAAGATGTGAGAGAGAAGAAAGCTTGGGTGGGCGTGCGTGCAGCTGGAATGCAGTCTATGTTAGCCCATTTGAATTTTCTTTAAGGATGTGCCTTGGTCAACGATGAAGTGTTAACATGCTCTACAGGGTGAAGTGCTAAATAAGAAAAGTCTTTTGGTACCATCAGAGGGATTATGAGTCAAAGCGGAAAAATGAAGGGCTGCCAAACTGCGCAAAAGGAGGGGAGAAGGGGCTGAAAATGCTGAACTGAAGGAAAGAAAAGGTTGTTAATTCAAAAAAATTAAAAAAAACTAACCAGATGTTGGACCGCCAAATATTTTGTAATCTGGTGTAGTTGAAGTAGGCAAAATTTCTAAAAGAATTAAAGGAACAAGTAATCAGTGAAAAGTAACCAAAAGAAAGCAAAAATTTATGAATTCCAATTAACTAAAAAAGTCAAAAATAAAAAAGACTACAAATTAAAAAGATTAACCTACTGGTTAGACTACCTCTCTCTAGATTTCCTACAAAATTGTAAATCGTGAAGGAAAAAAAAGTAAGCCTCTTTTCTAATGTCACCCCATGACCAAACAGCTCAGCTTTTGCGAAGTTTAAGTTAAATGCTAGGTGGTATGTGTCCTGAGTCATTAAAAAGACTGATTGTAAAATAATGTCCACGTGCAAATGTGGTCCAAAAGAAGGTCCAGGTGGGAATGGAAGACTCTGTCTTACCATGGCAGTCCCCTAGATGAGCTGTGTTGCCAAATTCTGTGTCTTGCTCATATTCTCCAGCACTGTGGTTATGGAAAGCAAAGAAGTCTTCGGTTAACAGCCTTCATAGGAACACAAGTGACAACCAGAGCAGAACCAAGAACACAGACTGATTAGTAAGAATGGGCAGAGAGAAAAAATATATATATACATTTCAACATCACTTGCTAAAATGACTATTTCTGTTAAAAACTGGTAAACTAGAATGTTTAAGGGAACAGAAGAGAATTGGTTTTTTCTCTCCATCCATTTATTTTAAGTATTATTAGGTCTACCATTTCCCTTAGGTATTATTTCTTTCCTCCTCACATCTCCAGGTTTTCTTTTTCCTGTTTCTCCCACAACAACAACAAAACAACAACAAAAGGAGAGGAAGAAAAGAAAAGTAGTGTAATTCGAAGTTTTCTACAATTTCTAGCTTTAGAGAATTTGGAGAGGATGTCTCATCCTAGTTCATGTGACAAAGTATACTTACAGCATCCCTGGCGTCACTCTACCACAGGATCCCTGGCTCAACCAGCCACAATATGGGTCACGAGATGCAATACAAGACCTGTATGAAGCCAAAGAGAATGTAGCTTGGATTTTCTTATCATCAAAGGTTTCAATGCTGCAAGACCCAGGGTAAGTAAAAAAACATGAGCTTACTTTTTACATGATCCGTAACGCTCACAGCGACTGAGGGGGATGCAGATAACGCAGCTAGAGAATGCCACATATATAGTGTGGTGATCTTTATCCAACTGTAATGAGATGACCTTTTTGTCTTCCTCATTCTCAGCATTGCACCTATTTTGTGGGAAACGTTTTGAAGCCATATGTTTAGTCAGTCAAGCGTGGTTTGGTTTAGCAATTACTAAGAGCTGGGAAATTTTAAGGAATATTCTTGGTTACAAACCAGGCAAATACATAGTTTGGGAAATAATTATGTGATTCATCTTCTATTTCTCTGCATGGTTGGTTAAATTTTTCAGGCTGGACAAAGGGTTTTTAAAGATTGCTTTCCTGTTATGATGATAGAAGTGAACTGGATTTGCGAAGGCCACATTTGACTATAGAAATAAAAAGGATAGTGTTTTAATGCATTTAAATTTTCCTGTGTTAGATGATTCTAGATCTCTCCTTAGTCCCCTTTGCTCCATTTCTCTAATGCATTTCTTGTTTTCTTTTTTCATGGTCTAAATATTCTCTTACATATTAGTGATAGGAAGGAAACGCTTAACTAGTATTACATTCTGCATATGTATGTGCATGTATATTTGTGTGTGTGTGTGGCGTGCAAGCTTACAACTGTTTGCAGCATGTAGCATCTTGAAATATATTTGCAAGGTAAGAGAGATGCTGCTAAAATGTTCCCCTATTCTACAGGTGTAAAACAAGGGCTGAATTATTTTTAAACTCATCAGATGTTCACTCTCCTTACCCTAGTGGGCTTGGGATAAAACAAACCCAGGATTTATTTCAACGCAAAAAAAAAAAACACGAAACACTAATATACCAAGCCACTGCTAATTGAGAAGGCCAAAAGGAAATGACAAGATGAAATACATGCCGGAAATTTTTGAACAGTGCTAAAGCAGGTTCTTTTAAGATACACCTACTTTGCATGGTTGTAGGCTTCAATCTCTTCCAGTAATACGCTGTCGTTCAAAGAGAAAGGACTGGTCTTTGCCAGAACTTTAAGTACCATGCCAGCTTCAGAGCCAACAAAGATGACTGTGTAGTTCTGGTAGGGCCCGGCAGAATGGTCCACCGCGATGGCTGTCAGTCTGTACCTACCAGAGGAGACGGCACAAATCAGAAGGGGAGGCCAAGGGGCAGAGAAAAGGTTGGAGGAAGGAATATTTCCCACACCATCTCACCTGACCCGAGTCTTTGTGAACCAGGGCTCATCGGCAATGGGTGGAACAGCAGAGTCCATCAGGGGATGAGATTTGATGAATGACAGGGTTTCATCCGGGAAATCGATGGAGGTTTTATAAGCTTCGGCAAGGCCGTGTTTTGCACAACAGCCAGGCCTGGAAGGAAAACAGCATTCTTTTATGCTCTCGGTCACCCCTGCCACACCATGTACTGTATCTAAGGAATAAGTGTACATTCTAAGAGAAGAGGTCAAGGGAGGAAGGAGAGTGAGTGAAACTAAAGGAGCAATGCTATGTCCCTGAATTCAGTGGGCTGTACATTCACACTCATGAGCCTGCAGGTCACAAGGCTATGTCTACTGGCTCTGTCTGAGATGCTGCAGCGGGAGGGACCCCTTCCTCGTGTGGGAGTTTGGCCCAGCTGATCCCTGAGGAGGGATGCTTCCAATGAATGGAGGGTTTTGTTCAAGACAAAATGCTTTTCGACTTTTTTATTTACCTTGGCTTTGGGACTTTGTCTTCGGGAACTGCTGTCCACACAGAATCTGGAGTTTTCTGTTCCTTAAACCGTCCTTTGAATACTTTTTCAATGTCATCCATGCTAAATGCACAGACAGCAGAACCAGGGATGCTGAAAAAGGAGAAAACCATCAGGCCAGTGACAGGGAGCCCGTCTTGGTTCTGACAGGCATGTACAGAGCATGTTTGCAGTGCCAGGGTTCTGCTCTTACCTGTTGAGCTGTGTGGTAAACACCCCGACCACAGCAGGGATGCCATTGATTTGTATTATGTCTGTAATAGACTGCAGAACATCAAAGTAGAAAAACGAATCTCCAGGGACAGAACAGTTCAGCCGAGCCTTCAGAAATGAAGTCCAGTGTTTCTCCAGGACACGCTGGGATCCACCCATGTCATTTTTGCATATGCGGGCCACACGGGAATATACAGCCTGCCCAAAGGACAGAAGCAAAGCAATGGGGTTATGAACACAGAAAGGAATGGAAACAAAATGATACTATTTAAGGGAGGAACAAAAAATGTGAAAGATGTATCTGGTTCACTAGAATCCAGCAGTCTTCTCTCTAGGGGTCTGTACAGTAAGAGAGTAAACTAGATTCACCTGTGAGAAAAAAAAAAGCCATTTTCCTGTTTTGCCAAACATGCTCCTCAAGAAGTGAGCTGTCTATCTGCCTTGCTGAATGAAAACCATTCCTGCACTTTGTCTCCAACTTTGCCTCCAGTATTGTTAATGAAATGTTTCATCTTTCAACTTAGCATAGAAGGGGTTGCAATACTTTAAAATCACATGGGCTTTCACTGAAACGCTAAAAATTGAATGGGGTCCCTACTTTCTATCCTGCCTTTTGACACTGAGAAAGAATAGACTATCAATAGATTTCTAAAGAGTAAAAAAAAAGCATCCATAGCTCAAGGGTACCTGTAGAACACTCTCCGTGGCTGCAGGAAAGAAAAGAACCCTTCTCAAAACTCAAGGCTGCTGTTCCCACTCAGGCTATTGTTCACACATTTTCCAGCAATTATTCTAATGATAAGCAACCCACCTCTCTGCACTTGGCCTTGTGTGCACTGAATTGAGAGCTGGAAAATATGTCAAGGGAGCATCCTTAACTCTACCACAGCAGTCTCAATTTCATGCAGCACAAGTTCACAATTCAAATGCATATACTTGCCTTGCCTAAATTATTATGTTCGACAGCAATTTCTCGAAAGAAGAAATAGACATAGTTTCCGTATTCTATGGCATGAAGAAAGTGTGGTTCTGAAAGAAAAAAACAACTGGTTCCTACAGGATAATTCAATTAGCATAAGACCCTGGCTGCAAGGCATGACTGACAGATGTTGCACAGTTACATTCAAGCCAACAAGAACTCCAATATGCCAATGATTTTGAGGAGTCTCAACATGGGTGTGTTCAAGCTTCAGGGAACCCGTCATCTCTAAAGTCAGCTAATGGACTGTAAAAAGGCCTACAGGGAAATGAACTACAGCAAAGGTCTTTGTTTCAACAGATTTATTCATTAACCTATTTAACTAGGGAAGAAAACCTCTTACATTGAAAATAAAAAATCTCAATTTCTAGACTCTGAAGAACAAAATGGCTCTCATATGGACTAACTGATTCTCAGTTAACTTTCCAAGACGGGTAAATGGCAAGTAGTACTATGTGGATTTAGAAAGTTAGACAAATTGGTACACACAGAGACGAGATCTCTCTTTTTCTTTGAGGTCACCTGGAATAAACATCTGGACGAACTTACTCTCCTGACGTGGCTACTAGTCTCCTCATTCCCTGTTAATGCTCCCATTCACAATCAAAGCAGTATGTACTTGTTCTAAATAAACAATATAAAGTCATGCACTGAATCTCCTGATGGCCGTGGCTGCTGTCCCCACTTGGACCATCCACCATCCTGGTGACCCCAAGACACTGCTCTTCAAAGGTACCTTTTATCCATTTGGAATCATATTTTATTGTGCGAAGGGCAGATCCATCACCCATGCTTCGATAAATAACAGCATCACTGGCCAAGAAGTCAGCCACTGTGGCAGAATACAGCTTCCCATCTGAAACCAAAGTTATAATTTTGGTAAGATAACCATAATTATCCTACAGTGTGTTAGCTTCAGTAGTGTGTTATGCCCTTTGGAGTGCTCTCACCGGTATTACCATTACCTATAAAAATAGGGCTACACCTGATGCTCACCATCAATGCGTGACAGGTCAGCCGTGGTATTATCTAATTTTACAGATGAGGGATCTAGGCATCAAAAAGTTAAGCAACTTATCTGGGGTCACTGGCCTAGTTAACAACAGGGTGTCATAATATTTACAATGTGCACTGAAATATCCTTGGCCTGAATTTTCTTTTTCTTTTGGAAATTTGTGCATAGATTTTTAGCCTTTCGAACACCTAGATCAGGGTGGCTATCCAAGTTTTTAGCTTTTACTCGTCCATTAAATTCCTTTTTCACCTTCAATGTCATTAATCATTTATATTCATTATACTAAAGGATCTTACCAGCAAAGAGGGCAACATTGGTTTGTCTGGCATCAAATGGGCATCTTGCCAGGCCACTAATTTCTTCCCCATCATATTCTAAGGTACTCAACTACAAAAGAAAAATAAATAGCCGGTGTCATAGCTATTCAATGTACCTGTTTCAAGGCAATACTGTTTTATTTGTATTAAAATTCCATTTGAAGAATTCTGTCTTCTTTCATAGCACTAGAGATAAAACGAATTACTGGAAAGCAGAAAGGTTTCAACTATAACAGCATGCCCGTGAAGGGAGAAAAGTTGATCAAAAGAAGCACATCACATAAAATATACTTACCCTATAGTATCTACACATGGGATTGAAGGCATTGGTACCACAAACAAAAACCATCTCATCGTTTCTTGGAACAAATACTTTGATAAAGTTGTGGCATTCATCCTAAAGAAAGTAGTAGTTAACATTAATATCAGACACTCAAGCATGCTGGCACTGTAGTATCAAGCCCACAGAAAGACGACATCTAGCAGACATTTGTCTGTTTAACTCACTTTATGCTTGCCTTTCATAGCACAGTTTTCTCGATCCTGTTGTCTTGATCGCCATGTCAGTTTCTGTATTAATCAAGCAAAACCCAAGTTCAGGTTTTAATTGGGAACATTTTGGGGGAGGGAGTGGAAAAATTAATCAGGTTCAGAGGGAATGCCAATAAATGTGCCAACTACCATTGCTCACCTTGCTTGGTATTACTTCTGTTTTGGGCATTTCATTTAAGTTTACTGTATAAACTTGATCCCTGTTGGAAATAAGGCAATAAAACATATCACGTGAATACATAAAAATGTTAAGCTGCTTCTTATTTTATTCTGACAGATCTGCCTTTATTGTGTTTTAGAGATCATCTGGATTTTCTCTGTCTCAAACAAAGTCAACAAAGAGTACTTTTTCATTAGTGAGATGCTTTTATATATCACTGTAGTCACAGAGCAAAGAAAGCTCTTCTCTCCAGGCATGGGTCAAACTGCTACTTGGTATTAGCATAGACATATTTCTAATATTTGCTTGAATAATTCTAAGTTAAAAAATGAATAAAGAAAGGTTTTTTTCCCCTGCTGCTTTAGGGAAAAAGAATGGTGTATGATTTCTTGATGGCAGTAATAAAACAGCACTGCTGAAGGCTTGAGCTCTGTATTTTGTTCCTGGTACACAACACTGACTCTTCTCGGTGAATGTTTCTGGCTACTTGCAATTTTTGATCACAATCACATATTAGTTTTTCATGAACTAGACATATTAATGCAAGCACCACAAGAGAAAAGAATTTTAATCTAATAAACCAACGAGAGGAAAATTACCTGCCAGCAATATAAAGTGTGTCTCGAATTTTCAACATCAGCTGAAAGTCCAGCCTGTGCTGCGATTCATTGCCTGAAGGGCGTCCTCTAAAAACCGGATATTGCCTTGAATCTGCAAGTAAAAATGGGCTAAACCATCATTCAGGATTATGGAGCTGAGGGATCAATAAACAGCATTGATTAGCTGTATATACTTGTTGTAGAAGGGTTTTAACTAAATTCCTCTCTTAAGGTCTTGAATATAAATGAATAAAAGGCAGTGAATGTCAGTAAATGATCATTCTTTTAACTCAAAATATATAACCTATATACGGGTTGCTGTAGAAAAGCACCCAACAAAACCGCCCCATTTTCTCCAAACACTAGGAAATGATTACTGATAAACTCAGGTGCAAATTCATGTTTAAGACATAAAAAAAATCTCTGCCTCTTTCTGAAAATGAACATGCTTAGAAAATGAAAAACAGAAAAGCTTCCTTCTCTGAAGAGAAGACTGTTCTTGAGATGACTTACAGTGATAGTCGACAGTATTAAGAGGTTCATCATCTTCAGGAAAGCTGATTGCCCTCAACTGGGAAACCATCAGCAGCAGTATGTAGGCACAAAGCAGGAAGACCCTCATGGTGGGCCAAGGTGAAGTCAGGGTAGCCCCTGCCCAGAAATGCCACTGAGCTACCTGGAAAACAGAAGCAGTTTGGAAAAATCTCTATGCTGCAATGAAATAGTTTTCTTGTTTGCAATCAGCTTAGTTTTCACCATCGGCTCCCTTCAAAGCCCCTCTCCCACTGGGAATGCTGGCAGTGGTAGATCAGGTATCGCCAAAAACACAGGCAAAAGATGGCAGTATGCCAAGCCTGATTAAAGCATCTCGTTGAGCATATTGAAGTTTTCAGCAAATTCACAAGAATTTTGGAGGTAACTGCATGTCATCACAGCAGAGTCACCAGAACCATGAACAGAAATGCTAGCTGCTGACTTGGCAAGAAGATGGGTAAAATTGGAATCAGAATTTTAATTAAATTCCAATCCACTTCCCTTCCCTGGGTCCTGAAATATACCCAATACAACTTGCCTCTGCCCCCCATAAAATGCTCAAGATGCCTCAAAAATAGCCAGAGGGCTGATCCTGTCATCATCTCTCCTCAGCTCTTTGCTTATGATGTTGTCAAATTCCCAGCATTACCCAAGCCTTAGCCCTAAATTCTTAAGTCGAGCAGTTCCCTACCAGCATGGAGACAATGACAAGAATGACCCTGCATCAGGGTGAAATGGAATTAAATAAAATGATTTCATGACAACCAATCAAGCAAAGCAAGGCAGGGATGAAGTGGCACAGCTGACACCAGGCCACCAGGGAAGTCTACGTTTTTACATAAAACCATTTGGACACAAACCAATACCCTAAGTATGCTGGTCCTTTTAGCTTTATTGAACTCTGGAGCTGCAGGGATCCTTAGGGACCATCTGGCCCAACCCTCTCAGTTTTCAGATGAAAAACCAAGGGCCAAAAAAAGGACTCAGTGAATTGTGTGGAGCTAGTTAAGGCAAGGTTGGAGTCCAGACCCACATCATCTGAGTCCCCGTCCAGGCTCTTTTTACCAAATGGAAAGGAGAACATAAGTGACTGGACTTTCTTCCTCCAAAAATATAGCATTACAAAAAACTATTTGGGGAAATGGATATATTCATCATTTTTATTGAAGTGCTATTTCATAGGTGTTAAACTTAATCAAATTGTACATTAAATATGTGCAGTTTATTATATATCAATACCTCAATAAAGCTATCAAAACACAGCATTAATTGCATTATAATAGCAGTAAAAAATTTAAAAGATCTTTAAATGTTATTAGCTTATTAAAAAGATAAATTAGGGCTCTGTTGGGCCAATGAGATGGATATTTCTGTAAAGTTGTAAGTGTTCCACTTTGCAACAATACCACCCCCCTCCCTCAACCAAAACTGTCACTTCCAGCCACTGTTCTGAACAACAAAACATTTAGCATTATCTTCCATCTTACATACTTAAGAACTTCAGAAGAGATTGTAAGAATCACCGCAAATTCCTGGTGAGTCCAACCACTAAACTGGGTGTTTACTGTGCCTTTTTTATGGACCTCACGTGAAACACACAGATATGCATGCTATCCAATGCTCTAAATATTTCTCCAACTAAAGTACAAATCAAGTATATGTGAGTTTTAGAGTCCCAGTTTTGCAAAAAGAGAATAATATATTGCAGTAAATGTTTCTTTGTGGATGATCCATCCAGCACTAAGTTAACATGTTTAAACTGCCTTACAAAAAGCAGATGGAATGGAAACGGTGGTGGCATCGTTTTGCACTCAAGAGCATGGACTTTGGAGTCAGTAGGACTTGGGCATGGATGAAATTATACCACATGCTAGCTTATTGGCCTGGGAACATTCCTTCAATCTCTTTGAGCATTAGTTTATCTGTGAAATATGGATAATAGCGCCTTCTTAGAGTGAAAAGGAACCAAGTGCCTAGCATATAGGAAATTCCGAGAAAAGTTAGACCTCTCTACCCATTTCCTACTGGAGAATACTGGGTATGAGAGGATAAGAGTCTCAACAGGGCCTGGGGAAAAGATATCCTCAAATATTAAGGTTATGTGGCCAGTTATTTTTCACCACTAGTTATCTTAAATCACTAGAGGACTACTCCAAGGGTAAATTTTACAACTTGTGCCTACGTATTGGAAAAATAAAGTAACAAAACAAAAAAACAATCACCAGCAATCCTACAGTAGTACTCCAACAACCACAATGATTTGGTTCTAGTTTTTGTACTACATCTGCATGGTTTCCATTGTCCTGACAAGATGATTTCTCCTTGTTTACCCCTTCTTCTGAAGCAGTGTTTTCCTGTCATGTTTTCCATACTGTTTTTATCATTTATAAAGACCTTCTAAAGTTGAAGTAGCATAAAAGTACAAAATGTTGCCCTATGAACTAGATTCTACTATGACACCAGTTCCAAACATCATCCTCTAGATACAAAGTCACTGAATCTTTCTGCTAGATATCGGGCAAAATAATTAGAAATACCAATTAATCCCAAAGAAGTATAGAAACATCTGTATTAAAACAAAAAGATCATTCTGTGACTCTTTCTCCTCCATGACAGGTAGGTGAATGGCTCACATCAGGTAAGCAGAGCCTCCATGTCCCAGATAGCAGGATGGGGAGGAGCCCTCACCAGGAAGACTGTCTCTCAGCTGTGATTCCAGCACTGCGGCTGAGGATGGAATCACTGCTGACTCACTAGCAAGCACCAAGCTGCTGGCTGAGCTATCATTTCCTATAACTCATTCATCTGACACTGCAGAAAGCAATTTCTCCCCATGCCCCACCCCTTACCACTCTAATCATCCCAAAATAAAGCCCTACCACTAACTGCTTCCTGTCTCTGTGTAAAGCTGTATTTTTGAAAAAAAAAAATAATAATAATAATAACATTCAGACTTGCCATAGTAGTTATAAATGGAGGCATTTAATGTGATACATATTTCAAAGGCTGGGGGGCAGAGGGAAGAATCTGGAAATACCTGAAAGCAATGTACCAGGGAGATGTATTTGTATGTAAACCACTCAGACTACTTATCTCTGACTTTAATTAAGAAGATATATCAGGAGTCCAGGGGTCTGAAATCATGATACTAGTTAGTGTCCTGAAATCATGATACTAGTTAGGTTAAAAAGGGCAGGCCATGAAGCAAGATGAAATGTTGGAAAAAAAACATGGGCCTTGGGACTAGAAAAATCTGAGTTTGAACTTGCTTGTGCCATTGACTTCCTGGATCTTGGGCCCTGTTTAAATTGACTTTATCTCTTTAAGCCTCAGTTTCACCGAATGTAAAATGGGAGTAATTATCTTTACTATGCCATAGGCTCCTTTTAGGATTAAATGAGATAATCACTATGAAGCATCTAACAGAGTCTGCTCCAAAGTAAATATTTGCTAAATTTTAGTGACTATCATCATGTCTATTCTGGTTATATCTTGTCTGGTAAAAAGGTGAAAAAAAAAAGTTCATTCTTTCATCTTGTACAACTATTTGCCAAACTGTTTATGTATACCATTCTAACAATGACGGGCATTCTTAGAGGATAAGGCACACAGCTTCACAGATGTAGAGGCCTCCTACTAAGAGGAAACCATATTCCTCACATGCAAGCTTAAAAAACATTCCTACATGAAGTTACTCCTTGTTCTCTGACACAGTGAGAACAAGGATGCCTGAATAGTTAAGCTTATTCACTTTTTGGTATTTTATATGAACTTCTCCCATACATTCCTGATGTTAAATACTAAATATGATGAGCAAAGTTCTTATGGGAGTTGAGAGCTGCCAGAACAACTAGGGCTTGAGTGACAGGATACTTGAGAGAAGGCAGGTGCACAGAGCTAAGCCCTATACTCAGCACTTGATTTTGCCTTATGAATATTTGCTAACTTTATATTTTTATAACATTTATATATATATATTATATATTATGATGTAATATTTTTATCATTTTATATTTGCTAATTTTATATATACTTATATACAACAACTTAATGCTTATATACAACAACTATATACAACAATGCTATATACAACAACTATAAAAATTTCTAGCAGTCACAAGTTTAGGACTCACCAAGAAGGAAGAGTACCAGTAAATAACAAAAGGCTATCATTTGGGCCTCTGAAAAGCTACACTCCAGAAGAGGAGAAAAATGTAAGGCAAACCATGTTTTACAAAAATTCCAATCCAATCCAATCCAATCCAATAAGCTAAGTCCCAGGCTGGATGGATATAATCTCCCACTCTAGCTGCTTGCCAGAAAAGATAAGATTACACTTCTTCACAAAAAGATATCATCCAGAAACTACAGTTCTTTACATGCATTGCCCAATGTTCAAGTAGAAATTATTACAAATTCCAAAAACTGCAACTAAGAAAGAGAGAAAAAAACACAACAGAAATAGGCACACAGGTAGCCCAGATATTAGAGTTATCACACATATGTTTTGAAAATAACTGTGCTTTTTTTGTCCAAGCAAAGAAGATGACAAGACGGAGAATTTCACCAGAGAACTGGAATCTATAAAAAAGAATTAAATAAAAATTCAACAACAAAAAAGCACAATAAATAACACATCTTCAATAGATGTGTTTAGCAACATATTTGTCAGAGGTGAAGAGATTAGTGAAAAGACAAATAGAAATTATCAGACAAATATGGAGAGCAAAAAGATTGATAAAAAAAGGACAAGAGAGTAAGAAACATAGGAGTTTGTGAAAAGATGGACATACTGGAGTCCTTGTGACTGCAGAGAGAGAGATGGGATAGAAGCAATATTTGACAAGTTAATGGCTGCACACATTTTCAAAACTGATATAAGATTATAAGCCACACATTCAAGAAATTCTAAAAAGTTCTAAAAAAAAAATCACACACATCGTAGTCAAAATGCTAAAACAAGGACAAACTTTAAAAATGTTAAACACTAAGATGCATTACCTTCCAAAAAGCAAGAATACTACAGACAGCGGACTTCTCAGTGGAAACAATGGAAGCCAGCAGAACATAGAATGACATTTTTAAGTTGCTGAAATAAATTTCCAGCCTAGAATTCTACAACGTGTAAAAATATTCTTCAAAAATGAAGGCAAAATAAAGATGTTTTAGACAAATAAAAACTCAAGAGATTTGTTGTTAGCAGATGCAATCTAAAAGAAATATTGAGGAAGAGTTCTTTGGGCAGGAGAATTTATAGGGAAGGTTAATGCAAATTTTTAAACTTCTAAAGAAATTTTATTTTGTATTTTTAGTAGACCTGAGGTCTCACTATGTTGCCTAGGGTGGTCTCGAACTTCTAGTCTCAAATGATTCTCCCACATGGGTCTTCCAAAGTGCTGGGATTATAGGCATGAGCCACCATATATGACCACAAGTTATTTTTATGATTAGCTCAGTTTGAAATTAATGAATCCCAGATAGAGAAAGTAGTATATAGTCTTTGTCTTCCTGAAAACTAAATAGTTTAAAGGAAATGAGAATGTAGAAATGGGGTAGGCCTACTTTATCCCTAGCCCAAAGAACCCAGAGAGATACCATGTTGATTTGAAAGCTGTCCCCTATCTCTTGTCTATGCAAAGAGTATCTGCTTAGACTCTCAGACTCCACCTGCCTCAGGGTCTGAACATGGAGTTGGATCCTCTTAGTTTTCTGATGACTCTTCTAGACCTTGGGCCTCCAGTGATCTTACAAAAAGTCTTTGGTCGAAGTGCTGCTCCTGTCTTTTACCTGACAGTTTCCCAGGCATTTTTTTCTAGCTTTTCAAAGACTTTACTAGCCCCAGCCCATGGTTCCATATGGAGACTTCAGCCTCAAAATCATAAAGTCAAGCGTTGTGTGTTCTGATGCTAACCTCCTGTTCTTCCAGATTGCTCATCTGGCCACTTTCACACCATGACTCTCTTCCTTCTCATCAGGGCCTTCAGCCCACTAACTGTTCTCCTTTCTTCTAATCATTAGTCTTCTCTGATCTTGACATACCTCTTTATCCATCCTAGGTATAATAGTCAATG
Source organism: Sapajus apella (assembly GCF_009761245.1). Taxonomy (NCBI): domain Eukaryota; kingdom Metazoa; phylum Chordata; class Mammalia; order Primates; family Cebidae; genus Sapajus; species Sapajus apella. The sequence goes on from NW_022436977.1 coordinate 17,534,223, forward strand.
GTCAATCATGTCCATTATTCTGCCTGTACTCCTGACTCCCTCATCCTCTGTGTATTTGTCAGCCTTTCTTGCAAAGTCTTAACCTTAGATGAATGTGCCACTCACCTTCTTCACCTGCCCCAGAGCAGCTGAGCACCGGTTGAGACAACCACACTCTGGGACAATTTGTTAGTAATGTAGCAGAATTCCTTGTCATCAACTACAAACAGCATCACAAACTCCATGGAGATCCTATGTTTCTCAATTAAATTAGACCACTCCCCCAATCCACACATGTAAACTTCCCACTTTCCTCAAGGCCCCAGTCTGCTATGTCTCCATACACTGCTACTTACATTCCTCCCCCTTTCCCCACAGCTATTTCACATAGAATACAAAAGCCATAAGATTGAGGATTCCTCAGTCTTCTCCTTTCCCATTGCCAAATACATCCACTCTCCCCATGTGCTTTTTTTTTTTTTTTTTTTTTTTTTTTTTGAGACTGTCTTGCGCTATTACCCAGACTGGAGTGCAGTGGTGTGACCCTGACTCACTGCAACATCCGCCTCCTGGGTTCAAACAATTCTCTGTCTCAGCCTCCCAGGTAGCTGGGTTTAAAGGCATGTACCACCATGTCCAGGTAATTTTTATATTTTTAGTAGATGTGGGGTTTCAACATGTTGGCCAGGCTGGTCTTGAACTCCTGACCTCAAGTGATCTGCCCACCTTGGCCTCCCTAAATGTTGGAATTACGGGCGTGAGCCACTGTGCCTGGCCCACCCCCAACACATGTGCTTGTAATCCAATCCCTTCATTCTTTTTCTGGAATAAAAAGACATTGATTATATTTCTGTTATTTTCTGTAACTCTTAATTAAATACTGTCCATCAGAACTGAAATTTGTCCATGTCTCCCCCATCACACACACAAAAGGAAAATACCTCCTGTATCCCTGATCCCACTCAAGCTATCACCTGTGTCTTCGCTGCTCATAATTTCCTCACCTCCTGCCCATTCTTCTTCTTTCTGTGTTCTATTTCCTCTCTCAGAGACTGACGACCTACAAGTACCTAAAGGCAATGGACATTTTCCAGTCTCATTTCCTTTGACTGCTCAGGAGCTTTAGACGCAGTTGACAGTTCATAGCTTTTCCAAATACTGCCTTTCCTTGCTTTTCCTCATACTACATTCCTCTGATGGTTTTCCCACCTCTCTGTCTGCCTGTTTGTCTCCCATTCATTTTCTAGACACAACACAAATGATCTTTTCAGAATCACGGAATCTCATAATCCCTCCAGTAACCCTCTATTACTCTTAGGATGGAACCCAAATCTTTTAAATGTGGCCTTCAGCTTTTCAGGTTCTGAGTCCTGCCCCTCTCACGAGGACTCCTGTCTCACCCTGGGCCTCCATCTCTCTTTTCTTGTGCTTCTACTACCCTGGAGTCTCATACCACCTACCAAATCTTGCTCCTACTTTCCCTCTAGATGGCCCTTTTTTGCCTCCCATCCTTGGCCTAGCTAAGTCCCCCTAATTTTTCAGAACCTAGGGAAGATTTTTTTCAGTCCCTTGGGTCAAGTATGTCTCACAGTTGTCAATTCCTGAGGCAACTGTGAATGAACTGTGAATAAAGGAATAAACAGAAGAATGAACCATGTGTCCTGAATCACCATGTCCTCACTGACTCCCTTAGGGCAAGGTAAGCATTTTGGACTTAAGTCTAATTTAGATTTATTTAATACTACTAAACAAACAACAGAGGGCAGCAGACCCAGGGAGCATGGGCCCCCAGGGCTTCCACTCCCCAAGAGCATGGACTCTGACTGGAGAATGCTGTAGAAAGACGGGGGCGTGGAACCGGACCTGTGGCACAAAGGGCACCATTCAGTCTGTAGTCTGTGACATTTCAGGGGGCACTGTTCACGCTGTAGTCAATGAGAACGATTGCACCTGGAGTCACAGGAATTATCCATTTACCACCTCTGGGTCACGAGGACCCCGTGAGACTAAACAAAAGGGGAGGCAGTGGGTTTAGTAAGTGGGAAGAGAGCAAAGAGAAGCAAGTTGATTCCTATACCTTAGTGCCCTCCAAGACAAGGAGGGCTGTAACCGAAGATCAATTATAAAAGAGAGGTTTAGGTTTATACAGCATTCATGTGCCTCGATTCTAAGCGGTATGTTCTGGCAGGTTTTAGATCTTAATGACCATCATCAGCATTTAATCAGAGTGGTATGACAGCTTGGCTGACACCACAAGCTTTGGAATATAAGAAGGTAATATCCACTGAATTGCAGGCCTCCTTTCACCTTCCATGCATGGTAAGAAGACTAGATTATTAACCATCATATATATTCAGATTCCAAGAGATCCCTAAGTAGAGCTGGGGCAGCCTACTCTGGGCCCTTCTGAAAGGCTCCTTGCCTCCAGGCTTGCCAAGTGACTCTTGGCTGATGTGTTTTAAACGAGCCGAGGCTTTTTCATTTAAGGAATGGCTACTGTTACCCCACCCTCTACCTCGTGTACACAGGTTCTGTGTGCAGGTGCCACAACTGAACAAATAAATACATCCTCCTCTCTCACTGTGGGCCATGAGGAGGTTGCTGAAAGGCCCCTGACTCTGAGACCCTTCCTCCTTCCAGGAATGTGGGCTCCCAGGTTAGAGGAAGAGGCTTCCAGCACTGTTACGTTACTGACACTTTATAATTAACCACCTAAAACTCTGCCCCACGGCATGTGGAGGAAATGACAAAGCAGCTGTCTGACTCACCCTCCACACAGCTGAAACCCTACTGACACAGCAGAATCTGTTAAGATGTGGATTTGGAAGGAGCAAGGAAGGACCTGGCTGGAGCAGTGAAGACTCACACCATGAGGAACACATCAGGGTGATTCTTCTCCCACCGACACTGGCAGCAAGAGAGGAAGGAGGCCAGGAGCCAGGAGATCTGGGGTCACAGACATGCTATGTGGCCACAGACAAGTCATTTCACCAATCTGGACTGATTTTATGTAATACAAGGGGGGTTCGTAAATTAAAACTGTAAAAACTTGTTGTTCTCCTGACAGCCAGAGGGGTTCCTACTTCCCCTATCTAGTGGGAACAGCATCCTGGTGTAATTCCCATGGCTCAGGGGTCTTTCTCCTCAACATCCAAGCGTTTCGAGTCACTGCCATCATAAACAAACAGCCATTCCCCTGACCTTCAGGCTGCCTCTGTTTTCTCTCTCCCATTTCCTTTCTCAGCCAGGCTTCTTTGAAGAGAAGCCTGAGTCCATATTCTCCATTTTCTCACTTTGTGTTATATTTTTAGCCCACTCTAGCCTAACTTTAATGCCTATGCAGCAACCACCTAATTGCCAAATCCCAGGCAATTCTCATTTTAAATCTTCCTTCATCTACTTGCATTTAATTTCATTGGCCATTCCATCAGATAGTGAAACTCCACCTTTGACGCTCCTAGTTCTCCCCACCTCACTAGCTGCTCCTTTTCATCAGTCTTCCCAAATTTGTCTTAACATGCTTGCCCGTTGGATGTTCTTCCCAGTTCCAGCCTGGGTCTTTAGGGAGGTGCTCACATGACCCCTCCCTTCTTCACTACCACTAATTCACTAATCCTAGATCACACATGCAGCACACACCACACTCCTCAGCTCCAGATCCAGCTGTCCCACTCCCTGCTAGATATTTTGACCTCGGTATAATATAGGCAATTTAAATTCAGTAGTCTAAAATTGAACTTAAGATACTTTGCCTTGACTTCTCCTCTGCTAAATTCCTTGCAGAGCATAGGTTTAGAGCTCAGAGTCCCTGGCTTCAAATATAAGCACTGCCACTTACCAGCCATGTGACCTTGGGCATGTTACTTAACCTTTCAAACTTTCCCATTTTCCTGCCTGCACTGAGGATAATGCTAGCACTAATATTATTACAATGACTGAATGAGATAACCTATGTAAGGCATGTAGCCAAACCCCTTGCATCTAATAAGAATCCAATAATTGGGCTGGTTGTGGTGGCTCACACCTGTAATCTGGCAGCACTTTGGGAGGTCAAGGTGAGTGGATCACTTGAGGTTAGGAGTTTGAGGCCAGCTCTGCCAACATGGTGAAACGCCATCTCTACTAAAAATACAAAAATTATCTGGGCATGGTGGTATGTGCCTGTAATCCCAGCTACTCAGGAGGCTGAGGCAGGAGAATCGCTTGAACCCATTAGGCAAAAGTTGCAGTGAGCTAAGATCGTGCCACTGCACTCCAGTCTGGGTGACAAGAAGAAAACTCTGTCTCAAAAAAAAAAAAAAAAAAGAATCCCACAATTACAACTATTACTACTGTTATTGCCATTTTTCATATCCTTCTCAGGGACTTGTGTTTTAGGCCTAGGAGTCTTCCTGCACGGCCCCCTGTCCATCATTCTTTCCTTAGAACCTGTTTGTACATCCCATTGCCTCGATCTCTTCATTGGTCTAGAATTGACCCTTCATTGGTTTCTGTTCTCTTAGACTTGCACTGCATTCTCCACAATGCGACCAGAATGGTCTTTCTAAAGCACAAACAGTATCATGTCACATCCCTGTCTAAAAGCACTTGAATGGTTCCTGAAGGCCTATGTGTAAAGTCTAAATTCATTTCCAAGATTTGCAAGGTCCTTCACAATTCTATTATTGCCAGCGTCTCCATTTCACCTACTGATACTTCCCCACCTCAATCCCAAAGCAGTGTCTTCTAAACACATATTCTTCCTAAAATGTCCTTCCTGAAAACTGTCTATTCATCACCTGAAAACTTTACCTGGCCCTCTCCCCTTTCTCATTCTTCCCTCTTCAGCAACACTGCTCTGCTTAGGACAGCTAGTCATACTATCATATTGTATAAATCTACTGCAGAACTTATCACTCCACAGCAATCTTAACTGATTTTCACATTTTTCTCTATTGGGCTGTGCTATTCAAGGGATCATTTTCCTCTTTACTGCTAGGATCAGCACAGGGCCTGGCACCTGGGGGGTCCTCAGTAAATACTTAATGAATGGAGGAAGAAATAAAGAAAAAGGTAGAACACTGAAGGACTCAGCTGTGGCACATAGGCCCCATCAAAATGAACAGCTCTCCACCATCACCCCAACACTGAATCTTGAGTCTACCATCATTCTCCTGCATCGCTGGCACAAGAGCCTCATTAGCCTCCAGTTCATGAGTTTCAGGTGCTCCAAAACCAAGAGGTTCTCTATAAAAGGCAACAGATGCCTCTTTTCACACCTACCCATCATTAACAAACTCCCCACCAGAAATGGACAACAGAGGCCAAAGAACTAAATGATTTCTGTCAACCTCCCCACTACCACTGCTGACATTCTGGCTTACTTTGCAGCTTTCCCAGAACAAAGGGAAGGAAAGCAGAGCTATTCCTGAGATTAGAGAGTGGGTATATGGGACTGGCAGAGAACAATCCTATGTGACTCCCCACTACCCAACAAACAAATATAAAATGAAAATCAGCCTGCCTAAGGGCTGGCTTATGTCTGAAATTCTGCAATGGAAATTTCTTTTCTTTGGCCAATGGCCTTTTTTCCAGTTATAATGTAAGTAATGCTAGAATATAACATAAGCCAGAAACCAGTATGAAGACACTTATAAGATCTTATCCAGCATAAAGGGAACATGATGGATTCTGACAGAAGAGAAAAAAGCACAGGTGGCAGTAAATACCACGGGAGAGAGGAAAGGGGAGGCTGGGGCTATGGAAGTCTGGGTGTTCATTATTAATGCCTTGCTTTTAAAATCAGCATCTTCCTCAAAGTTGGGTCAGTTTTATTTGAGTTATATTTTATGTGCATGACAAAGGTGTCGACTCAAGTTTTCTGAAAATTAAAAACTTCTTATGCAAGGTTTTCTCTATTGTCTGGATTTTCTTAAAGCAAAGCACACCAATATCTGAATCAGTAATTCTTTGGTCACATATTAATAATTCAAAAAGGAACTGAACTTAAAAAGAGTAGGGCAAGAAGGGACAGAAAACAGGATCTAAACTGTTTTGCCAATTCTGAGCAAACTTGGACAAGAATCCCAGGATTTGACCTCTGATCAGAACCATTGCTCTGGGGGCCACAATTCTAGTGACAATTTTCCTGCAGGTTTTGGCCTGTCTGTCCTAACTCAAATAACATTCATTTTAAAGCAAAACTGTCCTAGAAACAATCCTCATTAGAAGTGAAAATAATAGAAAAAACTACTGAGAATATGAGCTGGATATGTAAGCAGAAAATCTGCTATTCAGGAAGATGACAAAATATATCAGCCTCTTAAGACATCAAGATAGTAACTTGCTTTGTGAAAGTATGAAGCACAAGGAACCTTCTATAATAGAAAAAAAAAATATATATATATATACAGCAGGAGATTGTTGTAGCAGAAATGAACAATGGTGTCTCCTTTTTTCAGGGGAACCGAAGGATTGTCAAGGCTAACTAGTGACAAGAGAAATTAAAAGCCTTCTTTTTTGGTTATCTCCTCCATATGCATAGTTCCAGCCAGGCCGGGCTCCTCCCCTTCAGCTTCCAGGAACAGGAGCCATGCTAGACAAAGGAAGGGCTCAAGGTTCCAAGGGATGACCCAGATGCTCAAGGACTCAGCCTGTCTGTGGAACATTGGCTTATTCTACCAGATGTCCTGCTGGCCTGCCATATGGCCTGCATGTGACATTCTGCTCAGGATAATAGGGCCTGGGTCTATGCCTGGTTCTGCCCTCTGGACTGGGATGACGGAAGTAGTGCATGTTTGTTCCGATGCTACTGACTTGTCTGATGCAACCACTGTGTAGTCATAGCTTTCACTGAACTCCATGTAGCCTTTTCAGGCTTTCAAATAAATGAACAATACCCTGGCAAAGAAGGACTGAGGATGGGCTGCTGCTCTTATTCCTGTCTGACGAAAGGAGAGAACAAGCAGGTAAATTAAGGGACTTATGATCCAAGAGTGGTGAAGCCAGTGCAGAACCCAGATGTCACAACAGAGTTCAATGATCTATGTTAGTATTATTGCCAACAACATGGGATTTCACTCTATTTAAAGAGGCTCATGTCTCTTCTTTAATAATCTGCAAAGTGCCTCATCAGAGGTTCTCAGGTGATGTCATGCTTTAGAACAGTTGGTGAAGGGTTTACAGAAGGGTAACGCTAACGACTCAGAGGAAGAGAAGTGAAATTTTATAAGTCAAGGATTTTTAGTCCCAAGTCCTCTGGGTTTCATCACCAAAAATATGGCCTTTGTATTAATATTTGCCTTCTGTATTTGAAAACACAGTAAGAGTTGCCTGACTCTGACAAATGAAGAGAAAGATTGCTGATTGTTCAGAAGGATCTAGAGCATTAACTTTATCAAGATTCCGCAAGTCAATCCTAATTTGTTTTTTAAAATATACATCCTGGGCGAAGGGGACACAGAACCCTCTGTACTATTATTACAACTTCCTATGAGTTCTAATTATTTCAAAATAAGTATTTTTTAATGTATTTTGTCCTACTGATGGAAATGTGGCCCATGGTAAGTTATGTTCCATTTGATAGTTCTGGACTAAAAATGAAGCCGTAACCAAGAATGAGAATAATAAACAGCCCGAGTGAATTGTATGTCCTGTGAAGCTCAGGGAGGGCCCAGGCTGGGCGTGAGTCAGTGCACCTGTACCTTACCTGCAGCCTTTTGTCTAGGCTCCATATCGATGGACTATGAACTTCTGAAACCTCAGGGGCCACAGAGGCAAAATGGGAGTTTAGGTCAATCCATACAAGCCCTTAAAATCTCAGTTCCTAATTTTTACTACACTGATGCAAGACCAAGAGGGTATTCGGCAAGCTCAGCCCTTCCTGCTGTGAGGGATGAAGCCTGACAAGTGTTGAGCGGTGGATCCAGTGTAAAGTGGAGAACATGGCTCTGGAGCCAGACTGCTCGGGTAGGCGCCTCACCTTTTCTGTCTAACCAGTAATCTGACCTTGGGTGAGCTAGTTCACCACTTGGTGCCTCCAATACCGTGTACCTTGGGGATGGGATCACACTAGCAGCTACCTCAGAGAGTTGCTGAGGACTGAAGGAGTTCTTAAAAGAGTTTATCAGAGATCCTGGCACATGGTAAGCACCATAAAAATTACTATTAGGTGAGGTGAGTACCAGGAAGCCTGTTCAAGCCTAAAGGTACAACCTTGGGAAGGGTGTGTGGTTCTAATGCCAGGGATAATTACACTTTGAACCTTATATTACCCTTATCTACCTTTATTCTTACCTTCCTTATGAATCACCTTGAGGGATGGTAATCTTATCCCAGACAACAAACACACCTGGAGATAACAGGGAGGTAAAAAAAATCTGGATTCTACTCTTAGCCTCTAAGGATCCGACAGACCATGAGAAAGCCAACTTGCCTCTTCCAGCTTCGGTTTCCCATGTATTCAATAAGAAGCTAGGCTAGAACGCAGGTGATCTCTAAGGTCCCTTCCAAGTTGTGACATTTTACGCTTCTGAGTTTGGTGCCTGGGTTGAAAAAGGTTCTTTACTCAGAGTAAAATTCCTCCCAATTCATACTTCTAAGTTTTTTGCTGTAGCGTTGCTGTTGCCTAGGATACAAAGTGCATGTGCTCTCTGTGTACCCTGAGACAGGGGAGCGCTGAGACCGCTGCCTCTGATCTGTGATGCGGAACCACAAATGGGCTTTGTACTACAAACTGACTGATGCCTTGAACAGGGAGCGAGCCTCCGCTGGCACTTACAAATGTGGACTTGGCATTCTGATGGCGTCCCAGATGAAATGGCAGAGGGTGCATTCTGCCCCCCCACCCCCACTACCATGTGGTCTTGGGAAATAATGGCCTTTAAGTGTCCCCTTGAGCTTTCCTGGACCCAGGGGTGAGGCGCTCCCACAGGCCAGCAGGTCATGTCCAATTTCTTTGTTAAAGTGTACAGTGTGCTGTGGGATGCTCAGCTCACATATACTCGGGACCTCTGTCTAGGTTTCTTAGCCCATCTCTGCATTCCCAATGTACTTTGCAGCTGATATTTAATAAATTTCTGTGTGTGGGTGGGGATTGGGGTTCCCCGCTCTCATTGATATTCAGCCTAGACCAGGGTTTGGGGAAAGAGCTTTTAACTTACAGTGTTTTATGCTTTTCAAAGCAAATATGTCTTATCTATTCTGGTCCTTAAAGCTTCACTTAGAGGTTTAGGGCAGAAGTTATTTTCTCCACTGAACTTCGTGTCAGTTTTGGGAGAACAGAAGTCATGTCTGTCTGTTTTCTATCTTTATTACCCACCATAGCATCTGGAACTCAGTACTGTATCTACTTGGTAAATATTTGCCGAATTAGTAAATAAATGCTTTTCAGACAAGGAGTTAAAGAACTACTGGAGCCATACTGCTGATAAGAGGCTTCTGGGACATGTGTCTCCAGGTCCATTGCTTTATGACCTCGATAGCTAATCTCAGAGAGGCTCAAAATGGATTTGCATTGACAAAAATCAAAACCAGTTTCCACAGTGACATTCAGCAGTAGTCTTACAACTATGGGGCCAAGAGGGACCAGGGGACAGCATTTGGATGACATTGCTCTGAACACCCTGTATTTCGGGCATGGTAAAGCGGCCCCCTAATTCCAGTGCAAACTCTGCTTCTCCTACCTCTCTGCCTTTGCATGTGCTGTCCCCATCAGCACCTGCAATGCTCTTCTTGTCCCTTCCTCTTCATGACTGATTCCTCATGACAAATCACTTCCCTCCAGGATCTACCTTCTTTGGCCGTGAAAATCTGGGCTCACTTTCATCAGCACAAATATCACATGATATTATATTTCCTTATTTTCATAACTTATCCCCCCTCACTGTGGGTTTCTTTGAGTTCTGGAACTGTCTTTTATGGCCATAAACTCCCCCCAAAATGGTTAGCCCACAGGGTTTTAATATTTCCTGTTGAATGAATTTCTGTGTGCAACCCAGTGCCTTCTCAAGAAAAAAAAAAAAGTTGAAAAATCTCCCAAGAGCACTTTACTCACTGATGGTGAACTGCTAATGACAGGTCATCCACAATCACTCGTAATGAGCACGCACGCACACCAACACATTACATTATGCATTAAAATTATTAAATTAAGCATTAAATTATGCAGCAGTATGTGTGGTAGGCATTTGCCCTTACAGCTGCAGATGTGACCACAGTGAGATTTGGGCTTCCCTTGATTTTGCAATTGCCGGGAAGGACATTTAGGACTTAGCAGTGTGCCAGTGATACTGTCTGGCCTATTTCCTAAAATGACCAATGTTGTGGACCTAGGGCTCCAAATTCTATTCCAATCACGGGAGGCATCCTGGGGAGGTATGGAGAAAAAAGAATATTGCTTTCTTTAGACATGCAAACAGGCTAAACAATGGTGAAAAGATTGAGGGAAATTCGCCTAATTATCTTTGGTGGGGAAAAGTGTGACTGGTTTTCCTTTTCCTCATCTACTCACATACTATAGAGACTGGTAACTCTTTGATTAAAAATAGAAAGGATTATAAAACCAGGAAACGCAGAGGATGTAGTGGTCTTTTGTAGGAAGGATACAGGGACAAGGTACATGGATGAAGCTGGAAACCATCATTCTCAGCAAACTGACACAAGAGCAGAAAACCAAACACCACATGTTCTCACTCATAAGTGGGTGTTGAACAATGAGAACACATGGACACAAGGAGGGGACCATCACACACCGGCGCATGTAGGTCAGGGGGAACCTAGGGGAGGAATAGCAGGGTGTTGGGGGATTGGGGAGGGATAGCATTAGGAGAAACATCTAAAGTAGATGAAGGCAGGGATGGATGCAGCAAACCACCATGGCATGTTTATACCTACATAACAAACCTACACAATCTGCACATGTACCTCAGAACTTAAAGTGTGTATATGTATATATCTATATAGGCACTCTAGCAGGCCTGGGGAAAAGAACCGGAGAGACCTGTGGGTTTTTTCCCAAGAGATTGCATCTATTCCAAGCTGGGTGGAGAGGGAGAGCCACCTCTTTCATGTCATATGTGCTGAAAGTCCCAGACAGCCTTCAGATCAGTGGACATTCAACAAGTAGAAGCAGCCATCAACACAAACACAACCCCAATCCAACAGGGCTGGCCTGGTTTATGAGGTGCTCTCATCACCAGTCCCCAGGCCCTAGGCTCTATCTCAAGTGTGTGGGTTTTGCCTTCTGCTTACTGTCTTTCAGCAGCATCCAAGCTGCTCAAGGGAGAAGAGGGAAAGGAGGCCAGTGTGTAGGACAGGAGGGATCCCTCCTGTGCAGGATGGCACTGCTTGCCGCTCCCACCTCCCTCCTTACCTCTCCTCTTCTGAGATGAGATAAGGGAGCATCTCTGCTGACTGCCTCTTTCACCATGTTTTTTTTTTTTTTTAAAGGGACAAGTGAGAAAATGTAAGTAAAAATACTTACATTTCATAAATTTTAAAGGTGCTATGCAAGTGTGAAAAAGCAGTATTATTATCAGTGCCTTATTTAGTTGCAGCTTACATCAGCCTGGTATACTGACATTGCTTACACTTTCGCTCAAATCAATATTCACACTCTTATTTCTATGGCTGCAGCTGCTCTGCGAGTGGCCAGCTTAGCTGAGGCCTCCTGCCCTTTGCTCCTGTTGTTCTTTGAACCTGCAACACTTTCTGCAGCTCCTCTGATGGGCAAATTCCTAGCCAACCTTAGGACCCAGCACCAGACTGAGACCTTCCCCATGCCTCTCTCTACTCTCCTCTCAGGACACTCTATCCATTTCTACTGTGGATTTCCCACAGTGGGTACATTTGCTCATCTACCTCCTGTCTTCCTCTTCAGATTGTGAGCTCCTAGAAGGCAGGGTCTGTGGCTTATTAGTAGAAATAACTTCCCAGGCCCATATATAAAATTTTTCCCATGGCTGCTCCACTAAGAGAAGAGAGTTTGCTTGCTGACCTTCTTATTTTGTTTTCATGAGACCCACCTGGAGTTAGGTGTAATATGTAGATGTCAGAGACCAGAAAATTAGAGCTGATAATAACAAGCCAGGGTCGCATGCTAACAAAGCACCAGGCATTATGCTAGGCACCCCCTAGGAGGTTGCTGTTATTTGGCAGATGAGGAAATAAAGAAGTAATCTGTCTTTGGTCACAAAACTAAACAATGGGGCTTAAATCAGTTTGACTCCAATGTCTGTAGTCTTAATCTCTGCAGCAGAGAAAGGTAATGCAGAAGAAAAGGAACAGAGAAGAAGTAGTACTTAAGAATTTATTAAGAATAGTGTCATAGTTTTTTAGCTTGATTTTATGATTGTTATTTTAAGATACGAACAGCACTATTCCCCCTTCTAGTCTAATGGTATACCAGGTAACTGTGTCAAAAAATAAATAAATATACCAGGTGGGATGGCTCACACCTGTAATCCCAGCACTTTGGGAGGCTGAGGTAGGCGGATCACTAGATCAGGAGTTCGAGACCAGTCTGGCTAACATAGTGAAATCCCATCTCTACTAAAAATACAAAAAATTAACTGGGTGTGGTGGCACGCCTGTAATCCCAGCTACCTGGGAGGCTGAGGCAGGAGAATCATGTGAACCTGGGAGGCGGAGGTTGCAGTGAGCCGAGATCACACCAATGCACTCCAGTGTGAGACTCTGTCTCAAATAAATAAATAAATAAATAAATATATAAATAAGGTTTCTATGAAGAAGTCAAATAAGAGAGAAGGTTCATACAAGGAGCTAGAAAGGATCCTGTCTCCTAAGTCTTAGGTATTGGTTTCTACCTCTTCCTCCTGCCTCTTTATCTTTGAAGTAAAGGGTCAGCAGTGGTCAGAGGCCTCTTCCCTATCATCTTAGACCTAACTTCAAGCCTTTGTTACCAGGGGTGACAGGGCAGTGGTGTAGCAGGGACCCACCCCAAGATCAGGGAAGAGCATATATTGAGTACCTCCCTGCTTAGGTGCTTTTGCTTGGAAATAAACTGAGGACCCATGGCTTGCTCCTCGCCCTCCTGGGACCTTCAAAGTTAAAGAGAGGCTCCTTTTGAACCCCTTATTAAGTATTTGGCTGACCAGGCAGAGTTGATATGAGAGAGAAGAACATCAGAAGGCAAATCTCTATCTCTGGAAAGCTTGTCTATGTTTTTTACTTTCTATTTTCAACAATCAACTAAAATACTCTAACCCAATCCTACAAAATGGCTGAAAAAGGAGTGCCAATCACTCTGATGATTTCAACATCTTTTTCTATGTTCCAAATTCTCTCTTGAAATAGTCTTTGTAAGACTGGACAAGAAACTGCAGTTCAAATAATTTCCCTTTTCCTAGTAACAGAGACACCTGATTCAACCACTCAGCAATCAGGTGGGAATCTCATACACACGGCTGTCAACACGTTAGAAGTTAAGCATTTTGCCAGTGTACATGGACTGAATATGCCTAATGTCATTATTCTTCTTGAGATGCATCACACGCTCAGACCCACCTCTAAAATCTATCTTAATAGGAAAGAGGAACTACACAGATGATTAAAAGCCCTGAGACCTGACTGTATGTGTAGGCGGGGTGTGGTAGAATACTGCAGATTCCCCAGGGTGCAAGAGTCAGTCCGAGAGACACCTGGCCGAATTCCTTGTTGTGAAATAGGTGGGTTAGGTTAATGGAGAACCCCTAGACTACTTTGGAAAGCAGAGGTGGAGGCTGGTGCTATAATATCTACTAGTCCACTGTGCTCCAAGTATTCAGTTTTTCAGCTTCTCAAAGGGCTGAAAATTCTTCCTGGCAGTTTACAGTCTCGATTTTTTAATATTGTTTCTATTCCGAAGTGGGTGTATATATCCTCCCTGTGAATCCGGGCGATGGCTGCTTGAATGACAGAATGTGACGGTATGGTGCTATGGTATGGTAATGTGCCAGTTTGGGGCCCAGCACTTAATAAATGGGTGGCTTCCACTTCCTCTTTCTTTGGACACTTGTTAGAACCTAGCTACTAAAGTATAAAAAAGCCTAAGCAGCTTGTGAAGACGTCCTCAAGGGCTGAGCCCTGAGCTGACAGGCAGCACCCACTGGCCTTCCATGAGAATGAGCACCTTAGAACTGGATCTTCCCTCACCTACTAGAGCCACTCCAGTTGATTCTACATGGAGCAGTGAAGAGTCTCTGCTGAGCTCTGCCCACAATGTAGATTCAGGGGCTAAACCAATGATCATGGTTGTTTTAAGCACTAGGTTTTGGGATGGTTTCTTAGGTAGCTAGGTAAGTGATTTCTTCCCTGGATCCCCTCAGCACTCTCTCTATCCCCAAATCCTGCTTCCTTTGCTCTTTCCTCTCAGTCCAGCTGAAGACTGAAATGAGCTGTCAGAGCTGGAAATATTGCAGAGAATACATAGTCTTTGGTTAGAATACAGATGTTATGACAATTCCCTAATAATAATCTTCAGATTGCTTTTTTATGTGTCAAACAGTTGAAACTTGTCCCTAAAATGTCTTGTCCCAGTCTCCTAAACAATTAGGCTTCTTAGCACATTTACAATAGCAAAGACACGAAGCCAACCTAAATGCCCATCAATGATAGACTTGATAAAGAAAATGTGGTACATATACACGATGGGATACCATGCAGCCATAAAAAGGAATGAGATCATGTCCTTTGCAGGGACATGGATGAAGCTGGAAGTCATCATCCTCAGCAAACTAACACAGGAACAGAATACCAAACACCGTATGTTCTCACTCATTAGTAGGAGGTGAACACTGAGAACACATGGACACAGAGAGGGGAGCATCACACACCAGGGCCGGTTGGAAGGCAGGGGAGAGGGGAGGGAACTTAGAGGATGAGTCAATAGGTGCAGCAAACCACCATGGCACATGTATACCTATGTAACAAACCTGCCCGTTCTGCACATGTATCTAGTTTTTAAAATTTTTTTAGAAGAAATAAACAAAAATCAGGCTTCTTGATAGCAATACTAGAAATGCAAATTGTTAAAAGAAGGTACAATTTTACACTGGTTAAATTAGCTTCTTTTTTTTTTTTTAAAGATAATAATATGGTAAAATTTGGATGAAATCAATCTATTGCACATGGCAGGGTAAATTAGTATAACCATTTTAGAAAATAATTTGGCAATGTGTAACACACATGCTCCCATACACACAACACACACTTACAATACTAACCTTTGACTCAGTAATTTTATTTCTGGTGATTTACCCTTAGCAAATAATCTAAAGTAGGAAGGGAAAAAATGAAACTTATTAGAGGGAGGAGCTTTTTTATCATGGTGAACAAACTGGACACAGCTTAAAATTCTAAACATAGAGAAGTAGTTAAAAGTATATTACACCAGCCTCATGAAATATGATGCAATTATTCAGATAATAATAATGAAAACCAGTAATCTTCAGCTTATGATGCAATACTAGGAAGGGAAAAAAATCAGAATATGAAGTTGTATGTTCACTGATCACAACTTTATAAAACTGGAGATGTATATAGACAAACACTTGAAGGAAACAGCTAAAGAAAAATTTAAGTTATTTTAGATTTTCTCTTTTAAAAGCAATGCTTTATAAGTTTAACATTTAAAAAAGGGAGGATTGTAAGATGTTCCACTAAAAAGCATTAAGTTACCTTCTATCCAAATAAACAGCCCATTTTCTTAGTGAAGAGAGTTATTGTCTGTTGAATAAATCCAAGAACCAGTACTTGGGATATGATTTTTGAAATATGTAATTTATTCTAGACGATAACTTCCTAGAGAACAAGTCCTTGATCATGTTTTGTTTTATTTATACTGTGGATGTGCCCTAAGAAAACACTAAGGTAATTAAGAGATTTCAGCTAAATTAGTATATTATAATTTTCGCTCACTCTTTTCTTCTTATCTCCTACTTTTTCCTTTCTACCTCCTACTTTTTCCTTCCCAAGCTTCTGAAATATAAAGTGCTAAAATAAAATTAGCAACAGCAATTCCTATTTTTGGAGTGAACTTTAATCTGATTTTCACAAAGATCCATGCCAATTCAAAATCACCGCTGTTCTCCTGGTGCTGGTATTACAGGGATTGTCTTTTGTAATAAAAGTTAAGAATTACAGTCACACAGGAGAAAGAAAACCTGGCTTAAACTTCTCAGTGGTCAAATCTACACCAATAAAAGCAAATGAAAAACTGATTGCAATTGTGTACTTAGATATTTAAAGCCAAAAATATTTGTACTCCAGTTGTTCAAATACTGGCATTTAAGATCTTCCTCAACTCTAAAACATGCATGGGGCAGTGGAGAATGAAGACCTGGCTCATCCAAATTCCAAAGTCCCTCTTAAAGTCCTGTGTGTGTGGCAGCAGGGAGTAAGAACATTTTCTCTGCCAGCCTTCTTGCTCTTTGCTGGAGTCATCACCCTACATCACCAGGATCCAAATAAGCAACAAACTAAGCATTAAGTAAATTCCTATCTGAATATGTAGCAAAACAGTAAATCTGTATTTTTATAAACTAATTTCTACACACAAGACTTGTTCATATTTTACTTTGAAGATAATTAGCTGCTTGGAACACTGAATCTATTTCAAAATTTGGTCACATTGAGCATTTTTGTCAGTCATAAGATAATCATAGCTGATAAGGGTGATTCTGCAATCCTGCCTCTGTTAGGGCAACAAGAAGTCAGACTTCACTTATCTCTGTGGCTCTTTTCAAATCAGCCCACTTAATCCTAATACACATGTAAACATATTAGTCAGTCAACCATTAGGGGCTTGGGAGCTGAAATGTAAACTCCCTTCTTTCTTAGTAGACTTCTAAGCGAAACAGCCTACTGCTACACAATAAAACAGACCAACAGACTGAAGTCAGAATGTTCTCCACCAAAATTAAATTAAATTAAATACAATTACATTAAACTAAGTAAATAAATGAACCCCACAAACTGGATAACGAATTTTAAGGGGACCAAAGACTTACAGCTCTGGAAAGTAGAAAAGGTGATCATTCCCCCTCTCTCCCTCTGCCTTTTATACGCATCCTAAATCACTTGAGTTGTTTAAAAGAATCTGCATTAACACCTCTTGATCAGTGTCAAAGTAAAAATTGCTTAATAGTTAAGGGATGAAATGTGTAGAACTAAGTGTCATTGCTATGATCTTAATTGGCTTGATATTCTGACTTACACTGGAGTTGTTTGTGGCCTTTTACCATCATAGAAAATCTCCCCATCTCTTCAGGCCGATAGCAGGCTCACAAAGTGGAGAGACTAACTTAATGATGCAAATATTTAGGTGGGTGATTAGAGGCACTCTGAGCATTGAATTCTCCTGTGATCTCAAATCTGCTCAAGCAAATGATGGCTTCACGCAGAACTGAAGGTGTATCTAAAAATGATGATTTTGGAGTCTCAGTTAATTTAGAGTTGTTTTCTTTGAAATGCCTTTTATCATTTCCATTTGTCAGTGACCTTAAGCTGATGAAAAACAAGTGTATCTGAAGTCCGTGTCTGGTATTAAACAGCTATAACTTTTAATAAAGACTTTGTAGCAGTGCTTGCAGAGGTGCGAGCTGACTGAACTAGGAGGACTCTTGGTTCCCACACTGAATAAACACAGACTCACTGGGTTTAATGGTATGTCTTTCTTGCATCTTGTCTGGGTCTCTAGAGAATAGATATTTGGGCCAAGATGACTATACCGTAGTGCCTTCTCTAAAAGTTACTGTTGAAACGTCAGACTGGAGGGCTGCCCATCACTTTGTACCACATTGTGGGGTCTGTTTTGATTGGTTAGTATCCATGCCAGAGGGCTGGCAACATATTTTTGTTATAATCTCCCAACACGCAAAACTTCCTGGGCTGAAAATTAGAAAATCCTCAGTAATGCCAGTATTTGTATATTAGCGTTTTAACATCTTGGCTATAGATTTTTTTTTTTAAGTGTGGCAAAAGTACAGGAGTGAGTTAAGTCTCCTCTGGGAAATCAGCATAAAATCTATAGAAACGAAAGGATAGATCTAAATGAAATGAGCAGAATAATACCAGTGCTCAATCAGTTTGGTTTTATATTTTAAAAACCACCAAACTGCATAAAGGCCTAGGCTAGAAGTCAAAGATTTCAGCTATACAGCTCATCTATTTCAGGAAGAGTGCAAATTTCTGTTTTTATTTTGGTCCCATAATTCCCATAATCCCCATAATTTCTAGTTTTGAAAGTAGAATCACCACACTTACAATTCAAACCCAGGTCTGGCATTATTTTATCTATGTCTTATACTCCTGAGGTATCAAGATTACAGCCATGTTCCCAGAGACCATGTGTAGTCCACCTTAGTTCACAGCTGAGAAAACCAAGGACCAGAAATTAGGTAGTTTCCTGAGTATGTGTCACGGTGTGGACTCAAGACTCAGAGTCTGTGGCTCTTTCCAACTCACATCTGCTTACTCAGATCAATACAGAGTAAATGGCATTGGTGAAAAGGAGAAGTCAGGACCAGCTATGTGATTTGCAGGATCCAGTGTAAAATAAAAATGTGTTTCTCCTTGTTAAAAAAAAAATTTAAGAATTTCAAGATGGTAACAGCAGAACATTGCAAGCATGGGACCAAGTGCAGCTGCAGGTCACATACCCAGGAAACTGATGCTGCATGAAGTTGTTCCATGATTCACTGGACTTTGACGCTTTGAAGAGAAAGGGGAAGAAAAGTCCCGTGAGCACTGAAGATGCTCTAAAATTATCCATTGCATGGATAAATGAATGAATAAGTGAGTGAGTACAGGACTTAGAAGCATCTTAAAAATTACTACTAAGACTGAGAGTCAGGTTGAGCTAATCCAGTAAGTTACTATGAGTACTTTGTCCATTATTTAAGTTCCAAAATTCATCATCTGAAAATACTTCACAACATGATAAACCTTCCCACCCCACCACATACCAGTCACCAGAATCATGTTAAATACTGAGTGGCCACATGTACATGTGGTGCTGCTTCTGTGTTCTGATGGGCTCAATAAATGCCACCTGCTTACCAGAATTGTTCTGATATATTCTCTGTCTCTTTATGCTTTTAGAAATAGCCACCCAAATACTTTTGGTTGGGGTGAACAAATCCATGTACAAAATCCATAAGTCTTTCATATATGAATATTTCATATATTGCCAAACATCATTGATTTGAAAATAGTAAATGAAACCAAAACTATTACAACTTACTGAGTTTATGTCAGATACCATGCTAAGTGCCTTGCATATAGTCTTCCTGAAAATATAATAACATCCTTATTTGGCAGAAATATTATCCTAACTTCCCACTGAGGAAACCAGGCTCTGAGAGGTTAAGTGGCTGAGGCAGAATTTGAACTCAGGACTCTTTGGACTCACAAGGATGCATTGTTGAGAAGGAAAATTGTGCGGGCTGAATAGGGAGAGCAGCGAAACAAGGGTGATTGCTTTTCCTTAGGGAACAAGACTTGTATTCAATAAAGCCTAAGTGAAGTTTTACCTTGGTGAACAGAAATGCAACTATAAAACACTGAAAGTAGAAATTTCAGATATTGAAAATCTAGGTGGTTAATTTTTATAGCCTCTTGCAAAGAAACATCAGCTGTACAAAGAGAGGTAAAGGAGGAGCCTCTTCATCCGTATTTTATGATATCTCAGGACTGATTTATTGTATTATTGTACCAGGAAAAGAGGTTAAACAGGACATGGTGAAGGAGGACCTGGAGCCAGGCCAAAAGTTTCACTCAGGTAGTCTGTAATGTATTTCATTAAGTGATAAGAAAGATAAAAAAAAAAGTAGATACAGAATTTATCACGTAACAGAAACACTACAAAACTAACTTTAGAGCTTTAAGGGTTGTTTTTTTGAAGTAGGAACCATGAAAAAAATGTGAATTTATAATCATGAAATGTCTTACAGAATTGAAGAGAATCGAGTTAGCATTTGTGTCTCCACCTCTTATGAGATAAAAGTGCCTTCATAATTATGGCTTGTGTTTACTATGATGTGTCAAAGTGTTAATCTGGCAGGGGTATCTTATTTCTCATTTAAAAGAAGCTACAGAAAAAAAATATGGAAGCATACTGAAAGCAAAGTCATTTTATGAACCCATCCTACATTTTTATAGCATTTTCTTACAATGTCATGTCTTTTATTTTTTTAATTGCCTAATCAAATACAAATTCTCTTCCAAGTATGCAAAATTTTCAAATCATGCAGAAAAATATTGCTGGCTAAACACCAAACTTTGGATAGTGTGAGCACATTCACAAATATGTTTAATGTACACTGTGTGTAGGTAATATGTATAAATAACAATGTATAGTACTCTGTAACAAAATGCTGATTTTGTTTATGTATCCACTGGTAAGCCAATCTCTCCCATTTGGGTCAACTGAGGTGGTCCATTACTCTGCCCAAGACTGCTTTAGGCTTCAGATATGAGCAGGTGATATGATGCTATCCAATGAGACCCAGGGGAACTCTGCTACTAGGAAAGGTTTCCTGGGAGAGTTTGTCTCTTCATCTGTTGGATTCTCATCTGGAATGTACCAGTCTGATTAGGAGCAGAAAGGAGCTAGCAAAGGAGAAGGTTAATAGGCTGAGAATGGCAGAGAAGAAACATGGAAAACACTTGAGTCTTTGATAACTGTTTAGCCAAAGAATTAGCTAACCTTGGGGCAACCACATTTCAGGACTTCTTACTATGTGATTTAATAAGATCTTAACTGTTGAAGCAATTTTAAATTAGGTTTCCTCTTACTTGTAGTCCAAAGCATACTAACAATGGAAAACCCAACATGACTGAGCACCTTATTGTGTTCTAGGAGCTGTGATGGTCAGTTTCCATGCATTATATTTAACTGATTTCACATCTCTTTAAGAATATTTTCTCCATTTTACAGAAAACGAAACTAAGACTCAGAGGTCTAGTGAGACACCCAATTTCTCATGTCTGTTAAGCAAACAGGATGAGTTTCCAACCTACATCTGTCTGACTTTGAAGGCTATCATTTGAAATCTCTGCAGAGGCACATGCCTTTATGTGGTGAGTTATATTTTTACATATGTCTACATTTACATACACCTATGTGTAGTGTGGGCATATGTACATACTTACATATACATATATGTGTAGTGAAGGCGGTATCTATAGTAGCATAATTATTTACCATATATTTTGAATCTTTGATGGAGTGTTAAAGATAGCAAGAATAATTGAGGGAATAGGCAACAAAATAAATCAAATTGCAAGAACTGGGTAAAGTAATAATTACCAAGCTTCTTTATGCATTGGGAGTTACTTATCTGCCTTCCCCATGGATCTCTTCTTGCAGCTAGCTGGGACATCACTTCAAATGACATCTGCATTAAGTACTTATCAACCTGTACAAAGACCATGCTCAATGAGGGCTACCATACACTTTCCCTTTTTCATAGAACACTTTGCTAATTTATAAAGGCATTCTCTTTCTCTTTGACCTTGGATGCAGGCCTACAAATTTCTGTAACACAAGCTGCAACAGCCACTACCAGTAAGTCAAGTTTGGCTCTCTACTTTGAAACTCATTTGCCCTCTCAGTTCTACACATTCAATTGGTGGTGGGGGATGGGGGGGCGGCTCTTTGTGGATATAACTGAAAATTACAGGGAAATTGAGCAACGGTAACACATCAACTCCTGAGAGCTGAATAAGGTGCAATTACTGCTAACTGAAAATATTATCTATGTATTTCTGAAAATTGAGTCTAAAAACTACATTAGCAGCAATGAAGTTTAAGTGATCCCAAAAGAAAAGGGCAAAGTGTTATAAAATGTAAATGGCCATAATAAATTTGACAAGTTGGGCTATCTGTATGTCTGTCTCTTTTCACAGAGAGCTACATGCATGTTCATGAAGTAGATTCATATTTTCTAAAATCAGCATGTTATTTGATTGTACTGACTAGATAATTAAAATAGGAAGATAAACATGACATTAATGGATCTTACTGCCAGAAAGAACTCTGGAGGTCACATAGACTCTCTCCTGCCCATAACCACCTCTGTTCTAAGGAGAAAACTAAGGCTAGCAAGGCCAGTCCTTGTCCACAGACAATCTGGTTGTCTAACAGTTCAGCTAGGCTGTGTTTCTCCAGACTTCCAGCTCTGTGTTCCTCCTCTGTTTTCAAATTGCTCTGACAGCCTTTTCAGTAATGAGCACACATTTTGAACTTTAAAATTACATTAAACCTCAGAGGTTAGCTAAGTGTGTGGTGAAGAGAGGAGTGGGACATGGGTAAGAGAGTGAGGAAGGGATCTCTGATAACTTTCTACAGTTCTTTGGAAACCTAGCAGAATACAGGCTCCTGATTGTCTGACTGCCCTCTGTGGGTATCAATCTTCACAGGCTGGAGATGGTCTTGGTCATCAGTGGATGCAGTGGGGTGATTTTACCTGATGAACCCCATCCAATCGGCCAAGAGGCAGTGCCAGAGCCAGAAAACGATGGCCCAGCTGCCCCTGATATTCTTCTTTAACTACCCATTGCTGAGCTAGTAGTTCCATTAAAACACATTTCTATAGACCTCCACAGTTGTCCCTTGGCCCCAGATTTCTCCTTGTTCCTTCAGTTATCCAGTGAAAGACAAATGGATTCAGGGATCCCTGTAAATCTGGTTAATCGGATAAATAATATACACCCTCAGAAGAAAGAAATAAATGACTACACGTCGTATGCTTAGTACAAAGCAGGATTTCAAGATCAGGAAGTCAATGTTTCTGTTGTTACTTCTATGATGATTATATTTACAAGTCCCTAGTGGATTACTGTAAAAGCAACAGGGCTTTCCTGACCATTCATGTTCTATGATTTTATTGTTTCCTTTACTGATTAAATTGAAGGGTTACTGGTGAGTAGTTGAGACGGTGGACTTTTAAGTGACAGCCTTGGGTGTGAATTCTGACTCTGGCTGCATGCTTCTACCAAGGTGTACTTCACTGTGGGAGGAGGAATAACGTCCACACCCCTCAAAGATGTCCATGTCCTAATCCCTGAGGGTGAATACGCTGCCTTAGATGGCAAGAGGGATCTATAATTAAGTAATGGATATTAAAATAGGGAGGTTATCCTGGATTATCTGAGTGGTCCCATGCTAACCACAAGGATCCTTTAAAGATGGAAGAGAAAGGCAGCAGAGTCAGAGAAGGAGAAGTGACTATGGAAGAAGTCTCAGTCACAGGATCGCTGACTTTGAAGATGGAGGAAAGGGGTCACATGTGCAGAAATGAAGACAGCTTGAGAAGCTGGAAAAGGCAAGGCCACATTCTCTCCTGGAGCCGCTATCCAGATTTTAGTTCAGGGAAACCCGTTTCACACTTCTGACCTCCTGAACTAACTTCATATATTTGTGTAGTTTTAGGCCAATGTGTTTGTGGAAATTTGTTACAATGGTGACTGGAAACTAAGTGATGCTCCTTGAGCATCTGTGTCCTCATCTATAAAATGGGAGTAAAAAAGCATGTGTCCCAAAAGGCTGATATGAGCATTATATGAGACAATGTAAATAAAATGTCTGCACTTGGCACAGATTAAGAACTCAATAAATGTTTGCTGTCATTATGTTTATGATGTCACCACACAAAGTATGAATTTATAGATAGCTGATTATAATAAAGTGATTCCATAAAGCATATTTCATTATATCATAATAATATTTTTCACTGGAGCAGCACCTATCTGGTTTTTATGAAGCACTTCCATCCATATTGACTTATTCAATGCTCACTGTAATTGTGGAGGATCAGTAAAGCATCTACAGGAGGAGAAACTGAGTCTGCAAGGGGAGAGTACTTTCCCTAGGTAACTTAGAAGCTCATTTCGTTGGCCAGGGCTGGAGTACAGGGCATTTGCTTCCAAATACAGTGTGCTCCCAGCTTCAATGTGGGCTTATAGAAATACACACATACGGTACATAGAATCTTAATATGAAACAAAAATGATAAAGCCAAATGATGATGGGGGTTGTTCATCGCAACCCAAACCATTTCCCTTATGATCTCAGCCAGCGGAGCATTCTGCTGGGCCTCCAGTTCTTCCAAGCACGGCTTGAGCACTCTCTCTAATGCATCTAGTCAATTGTGCAAAGCACAAGGGAAAAAAATTCCATCCTGACCACAGCAGGCAATCACCTTATGCCCTGAAGCATGAAGTTTGATTACCCTTATCTCAGTTTATCATTAAATCAAAAACTGTTGCTATGAACACTGGCCCAGGACTTCATTTATGAAAAGATATAGGCCAGTCAGCAGAAATAAGTGACTGTCCTTTTTCTTTCAGAATTTCTGCTCACTGTAAAGATCTTTTGCAAACTGGAAAAAAAAAGCCTCTTCAGCTCGCACACATTTTATTACTTTCTTTAGTCTTTCATGAGCTAGCAGGGATGTCTTTGGCTCATAATCATTCTCCTCGCCATAGGCAAGAGGTCTTAGATCTACTACTGAGTGGCCTGCCAACATCAGCCCTGAGGTCTAGCACCTTGCTTAGATGGGAATCTGCATTTTAGCAAGATGCCAGACAATCTGTAGGCACATTGATGTTTGAGGAGGTCTGGCTACACTAGAGCACCATTTCTCAAAATGTGGTGAAGGGACAATGGGCATGAAGTTACCTGAAGCGTTCCTTAAAAATGCAGACTGCTGGACTTCATTCCAGATACAGCAAAACAGACCCATTGGTGTCAGGAATCTGCATTTTAACCCTATGTGATTGTGATAAACTTTAAAGTCTGAAGACTACTGGTTGATATCAAAGATGTGGGTAATGACGGAGATGGTCTGGAGTGTGCTTAAATTTTTATGGCATCATTCAGACTTTTAAAAGCCCTGGGGCCATCAGTATGGAAGATGTGCTAACTATTGATGTTTTGTCCTTCAACAGAACGGACAGTGGAAGCCAGATTTTTGACACTACAATTCTGAAACAGCTGACATTGGGGTTACAGATCTTCAAAAAGGTGCCAAGGTCTAGGGTAAATCTCCAGCCCACTGGACCCCTCCTGCCAAATTCCCCTTTCCAGTTTGGCTGAACGTATGGCAAGTGTAGTGAATGGGAGTTCAGGGTGGCTACTGCGGGGCTGGCTTCAAGGTACATATATCAGTTAAAGAGACAGGATAAAATCACATGGGAGAAGACAGCACAGTACAAGGGCTAAAAGCATAGGCTCTGGAGCCAGACTGCACTTTATTTTTATTTAACAGACACTGATATATTTATAGCACTCACTACATGCCAAGCACTATTATAAGTGCTGTTCAAATATTAATCCATCTGTGTCTCACAACACCCCAGAAGGTGGGTACTACCAGCATCATCCACCTTTTATAAGGTGAAAATGAGACCAGAGAGGTGAAGTAATTTGTTCAAGATCACACAGCTTATCAGTCACACTCCAAGACTCACACCCCCTAACAAGCTGACTCCAAGAGTTCATGTTCTGATTCATACTGCCTATCATGAATCCAAATTCCCTGATTCTACTTGTCACTCGCAGTTTGACCCTAGGAAAATGATTTAATCACCTATCACTCAGTTTCTTCCTACACAAAATGAGAATATTACTAATAATATGACCACGTCAAAGAATATTGATCAAATGATTTAATACATATTCTTACAAGTGTATCAGGCACACAGTAAGCACTCAGTATATGCTGGCTCTTAGCTAGCTATTAGTCCTGTACTCCCAGAGGTAGAGTGAAGATTAAATTAGATAACATATTTGACGTGCTAGGCGCTGTGCCATGGCACATGGTAAGCACACAGTAAGTGCTAGCTGTTATTTTAGTCTACTTGAACCAGGCCAGTTTATTTTAGATCCTGTCTGAAGGCAAGTGTGCTCTGTGCAGGGAGAGGCAGCTTGCCCTTTACTTCGACAAGCAACTGGGTGCTAGCCAGACCAATTACTAAACTAAACAGGTTCTCTGCTTTATGTCACTGGAATATTCCTGAAAAGTTCCCAATACTGAATTTGTCTATGCTTAATCCTTTTTCCCTATTGACCTATTTTATAATTTCTGATTGATCTTTAATTGGCAGTGATTCTTCAGACTTAAGATTTGTCTCTAAGACAGTCTGTCACATAACTATTAACTTGTAACAGACTTAAATATACCATGGAAAACTGAACCACTGGAGCAATTCTTGGCAAAGCAATTGACTTTATCATTCCCTAACGTAACTGTTTTCATTTCATTTTTCCTTTATTATCTGTTTTAATAAGCATACTTATACTACACAGAGTTTCTGGTCTTTCCTTTCATGAAGCTTATTACCGCCACTATTAAACTTAACCGTGGATTGATTATAATTTACGTTAACCAAAGGGTTAATGATGGCTTAGAAAACTTAATGTCCAAACAGGTTATCTTTGATTGGGGGTTTGGGTATGGTAGGAGGAAGGGAGAGGGTGAGGGAATTGGGAAGGTGGAGGGTTGGGGGCTGTTAGTGGCAGGTGAGTTTATCTGGAAGATTCAGGCCCCCAAAGGGGTGCTGATTCCCCCAGGAACCTTAAAATGAGATTTTCCAAAAGGAAGTATTAAAAATGTTCCAAATCATTTCCCCTTTCTCTATTGGGAAATGGTTGTCATAGCTCCAACCTCATTCCTTTCAGTTTACCAGCCATGATAAGCTGTATCTGCAATGTAATAAAAGGTTAAACTCAATTAGCACATTTATTAAAACATTTGCTGCGTATCTACTATGCGTCACTCCCTCTGCTAACTTACAGCGGTGAGCAGTCAATATAGCCTCAAAGAACCTGCAGTCTAAGCAGCACCTGGAGTCCAACTTGTATGAGCATGGTTTTAATACGTGTCTATCCTCTCTTCCACTTCCTATCTTCACATTCCCTCTCTCCCCTCCAAAAACCCGCATATATATATGCAACATATTCTTTATTATAGAGTCTACGTCTAGAGTCTTTTCAAGTTTAAGAAAAAGATGAAGCCAGTGAAGCAACAGCCTTCCAGTTTGGTTCTGCTAAACAACTCTATGAGAGGAACTCGATGCTGGGTAATTTGAGGCAAATCATCTTATTTCTTGCGATGTTCATGTGTATCACTGAACCAGTTGGCAGCTGATGTGTGGGTTTTAGTCCTGATCACGGAGCAATCTACTGAATTGCCACAAGATTGATCCCATTCATTCTGATGGCTTAAGCTGCAGGGCCATCTGCCGAATGGCTAAGTATAGTAGACCAGAGACGCTCAATAAATATTTGTGGATTGCATAGCAAACTGCCTCTTCACACCTGGATTGCAAGTCTGTCATAGGTAAGGGCTTAAATATGGACAACTGACCCTCGCTCCCACCGCACCCCTGGGCCTTTGACTAAGCTGTTCTCTATGCCTGGAATGTCCTCCCTCTCAACACCTCCCCCACCACCCCTCACTGTCCACCTGTCCAAATCCTACCTAGTTCAAGAACCAGCTCAAATATCAGCGACTGCACAGAGCCTTGCCTGACCACCGTGGCCAGAAATAATCTCTCACTCTTCTCAATTTCCCTAAGTCTGTGTATATCTTTTCTGGCACTTAAAACACACACCATTTCAGCTATTTGTACACCTTGTTTTTCCTACAGCACTCAGTAAGATCCCGGAGCTCTGGAGCTGAGCCCTCTCCAGCTCTGTGCTCACTTGTACAGAGTAGACCAGGGGTAAAAGTTAACTGAATGAACAAATGTTAGTGCCAGCAATGGCAGGAACAACTGCAACATTCTTTATTCCTTCTTCTGCCTTTTCTCCTTCTGTAGCTTTTAAAAATATCTTTATTTGATCCATCAATTACCCAGAGGAGGCCTAAGGACTTACTGATAAATAAAGACAACTCTGTAAACCAAAACAGCTTGCAAAGACCCTTATGATAACAAGTGAGGTGTAGGCCAATGGAGGGGGAATCTCAGTCCTTGGTTTGCTGACAGCCTGCTTCTGGGGAGTGGAAGTGTTATTTTCTCAAAGAGCTTCGTCTGCTGTAGTTCTTACGTGCCAGTTCCTCAGCTGAGTAGAAACTCCTGACGTTATTTTTAAGTACAGACTCCAATAATAGGCTAAGTAATTGTAGATCTTCCAGAGGGCTTATTATATATGTACCAACATATTGGGCTTTAAAAACCCATATTCCTTCCTATAAATATATGTTGAGAACCTTACATTTCAGTACTATGTGTAGTGGTCATGCATATTTCCCTTTTTGTTTCCTCTTATAGAGATCTTGAATAAAAAAGAAAAAAAAATGCTGATGCATGAGAGAGAATTTCTCAACAATGTGTCTGATTACTTACATGGGTTAAAAGATTTTCTCTCCATCATAACTATGAAAAATGTATGGTACAATCTAATGCAGAGTCTAACTTCAGTAACACACTTTCCATCCTGGTGCCACTAATGCTTGAACAGCTGCAGCTCTCACTGTCTTTGCTGATGGGGCCCATAAATACTCCTGGGAAATGGGACAAAGATACGTAATGGATCTTCACCTGCCAAGATCAGGGAAATGAATGTCAATCGCACGCGGACGCAGAAGCACTTTTTGGTGGAGAGTGATGAATATTGCCATTTGTCCTATGCCACTGTAATCTTGGACAGGAAAGCCTAACATGGAGAAAAATGGTGGGAGAGGATACTGTTCTAGGATGCTTGAGAAGAGCACAAAAGAATTATATGGCCAACAGGAATAAAAAAATGAAAGTAAAGTATAACAATATGAGTTAGTTTAGAAAAAAAGATTGATTTAAGAGCATATCCACACTGTACATATAATTTCATTCAGTATGCAATTTCCCCCTAAATCATGACTTTTTCATTGAAAAACAAATGTCAGAAAGATTCGGTAGTCAGAAAATTGCACAGTGGTCTTTGTTCCTGGAGGCAATCAAGCGCAGTGGTAAAAAAGTGAGCTGAGGCCAGGCATGGTGGCTCACTCCTGTAATCTCAGCACTTTGGGAGGCCAAGGTAGGCAGATCACCTGCGGTTGGGAGTTTGAGACCAGCCTGACCACGTGGAGAAACCCTGTCTCTACTAAAAATACACAATTAGCCAGGCATGGTGTGGCATGCCTGTAATTCCAACTACTCGGGAGGCAGAGGAAGGAGAATCACTTGAACCGGGGAGGCAAAGGTCATGGTGAACTGAGATCGTACCTCCAGCCTGGGCAACAAGAACGAAACTCTGTCTCAAAAAAACAAAAAAAGCAGGCTGAGATGTTGGGACGCCTGGGTTCAAATCCTGCCCCCACCACCTTTCCATTGTGTGTCCTTGTGAAAATGACAGCTCCTTGGCACCTCAGTTTGTTTCCCAATAAAGCAGCGATAATAACAGAATTCATCTTACAGAGCTGTTTGAGGGTTACATGATATAATCAATATAAAGATCTTAGTATGGTGCCTAGAATTGAGTCAGCTAACATTAAGCGTTAAGTATTGTGGTTGCTGCTGTTTTCTCCTCTTCTTCCTCCACCTCCATCATCATCACCATCATCATCATCCTCCTCCAGATGTTTTGTGGCTGATTTCACTAGTGAATGTTGAAGAAAGACTACATGCTAACTCACACCAAAACATGAAGCACTATCCCCTTTATACATCAATCTCCAAAAATTGGATTCCTAATTATGAAAAGTTTAAACATTCAAACAAAAAAGCTTGGCAACATAATCTAACAGATGTATCCATCTAATTCACGTTATTCTTGCTTGAACAAGCAGTGGCTACGATAATAGATATCTTATTGAGTAAAAAAAAGAAAACCAAACAAAAAAATGCAATAGAAAGCATTGGGTACTAGTAGACATGGGCCTTGTATTTAGGCATGTCGCATGTTCTTTGTGAAGAAGGATGTAGCAATAACATGCTCAGTTCACCAAAACTCTACATAGGTCTTTTTCTATCTTCAATCATTTGGGATCATGGGCTAAAGGCTACTTCATTCCTTTCTTCCCTTTTTCAAGTAGTCTAAGTTCTGAAGGTGTAAGATGAGTGGGATCTGAATGACTCCTTCTCGTGCTGTGATTCTGGTGGTTTGATCTTACCAAGCCTCAAGAGTCTTTCCTGTGATGGAATAAGGTTGGGGCAAGCCCCCTTTTAAATAGAACATGCCATTGCAAGGTGGCAAGGCCTTTCAGCAGGGGTGACCCCAGAACTGGATGAGGGGCCTGGGACAGGTTGCCAAACAATGAAAACATCCCGTTCTGGGTGTTAACTTTAGCTACCACAGCCAGACAATACTGCCAGTGGTGTGGAAGAAAAAACTGCTGTAGCCAGCTGTGCTGTTCACAGTCGGATGGATTCCATGTAGCTCCAAATGGTGATGGAGCCAGAGCCTGTTGTAGCCAAGGACAGGATGATGGATGATCTACATACTGTGTCCAAGTAGAAAGAATGGCAGAAGTTCACTTCAGGGTTGTTAAAATGCTAATCTGGGTGAGCTAACAAAAGCTTAATAGAAAAGGAAAGTTTGAGAAATAAGTACACCTCATGTGGTATTTGTGTGGACCACTGATTTCATCGCTCTTGGTTACATAAACGTCTGTTTTTCAAAGTAAGAACGTTTAGTAGTTTTCCTGTTGGGAGAAATGCAAGCAGCTTTGATTATCAGTGGCGCTGTCAGTGTTGTCAGGGTCTGAGGAAAACTCCACCCGACGATAGCCACCTCAACTGGAAAGTGTCATGGTATGTTTAAAATAGTTATGTGATTTTTATTCTGTGTGTCATGGGAATAAATCAGAACACCTTTTTTTTTTTCAATTGGAAGTTGGCAGCTGTTCACAAAATCAGCGGCAACCTAAGACACTAGCTTTGGTAGATATTAACACTAAGTCTCCATTCACATGAGCCACAGAAATTGAGATCTCTCTCACTCTAAGGACAGATTCAATGCGTGAATTACACTAATAGTACGTTGAATCATTCACTAGTGTTAAAGGCAGGTCAGCTGCACCACTGCAAATATCTGGTATGGATAGTCTTGCTTTAAAATATCTAGGATAAAATAATTCACTTCTAAAGAAAGGAGCATATCTACATTTCTTGCCAAAAGGTCTGTTTTGCCATCCTTTATTTCTTTTTATTTTTGCTCAAGTTGGATATACAGAGAAACATATCTGGTTTACCTGGTGTTGGAACACTGGCTAGCACAGCTCCTTGTAAATGACAAATATTCAATAAATACTGACTGGCTGGCATACCCCAACTGCCACTTGCTTCCTCTAGAAAGGCATCTAGAATATGCAGGCTTAAAGTCTATTAATTAAAATAAAAGACAATATTTTATCCTGCAATATGCCAAGGAAAGAGTTCACCTCCTATGGTTACACTACTAATGGTTAGGCATTCAGCCAGGCTCTTAACTCTGCATAAAATACATCAAAAGGGTGAAAAATGACCCTATTTCAGATGCATTTTTCACTCTTTGTATCTTAGTGAAACTCACATGCAAGAACAATGACTAAGCTAATTACCAAGGTTTATTATGATGGAGCAGCAAGAAGTAAAGAACTTCTCCAGTTTCAGTAAGTCTGTAGCAATTATGGCCATGTTTGTGAATCAAGCCTCTGATTCCTGTTTACTTGCTTGTGGCCTTTCAAGCAATAGAAACCATGACATTGATGTAGGGGCCTGCTTACCCCAATCACAGTTACTGGACAGAGCCTTCCTATGCATGCAGCAAGCAAGGGAATTGAAGTCTTCAGGATTTGTAAGTTGTCCTCACTCTAAGGACTAACGGATTTTATCACAGCCATCTTTCAAATCCATCAACCCATCAAACCAGGGGAGACATGACCAGATGGTGCTATTAGAGGGCATCAAAAGAAAAAAAAATGAGAGAGAAAGAAGAAGAGGGCAGAATGCCCACAATCTAAATCAAACTCTAGTTAACCAGCTGTCGGTGATGAAGAAGTCACAATATTTCTGGCATACTCTCCTGAATCACAGAAATGTTCTTCAAATAGAAAAAAAAAGGTTATTTATATACCATCCCTACTAGAAATAAGGCCAGGTAGGAATATTCTGTAGGATGCAGCAAGAAATAGTTGCTGGTTGTTAATCTAACAAAACGTGCCAATGGAAGAAAACAGTCTGCTCAAGAACACATTTTGGAAGCCTTAGGGTTATCTATTTAACTGTCTTTCTGGAAGCACATTCTAGAGACCTAAACTAAACAAAGCACACACAGTAACTATAAAAAACAAAACTCAGCTATGGCTGAGCTATGGTTTATTTATCTCTAGATGTTTAGGTCATGGTAATATAGACCCAAATCTCAGCGCTTATCTGGCAATTTCTATTTACCTAAGCCAGAGTAAATGTTTGTATAATATCTGCCAGCTTGACAGAATATGCCTGTCACTCACTACACTGAACATGACTACACACAACTTAATTTCCTGAGTTAGACACCTAAAACAGTGAGATATTTATTTTATAACATGAATAATCCAGCATCAAAACCTATTGTTTTAAGCCACCAAAGGATAGTAAAATCCCTCCCTTGAGCAGTCTGAGATGAGATTTCTTAATACTACAAGGAAGAAACCTTGAAAATGTTCTTCAAACAAGAATTTTTCCTATTCTAAGGGACAGAGATCAAGTCATTTTAGAATAATGTGACACCTTTCCCTGGGACTTCAGCTTTGGAATAAACAAAAGAATCCACTTAATGGACCCCAAATATCAAGTAGGGGGAAGGGCAACCTTAAAAAGCACCCATAATCTTTACTACAGACTTAAAATTCTTAGTGGCCACAAGTTTTAAGGAAAAATCCTCCTACTCATCGCCCTTTCACCCCAAGTAACAGGAAACACTACTGATATTTTTAAGGGAAAGCCCTCGCTGTAGTGGCAGACATAAGGTCCAATGACTGTTTACGAAGTCTATATATCTGTAATCACGATGCGCTGCGCCTTCTGTGTGAGATCACCCAGCTGACGGCGCTGAGAGCTCGGCATTCTGGAACACCAGTTACCGGCTGGTCACCCCAAAACCGGGAGTACTGCGCTAAGTTCCTCTAACGCTGCGATTCATACCGGGACTTCAGTCCCCCACACACACCCCAGCCCCACCAGCTCCCTGACATTTCGCCTTTTAACAAGTTCGGGATTTAAACAATCACCTGACATCAATGGTCCCAAGAGTGGATTGAGCACAAATATTTCAAACCCAATTCTCATCCACACTTCCAAGTCCTTTATGACCTTTCATTTCAATCCAAGAATTACACATGACAGAGGAAGCTTCAAGCCCTTCTAAATTACCCAAGGAAGTCTGCTGCTGTCTCTGTTTCTGCAGACCAGGGACAAACACCGCCGCTGTCTACACGGGAAATAAAAGTTTCCCTACCTTCCTCCTCACCGTGCGGTGGCTCCCTCCCGGCTGCAGGACGCCTCTCACCGCCAGAGAAGGGGCTCATGCAAAATTGACTCTTCCTGATTTGTTTCCATCCATAATTGATGGGGAGATGAGAACGTAACACATCTCAGCGCCGAGCTCTTGCCGCCTGGCGGAGACCCTGTCCAAGACGCTTCCGTGAAGCATTTCCAGCCGGTGAACAAAGCACGGAAAGTTGCTGAGGAGAACGGCCAGGAAGAGACACCGGGTGCTGGGTGGGAGGTGGGGTGAGCGGCGGGCAGCTCCGGGCCCGGGAGCCCGCCCGCCGTGCGCTCTGCCAGCAGGGGGAGAGGGGCGGTGGGAAGTGGCCGCCCTCCCGGCCGGAGCCTTTGCCTGGGCCCCGGGGGCCGAGAATGGGGGTGGCCAAGTCACCCGAGCCCCCGCCCCTCGCCGGCAGGCACTACCCGGGGACCGGGCAATCCGGGGGCTCAATGACAGGTATCCTGTGCCCGCGAGGGGCTGCTTCGGCCTTGGCTGCGGCGCTGCGCCGCTTCTCCAGAACGCAGGCGAATGCTCGCCCGCCCGCTCCTAGCCGGGCTGGAGCTGCCCGACCCCGGCCGTCCCAGCGTCCGCTCCGGGGCCCACCGGCGGAAGGGGGCGGCTAAGTCCGCAGGCGGCTCCTTTGGCCTTGGCTTGGCTCCCTCCGGCGGGCTGGAGACGCCGTGCTCCGCACCAAAGCTACCCCGCTCCCTTAAACTATGAGTGGGGGACGCTGAGCTGGCTCTGCCTGGCAAGAAACTTTTACTCACTGCCCCCTCCGCTTTTTTTTCCAAGGGGGTGCACAGTGGAGGAGGGCCTCCAAGTCCACTTGCCCCTCCCCCTAAGCCTCCAGCTCTGCCAGTTTTGACGCGTCCGCCAAACCTCTCCAGCCCTTTGCGCGTCCCTTGCACGGCGCGCAGAAACAGCAGCTTGGAAAAGAAATCAACCTTCCAGTGGCAACACAAACACACACACACACACACGCACGCACACACACGCACGCACACACACGCACACATGCAGCCATACGGGCTCTCAGGTTCCGACCCCCAACCGGGCGCCAAGAGCATTAGCAAATTGTTGAAAACGGTCTTACCTCATTGGGAGGAGGCTGGTAAGAAAAAAGAAAAAGAAAAAAAAGAAAGCTTGCCACGCGCAGGGAAGAAAGAAAATAAAGAAAAATATTGTAAAAATAGATATCCCTCTGTCTCCTTAGGTCTTGGCTTCCCTGATAGAATGCTGAAACTCGCCACCACCCCTTGCAGCAGCAGCAGCAGCAGCAGCGGGACAGAGCAGGAGCAAAACAAACCGCTGCACGGCAAATGGTGTAATTCGATCCATCTCCAAGTCAATCCATCAGGCGAGCCGGAGCCTGGCCCTCCACGCACTCGGCAGCTCCCGGAGCGGGTCCCACCCCCAGGCACGGACGGCAGGAGGCGCGGGCAGCCGGGCGCGCTCGCTCTCGCGGGTTGCGCCGTGGCCAGCGCCGCCTGGAGGCCCCCACCCTGGCGCCGCGGCCCCGCTGACCCCTCGGTGGCCTCCACGTACCCCGTCTCCGGCGCTCTGCTGCGCACCCTCCCTCTCCCCACCTCTGAGGAACTGCTCCTTCCAGCAACTCCCAGAGCCTCAGTCATCCAGCTCGCAGTGGGTGCTGCAGCCCTCGAAGCAACCTTTTCGATTCCCTCCCTCTTTCCCTCTTTTTCTCTCTCCCTCACTTCTTTCAGAGCTTTCCTCCAGACACCCAGAGGACAAATCACTGCAGCCCAGGAGAGGTGCAGGCGCAGTTGTTCCGTGAAGTTCTGCCTTAGTTTTCTAGTATAAGATTTATTTTTTAAGTACATCTTTACAAGCCCGCCCCCACATTACCAACACCCCCCCCCAATTTCTCTTTATAACCGCTAAGCAAAACAGCTGGGAAGAAGCAATCAAACATTGCTTTATCTTTATAAAATACAGAAATTGCCTACTAAAAATCCCATTTCTACTTTGAATGAAAGCCATTCTGTACAGTATAATTTTGCAGGCTAATGAGCCGGTTTTACAGGCAAGTGTTTCGTGTAATATGCTGTGGGAGAAATGAAAATGTCCTTGAAGTGACATCATTTAAAATCGACTGTCACAAATGAAAGGGAAAAAAAGTCACATATTCCAAAACAAGAGGATTTTAATTCAAACTTCATTTCCAAGAACGGGCTGTGTTTTATTAATTTCCAGTTGAATTATGGATCACTGAAGGCTCTAAATGGCTAGAATGAACCATGGTGCCCCTGTTTAAAGAAAAAGAGAGAAGAGAGCTTTTTCCGCCAAACTTTTAATTTTCATTTGAGTATGGTTAATTACCGTGAAAGAGAGAAGAGAGGGGTGCAGAAAGGACTTCCTTTCCTCAATGGTTCCTGCTTTCTCCCAAACACAGTTACATGTTTACATTTAGGAAAAATACTCTGGTCCTCGTTGTTTCTGAAACTTCCAAGGACAGCCTTGAAAAGGAACTCAAAAAAGATACCCCATGCAACTGCTGCAAGACTCATCCGGAGAACTGTTTCCTCACTGGTAACAGTCTGTAACCCAAAGAAAGAACGGGAGAGGAGGATGAGGAGTCTTCTTTTAAAATACAGACTCTTTCCTGCTGTTCTTCCTATTAGAAGAAAAGAGTAGGGGGCGGAAAGAAAAGCTTTGGCAACACCGCTCTGTGATTTTTTCCTGTTGTTCTTAGGTCTTTTGTTGGCTGGCTAGTTGGTGTTTTCTGGTTGTGCTGGGCTCTGACATCATTGCAAGTTACTTGGCAGTCAGGGCCCTTCCCCAGCCAACTTCTGACCCAGAAAGCTGTGCCTGTTTCCTGGCGTCCAGTTGTTCTGTATTTTCCCCATCAAGGGAGCAAACCCCACTGCAGGCAGAGGATACTGTGCACTGCATAAAGATTGCAAGGGGGTGGCCATAGGCTTGATTAGGAATCAAATTGCCACCCACCTGGAGACAGAAAACTATTGAGTTGTCCTGTGTCTGCAGTAGCAGCAAAGAGAGAGACAAAAAAAAAATCAAATCTGGAGATTCCTAAATTCCTTTCTAAAATTCCACAACAGCCAGCTTTACAGAGTGTTACCCGAAGAGTACAATTTGCCCTAGACTGAGTTCCTAAATCCAGGAAAAAAGAAACTTTTAGGTTGCAGAAGGATATGCTGGTAGTTCATTTCAAGCCATGGATTAGACATGTTTTCAGTCTTAAGTATCAGTGAAGACCTCAGATTCTATCCCTTTATTTGGTCTGTTGGGGATGAGAGGTAGGGGAGTAGGCTCTTCATTGCGGCATGGTAAGAATGGTATCCTTTACCTTTTGGTCAAGACCAAAATACTACTTTTAAGCATTTATCATTTCCCTGGTTCCAAGAATCTTGATAGGAAAACAACACTCCTTTTATATGGATTTCAGTGGAAAGAAGTCTAAGGAAAACTGCCCACTCTTTACGCAGCTTCCACTGTTGTGGTTTATTAGCACTTGGTCTCCTCAGTTGATTTTACACACTTTTAACCTTTTAGCTTTGCCTACTTCTCCAGCCCGATCCCTCCTCTCTCTACCTTCTGCTTTAGATGCTAGCATTAACCAGAAACTTGCAGTTCACTACTGTGCCACACTGTTTCATGGTGTCTCTGCTTTCTGGGTACTCCATCCCCATATTGGCATGTGGTTTAATTTCTTTTCTTGACTTCTAGCCAACAATTTGCTTAAATGTCAAAACTTGCCTCATCCTACTAGACCCTGCAATGGGCATAAGTGCTTCTCTTCTGTGCTCCCCTAACCAGTTCACTTACACAATTAAGCAGATGGAAGGGAAATGATGGATTTAGCATGTCTTCCCCACTCGACACTTCT
The DNA here is from genome assembly GCF_009761245.1 of Sapajus apella. Classification (NCBI taxonomy): domain Eukaryota; kingdom Metazoa; phylum Chordata; class Mammalia; order Primates; family Cebidae; genus Sapajus; species Sapajus apella. Next base: position 17,571,479 of record NW_022436977.1, read on the forward strand.
TAACAGCAAAAATCTTTATTTATCTAGACAGTCTCAGTTCCTACGACAGTGCCCGGCATTTAATGGATGCCCAATAAATACTTTTTAAACAGATCTAATGATGGAATCTACAGCTTTCTCACACTCCCTTATGTGCTCCCAGAGAATATTATCAGCTTTAGATTGGATGCTTCTCCATATATTCACTGTGTCCCCAGGACTCAGCAAAGTACTGGCATGAGAATGTTTGTTAAATGAGTAAAAGAAAGAATGTATGGATGAATGGAGATAATTGACTGTTTTCACCAGAAAGGAATTGTAAAGAGCCCAACCCTTTACATGGTTAGGATTATGCTTTAACCTTATCTACATACATTTCCCATCAGTGGAAAGCAGTCATTTTGTTTACAATTTAGTTTGAAGCATAACAGTCATCTGAAAATTGCAGAAAATTTGTGTAATTGTTAATAAAAGTTAATCAGTTATCAGAATGTACAACTTCTTAACTGTTACAGTTATTAAACAAAACATCAGTACTTAATACACACGCAAACTCTGTTCTAAGCATTTTATAAATATTAACTTGCAACAATGCTACAAGGTAAGTATTATCATTATTATCATTTTATAGATGAGAAAATGGAAGCTTAGAGAGTTTAAGTGACTTGCCTAATGCCACGGAGGTAGTAAGCAAGTAGGAGTTGAATTCTACCCCATACTTAGTTGTAATAGTAGTTAATAGTGAGGAGATAGTTAATAGCAATAGTTAGTAATGAAGTCTTTGGAATATTAGACAGTCCGGATTGAAATCCAGCCTCCTCCTCTCACTAGACTCGTGACTTGGGATAACTTATTTAGCCACACATGCTTCAGTTTTCTCATCTGGAAAACAGATATGGTGAAAATAACATTCAAATGGATTTTATAAAAACAGAATGTGATAATGCATGTAAAGTGTTTAGCAGGTGACCTGGAACAAAGCCAGCACTGAATAAATATTGAACAAGGCTTTTATAGATTCTCTGAAGGCAGCAGAATCTTGGAATCCAGCAGAAATGAATTCAAAACTTAATCCAATCTCACATTAAGATTAAGGGCAAAAGTCTGTGCTACGCAATAGGTTTGCAATAAAGTTTTGTTCCATTCCATCTCCTTCATTTTTTTATCTATGTGTGTATGTCTATTAATTCTGATACACACACCACTCACGATCCAGTTGATATGAAATAACACTTTGTATGAATTTTAATGAATAATAAAATTTAGGATGTAGAGTTTCATGTTTCAAAATAAAAAGAGGTATTGAAATTTCAGAGGTTGCTGCAGCTTCTGTGATTACTTTAATTTGGAATGCACATATAGTATTCCTTGCGTTCGCACATTATAGAAAGTGCTTTTGTGGCAAGGGATTGCTTTCAAAACTAATCTACGCTCTCCATGACATGATAAATCATTGATAATATAGACCCAAACCTCGGCATCTGCATAGGCACAGCTGGCCTCCTTGTGTCAACAGTCTGCATATGAAAGTGACTCTGCCAAGATATTTCACTTTAATGAAAAATATTTATCACAGTAAATCTTAAGCCTCAAGATTTTACTGACATAGTTCATTTCTATTATTATGCACTACATAGTATACCACGATGGCACTGCGTATGTTTAGAATGATAAAAATGTGCTTTTTAAAGTCATTTTGATTACTACCTCAGCATGAATAATTTTTGCTAGACAATCTGAGTAAAGGGACTACACCGTGCTTTTACGGAGCTGATACATCAGTTACTTATCTAATTTTGCTAATGACTCTGTAGGTGTCACTGTGTGGAAGGACACTGAGTGCCCAAGCCAAATAAGATTCAGGCTTTAAAAAAATACTGTTATTTCCATAAGCAAGATGAACAGCAAACAGCCTTTAATAACACTAGCTCTTTTGCAAACAGACAAGAGATATGAAGGCTATCATCATTTTATCAAAGATCTTTTGAACAAACAAGCAAAGTGAACTTTTTGAAGGGTGGGTCATACAAAAAGCAGGCAACTCAGATAGTCACTTAATTGTGCTTATCTGTACTTTGGAAAGGAATACTTAGGATACTGGAATGCCAGCTTACATCCCAACAAAAAAGAAGCCGAGACTCCAAATTCCTGACAGACTTCTCTCTACAAATTTACAATAACCAATCCTCTGACCTTGAAGAATTAGAGCTGAATAATACCTATTAAATGTTAGAATGTCTTAACAAAGGAGAAAGATAATGAAATTAATTAAAAGTGGTAGAGAATTAAAACCGTTTATTTACTTTTTAAAATATATACTTCAAACTTGGTTTATAAAATCAAACCTCCCTACCTAATCTTATTATTACTATTTTATTTGCTTCAACCAACCTTAAAATTCAAGCCAACAAAGGAAGAAGGAACTGACTGGATACCTATTGCATCCCAGGTCCTGGCCAGAAACAATAGTATGAATTCTCACCACAGCCCTTTGAGACAGACATCATTATAAACAAGGAAACCTAGGCTTGGTTAAAATAACTATCTTGTTAAGGTTTTCTGCCCTAGTAGGTTGGTAGCCTAGATTCTCATCCAGGTTTGTTTGCCCCTCAAGCCTATTTTTCTTTCTAGTATACCATTCTATGAAAAATGATATGAGCACAAGTTTTTTTTTTTTTTTTTTTTGAGAAGGAGTTTCACTCATGTTGCCCAGGCTAGAGTGCAATGGCGCGATCTCGGCTCACTGCAACCTCCGCCTCCTGGGTTCAGGCAATTCTCCTGCCTCAGCCTCCTGAGTAGCTGGGATTACAGGCACGCACCACCATGCCCAGCTAATTTTTTGTATTTTTAGTAGAGATGGGGTTTCACCATGTTGACCAGGATAGTCTCGATCTCTTGACCTCGTGATCCACCCGCCTCGGCCTCCCAAAGTGCTGGGATTACAGGCTTGAGCCACCGCGCCCGGCCGAGCACAAGTTTTTAAAACTATGTTTTGGATAACACAGGAAATAAAAAAATTAACAACCCATAATTAGATATTCAAAGCTAGGCTACAAGTAAATGTGTGCTTCAATGTCAAGTTTTTTGATAGTTTTTGCTTGTCAAGTTTAAGTACCTCTGTGATAGGATGCATAGCATAGTTTAAACCTCTACACATTATATACATTCTATTATCCATTGAACTGCTCTAAATCACTTGTAAATGATAATAAGACTTTTTTCACACCATGCAAATTCATATTAAAATAAACCTCTTTGGTTAAGCTAGAAATGTTTCAATTAATGTTTAGGGCCATATGTTCACACCCTCCTCACCCACCTTCAAATCTTAATCATTGATTGTTTTACACGCAGAAGCCCCTACACTACAGGTACAGAGAGCTGATTCATTGCCAGAAGCCACCAGTGCCACCTACTGGATAAGTGAAAGAGAATAGAATTCTGGGTAATTTCTTCCATCTTTCCAAATAAAAGGCACTCAGTGAAAACAATATTTTCTTTCCTGTTTGCCTTCTCAGATAGGATGTTTACTATTATGGACATTTTATTAACATCTAATATATAGAGGTTATTAAAATTACACTGCTAAGATGGAGTGAAGGGTGGTATGTGTTTGGAAGACAGGAAGAAGCTGATGTTCTGGGATAAAAATCAAAAGTGGCAGGTGGATCACGAGGTCAGGAGTTCAAGACCAGCCTGGCCAATATGGTGAAACCCTGTCTCTACTAAAAATACACACACATACACACACACACACACAACTTAGCTGGGCATGGTGGCACATGCCTGTCATCCCAGCTACTTGGGAGGCTGAGGCAGAAGAATCGCTTGAACCCAGGAGGCAGAGGTTGCAGTGAGCCAAGATGGCACCACTGCATTCTAGCCTGGGTGACAGAGTAAGATTCCATCTCAAAGAAAAAAAAATAATCAAAAGCAAAGACTATTAGAGTACAGCTTTAATAATAGGGGTTGTTTAAAGTCCCAAATGCCCTCCTAAACTGTGGTGAAGTGGCAATAAGTGCTCCCTCTACCAGTCCCAGTTATGGAGGTTTCATTTATGTTCTAGAAAGAGGCTCAAGAGAAACTTAGTTTGTCTAACTTTTGTTTGGTTCCGCAAAGTGAACTGCCCAAGTTCTGGTTCCCAAACCCCTCTGGCCTTTGAACCTATCATCAATTGCCAGTCAGCAAGTAAAAATAATTCAGGTCTATAAATTTTTACAACCAACTTTCTTAGTAGGTTGGCTACAGAAACCAAGTTAGATTTATACATTATCTGATTCATTTGACCATTGCTAGGGTATGTTCCTTGGTGGCTGTCTTTTAGAAGTTTGAATTGTGATATATGCTGAAAAGATCACTTCAAGTTTATACGTTTAAGGAATGCTTAAAACAGGAGCCTCACAGAATTTGCCATCATCTGGCTTTGTGTTTTACTTACACAGCTAAAATGAAAACCTGTTTGGCTGAGAGCTTTTCTGGAAAATCCAAAAAGATCCAGAAGGACTGATTAGAGGTTTTTAACAATATCACACACCCATTAAACTTGAATATTTTTGTTATAGTTGTATTTGATGGTTGGCTTTTCAAATCTTATTGCCGCTGTATCATTGCATACATTGTGTGTGTTTGTGTGTGTGTATGTGTATATTTTTCCTCTAAGACTTTCTGTTTAAGGCTTTATGAATTCTTTTGCTGCATTAAAATCTTTGGAATTGTGTTCATAAGCTACCACAATATGTTCTGAATTTCTGGGTCATAATTACAAAATAAACAGATTCATTTCTCATCACAAATTTTAATTAAGAATTCCAGTTACGCAATTATTTGCTAATGAATAATACCTACTCAGTTCCGAGGCATACTATTAAATAGGTTTACTCAAAAGTTTGTTTTCTAAAGACAATTTCCAGGGGTCAGTTTCTCATTTGTAAGCCATCAACCTCAGTAACTGTCATATTAAAATAAGAAGAAATGGTTGTGTCCTATATCATTGAGATAGGTGAGGATTCAGGAGACAAGGATACTTTATAATTGATGGAAATAATTTAATATAAAAAGCCAATCAAGCAGCCACTATTTCAGTTCCTCATAAATATCAAGCTACTGAATTCTGTGATTTATTTTGTTTAGATCTTTTGGTCAGGCTAGCCAATTGGCCATTCATTGGCTAGGTTTTTGCCTGTAAAAGGGGGCAGTAGAGGAACTTATTTGCCTGATGTTTATTTATTGTGCTTTGAAAACACTACCCCAGTCTTGGCTACCAACTCCCTAAATATGATCTTGGTTCCCATGTAGTAAAGGAACAATCAATTTGCTTGCTTTTGACTTTTTTTTTTTTGCCAGTTTTTATGAAGAAGAAAAAATATGAATAAACAAATAAGTAAGCTATTTTTTATGTAAAGTAAATGTGCAGCCTATAGAAGGGGGATATTTCTAGAAATTGGAAACAAAGTTAGCCCTTTAAAGTTAAACCACTAGAAATACACAAGGGCTGACATTTCTGCAGTCTAAGAGACAGTGAGTTCCAAGGGAAAAGAGGACCTCCCAAATCAAATCAGGGCATTACAAAATCTAATCAAGGTGACAAGGATATATCCCCAGGATAAGACTGTAACTAAAGTGGAAGGGGGCAGGATCATTCACTCATTCATTCTTGCACATATTCATTTCACCATTTGTTATTAATAGCAGCAATCTGCTTTGTGTAAAGCACTATGCAGAGATAAATGAGAAATACCTTGCATTTAGACAGCAACTTAAAATTTCAAAAGCAGTTTTATCATGTAGAGTCGTGGCAGGGAACAGATGGCACACGTGACTTTGGTAATTTAAGGAACCTTTAATAACAGGACTGTTTATTAAGGTGTGGGTAGAGAATAGGGAGACCATAAGGGCCAGTTACTCTGGGGCCTTTAACACCCCTAGGTCCTAAAGACTCAGATGAGGGAGATAATTGCTTCAGCAGAACCTGGAGATGTAAAGACTATGTAGAAAGGACCCACTTGCAGGAGCTGTACCCTTCAGCCAAGTGACTGTCTCATCCTGGGGTGACATTTAGGAAGGGGATGGGGAAATACATATCACCACCCACTCTCTTCCTTCTTTCTGATCCCCTGCCGGTGCTTTTCACTGGTTCAACCTCACTTAAAGGCAAAGGGCAAGGAGGCCCAATGATGCAGCCGTTAATGGTCAACCTCTGGGGAGCAGGGAGAAAAAGGATTAAGGGTAGATCTGGTGGCACGAATCAAAATTCACTACTTAATTTTATTTTGGTCCTTATAGAGCACTATGTGGTAGGGGTGCTCCTTTTGCAAATGAGAAAGCTGCAACTGGGAAATTTGCTTATTATAAAGATTACCCAGTTACACAGCAGAGTCAAACCTTGAACTTGGGTCTTCTGAATCTAAGTCTGGTGCTTATCACACTGTCTCCCTATTCTCTGCCCTTTGGACTTCCTTATTACACTTATCTCACCATGTAACCTTATTAACATGTTTTATTACTTACTAAATGGAGCTCCCTGAGAGATGGAACTAGGTCTTTGTATCACTACTGTCTAGGATTAGAGGCTGAGACATGAACCCAGGAGATTTTGATGGATGGAATAATAAGTGAGAGAACATGCAACCTGACTGAAGAGACAGATGTGCAAAGAGTTAACATCACATGTAGTAGAATAATATAATTTTAAACTCAGAGGTAGAGAAAAAGTACTTCGGATGTATAGGACAAGTGGAAATGCATAACATTGCAGTTTCATGACGTGAGGTCCTAGAAGCTGAGTCACACTGGAAGACAAGTGTCTCCAGGTAGAAACTCTAAAGGAAGTAGTTTGGGCAGAGGGGACAGCAGAATCAGGGGAGAGTGACAGGGCATAGTACACTGCGGCCACGACTGCTGTTCTTGGAGGCAAGAAATAGGAGATGTGACTGAAAAGACAGGATGAAATCATTGTACAAAGTTCCTTAACTGGCATATGCTGAAGCTTGAATGTTTTCCTCAAGTGTTTAGAAGACAGATTTTTAAGGAAAAGATGATTGTAATGTTTTTGATGGAGAGACAGCTTTTAAGCCAGAGGAGGTACAGCTTGGAGAGGCAACTGGTATCAGATGTAAGAATGCTAGTGTAGGGGTCAGGACAGAGGATGACTTTAATGGAGGCAGATTCAATAGAAAAGTAGGAACGTATACCAGAAGACGCAGCAGAGTTGGTAGATGTTTGAGTGCCAGGAAGGGGGCGTGGGAGAATTTTTCCAAGTTTCTTAGTCTGGCCAAATTTAAGATAAATTGAATTATGATAAGAGAAACATGAGGTGGAAGAGATTAATGGTGAGATAATTGAGTATGGTTCTGGGTAAATGGAGTTTAAAGGGCTGGCATGGCGTCCATGAGGTGATGCCTAGCAGAAAAATGGAAATTATTACACAGTTTCCTCAATAGACAGGGAAACTTATGTCTTCCAGAAAAATACCAAAATCTACATGAGCCACATACATATGAAAACATAAGAGGAAATCCCGTTTTTAATCTAGTATGCAGGTGAGCCTATCTACCTTCTGAAGGCGCACATGCTCAGGAGAATCAGCTCAAGAAACCCTTCATCCTTCACACTCCTAGACTCAGTCCTCCAACTTGGAAATCATGCAGTCTTACTAGCGGCTTCCAAACACAGGAAATGCAGACCTGGCAATTCATCATATTTTATCTACTATCTTTTTGAGCTGACTGTTTAGTGAATTCTTTTCAGCCTGACGCTTTTATAGAAAATACTGATACTTTTAAAACTTTTAATGAAACTATATAAAATCATTATTTCAGAAATTTTAAGAGAACTTTGGTCTTAGTGCGGTGTAGATGAGGTTGAAAAATTACCCAAACCAATTTACTTAACTATTACCACGCCATTTAACTTAGGCATCTTAGCCCCTGATCATCAAGATTTGCTGCTAAAGTGTAAATGAACCTAAGGAAATACATTTCAGTAGCTTCTCTCAATTTTCTTGGACAACATGAACATGTCATTTTACTTGATTTGAAATGCTAACATGAAACATTAAAGAGAGTGGATATTTCAGAGGAAAAAGAATCACATCTTGATAGCCAGATGATAAAATGCTATAACAATAAAAGATTAGATCACTTCCAATTCTCTTTACAAAAAGATCCACTGAAATATATAGAATGTAATTTTAATTATTTAAGAAGAGTTTTCCATTTTATTTAGAAATGGAAAGCTTATGAAAAGTGAGTATGGATATCGTCAATATCATGATATTATTTAATGGTTAGGGTGCTTTGAGGTAGCAGTACGTTCAAGACAATTTATCATGTAATAGTGATAGGATTACAAAATGGCCATTTTCTTCTTTCTTATGTGATTTGTTTCTTCATTCGTGTTACGTGGGTCATTTTAAAACAACTCATATAGTGTTCTCTCAATATGTCTGGAGGAGAAAGAGGAGAAAATAGAGAGAAAGAGAGAGAGAGGTCGAGAGACAGAGTGAAAAGGAAAGCAAATGAGAAATCTAATTAAATTTAATGGAACATTTCCAAGAAAAAGATAAAGTCTTTAGCAGCATCTGCAGTTTCAATTTGCGAACTGTAGGTACTTACATTGGCAGGAACTTACTTTTCTTTTCTTTCCGTTTTATGATTTGTCATTAATGCAGAGAGAAATAAAATAGATATAAGTATTTGTTAATGTCATGCAAACCATTTCGACTTACACAGAATGTCATAGAATGTATGCTTAATTACATAAGCAACCTTTGTATTAAAAATATCACTTTATTACCCTTCATAAACATTTTATGAATCTCTTTAATTTATGATTGAATTAAGAGAAAACGAAAGGCAGCAATAAACTACAAAGGATTTTTTCCTCATCTTTTAAACTGACTTCATTAAAACTGTAATTTAGTGCTATGTATAGCTGAGCGATCCAGAAGAGATGGGACAAATCTATACTTCTATTATTTAGTCAAATGTTGAGAAAGTAGTGTTTGGCTTTTAATGAATATTTAATATGCCAGAGAGCTCTCAAGATCCCACTTTAGTAGTAAGATCTGGGGCAGTTTTCAGCAGAGATTGAATTTCTGATCTGGCCTTCTGAATTCCCTCTACCACTTTTCTTCCTCTCATATTCCTTAAGTTGCAAAGAGGAAGAAAAATACAACATCCTTTGCCCAAAGAGCCTCTTACGTGTGCTCTGTAACTGAGATGGGCTAGGAAAAGGACTCTGGGACTGAAGCAGTCTTCCTTCTGGAGAAGGAGCAGGCTGTCCTTGATTGGAGGCCACAGGAGTGTGGCTATCCAGTGAAGGTTCTGGCTCCCTGGTAATGGCCTTAAGCCTTGAGGGCTTGAGAGAAAGCCAGAATTCTTCATACTGCAGCACAGACTTTGGCCCTGATTTTAGCACTTCCTGTCTTAACCTCTTGATAGCACAAGTCAATGTGGGTCAAGAACCTGGGAATTTCCTGGGGGACTGGTCTTAGGTATCCCTGTACTTCAGAAGAATTGGGAAAGTACAAGTTGGAAAGGCCTGTTGTGATGAGATTAAGAGGAAATTCTCTGGTTGAAGGAGGAAATGAGAGAGATTGGGTAAAAATCAGGGAAGAATGAATTCTAGATCCCAATGCCAAAAATTACAGAAATTATTAAGTCATATATTACACTTATTCAATTATTTTACAAGGGTAAGTACACAGATCACAAGTTTTGATTTTTGCTTAGCTTTGGCTCTAAACAATTACGTATAACCTTCAGTTTCCTCTTCAGTCATGCCGAGATAATGTTTAACATGAAGTTTATTTTTAGGGGTAAATAATGTTGGTAAAAACGTTGTGTAAGTTTTATAAAGTAAAACTGTAAAACCCTAAATTAAAGTTAGATATTATCAAACCCCAGTGTACAATTTGGTGATCATATCAGAGTCACTTGGGGGTGCTCTGTTCAATGATCTCTGCCATGCCTGCCTCCCTTCTTTCTCCATTGCAATAAGCTCCTCTAGTGTCCTCCTCTCTCCCTTCTGTACCACTGATCTCCTGACCCACTGTTGTGCTGTGTCCTATAGGTGCTTCAGAGTAAAAGTAATTGCCTTCAGCAGTGCTGGAAAGCATGGGCCTTACATTTATCTGGAGTGCTTAGGACAATGCTTGGCTAAATACATATTTACTGAATGGATGGCTTGAGTGGTAACACAAAGATGCTTACAAGAAAAGTGAATGAATTTATACTATTACAGTACATTGTTAAAGAGCTATAAGTACATCTTGATTATAGCTCTTATACAAAGCTAGAATAGGATAATTTTTTGCTATGTTCAAAATGCAAACCTCTCATTTCAAAATCTAACAGTTTTTACTGGTAAAATACTAGAATCCTTTTTTAAAGAAAATAAGAGCCATGGATATCAGTCATCAATTGCTAATATTATTTACCACTGAAGATGTTAACCAATGCAGTAAGGCAAGTTTTGTTTTGTTTTGTTTTTGAGACAGGGTCTGGCTCTGTTGCCCAGGCTGGAGTACGGTGGCATGATCACGGTTCCATGACTCACTGCAGCCTCGAGCTCCTGGGCTCAATCAGTCCTGCCACATGAGCCTCCTGCATAGCTGAGACTACAGGTGCATGTGACCACAACCAGCTAATATTTTGTAAAGATGAGTTTTGGCCATGTTGCCCTGACTGGTCTCAAACTCCTGGGCTCAAGTAATCTGCTCACTTGGGCCTCCCAAAGTGCTGGGATTATAGGCGTTAGCTGCTGCTCCTGGCCTCAAAATATGAATTATCATTTACATTCTAAGATTGGCAGCAAAAACTCACTATTTAAAGTGATGGTATACATTAAAACTATACGAAATATTTAAAAAATATGAAGTGATGGTATTTATTAACATTGTATGCATAGAAAGATATCCACTGCAGGCTGGACATGGTGGCTCACGACTGTAATCCCAGTACTTTGGGAGGCTAAGTGGGGAGGACTGCTTGAGCTCAAGAGTTTGAGGACAACTCTGGCAACTTACTAAGACCTTGTCGCTATAAAAAATTTAAAAAAGAAGAAGAAAGACAGACATCCACTGTACACCAAGAGATATAAATACGCTATAGAAAAACTTATTTCATGTGATTCCATTTTTGAAAAACAAAAGCAAAATGAGGGCTGTGTATATGAGCGCATATGTATGTGTCTGTGTGACATAAACTATATAAAGCTATATATCAAAACCCTAAAAATCCCTGGGTTTTTGAAACAGATAATTTCCTTCTTTTACATACCCCCATGTACTATGAGAAGTTTGTTCTTTCATTGAGAGTAATTAATTTTATTAGCAGACAACCTAATCTTTATTAAGAAAATCTGAAACCTTGCAAAATTTTTCAAGATATTTCAACATTGGATGGTAAAAACACACAACTGAACCTCCCCATCTCCCCTTGCCCAGAAAAAGAGAGAGAACTAGGCCATTGTTCAGTATTGGACCTAACCATAATTTTTATCTCCATTATTGATTTGGATATTACAGATTGTTTTTTGTGGTTTCTTTTGCCACAATTATCTATATAATCATGTTAATTTTCTACTTTCCTTTATGTAAATGCAAATTCAAAGAACATGAACCATTTTTCACAGTCATCATTTTTCTCTGCAGGAGTTTCTGAAAATTATCACAAAGTGGGTTGCTGCGAGGTGGGTTCATTTCATTTTTTTTCCCACAGAAATAGTGATGCACATGAAAGTTTGCATATTGGACAAAATATGTTGTTATTGATACTGTGATATAAATCACAGTTAGAACCTATGTCATAAATTTATGCAAAAGTGCATCTTTATATTTAAATAGCGAACTAGAATTTCATGTCTTAGAAAAAAGCATGAAAATGTTTTTATTGATTTTTACAAAAGGCCCCAAAGTACCATAAAATGAATGTATAGCCTATAAAAATATAATTTCATCCATGCCATATATTGCAGTGATCTAAAATTAATGGGCTAGCTAGCGTAAACATCAAGCACTTGATTAACAACATGTACACCTGCTATAGATTATAGAAATTCTTTTGGAGGGTTCTTTCGATGGACTGTGTCTTTTTGAAATAGCTGTATGGAGATTTGAAATAAGCATATTTTTGCTCTTAATAAATTCATTTTCATGCAGAGCTATGTACAAAATCTTTCCATCTATTATTTTGTATAAACACATATTGCATTTACATTACAGTTCACCATTTGTGCTGTACCTTCTAGGAGTTTAGATGAATGCAAAATGACATGTATCCACTATTACAGTATCATACAGAGCAGCTTCACTGCTCTAAAAAAAAATCTTCTATGTTTGGATTACTCATCCCTTTCTTTTTCCCTCTTTTCACTGTTTTGCCTTTTCCAGAATGTCATAGTTGGAGTCATATAGTACATAGCCTGTTTATATTGGCTTCTTTCACTTAATAATATACATTTAAGTTCCTCACATGTCTTTTCATAGATTGATAGCTCATTTCATTCTAATATTGAATAATATTCCATGGTCTGAATGTATTAAAGTTTATTTATCCATTCACCTACTGAAGGACATTCTGGTTGCTTCCAACTTTTGGCCATTATGAACAAAGCTGTGTAAATATCCATGTGCAAGTTTTTGCATGGAAATAAGTTTTCAGCTTTTCTGTAAATACTAAGATGTGTGATTTTTGGATTGTATGGTAAGCACATGTTCAGTTTTGTAAGAAAATACCAAACTGTTTTCCAAAGTGGCTGTACCATTTTGCATTTGCATCAGCAATGCATGAAAAGTTCCTGCTGCTCCACATCCTCTCCAGCATTTCTTGTCAGTGTTCTCAATTTTGGTCATTCTAATAGGTGTGTGGCAGTAACCTGCTGCTTAATTTGCATTTCTTTGGTGACTTATGATGTAGAGCATCTTTTCATACATTTATTTGCCATCTGTATGTCTTCTTTGGTGAGGTGTTTGTTAAGGTTTTTGGCCTTTTTCTTTTTTGAGGTAGAGACATTAATGCTGTGTCAGAGGCATCCATCAGCCAAGTATAACTGAAGGTAAAAATCACTGGGAAAATGTGTTCCTTTAAGCAAGAAGAATTAAAGCTAATATAAATTTCTGAATATAAATTTGGCTAAAAAGAAGAAACATCTTGAGTACAGGAAACACTTCTGAGCTAGGTTTGACCCGAAGGCCACTTTTTCCGTCTACTGGAGAACCAGCAAACAAGCAGGGCTGAGGATGTGTTCACAGCAAGGATGAGTGAGAGGGTACAGCTTCCCCAGGTCTCCCTCATTCCTCAGGGAGGTTTGGCTGAACTTCACTCTTAAAAGCAGTATTGTGTCTAAAGAACCAGATAAGCAGATGCCAGAGCTAGGCTTCCTACATTTCATACCATTAGCCAAGAAAGGAGCTATATCATCATGAAAGCGGCTTCTCTAATACCATATAAAGAAATATTTGCTATGCTACATTACATCTTTCTACTTTCACCTCCTTTCTGGACCAAAAGTCTTTTTAATTTCAACTTTATTTATTTAAGTGGATAAATACAAATTGTGAATATTTATTTTAAAATATGTATACATTGCAGATGGTTAAATTGAGCTAATTAATATATGGGTTAACTCATGTAATTACCGTTTTTCCGGGTGTGAGAAAACTTAAAATCTACTTTTTTAGCAATTTGCAAGAATATAATTCATTGTTATTAACTATAATCACCATGTTGTACAACAAATATCTTGAATTAATTCCTTCTAAGTGAAATTTTGTATCCTTTTGCAACCTCTACCCACCCCACCCCCTGCTCTCAGCTCCTGGTAATCACCATTCTACTCTCTACTTCTATGAGTTCAACATTTTTAGATTTCACATACAGAAGAGATATCTGGCTTATTTTTTAATCAGGTTGTTTTCTTATTATTGAGTTTTAAGAGTTCTTTATAAATTTTGGACAACAGTCCTTTATCAGATATGGTCTTTTGGAAATATATTTTCCCAGTCCTTGGTTTATCATTTCATTCTCTTGACTGTGCCGTTTATAGAGCAAAAATTTTAGATTGTAACAGATTCCAGCGTATCACTTCCTTCTCTCATAGATTGTGCCTTTGGTGTTGCATGGAAAATGTCACTTCCAAGCCCAAGGTCATCTAGACTTTTTCCTATGTTATCTTATAGACATTTTATAGTTTTACATTTAGATCTGTGACTCATTTTAAGTTACTTTTTGTGAAGGGTATAAGGTCTCTGTCTAGATTAATGTTTCTTGCATGTGAGTATCCAGTTGTTCCAGTAAAATTTGTTGAAATAGCTGTCTTTTCTCCATTGTATTGTATTTGCTTTTTTGTCAAACATCTGGGCTCTCCATTCAATTACGCTGACCTATTTATCTATTCTTTTGCCAATACTATACTTTAAAAAAATGATATGTGACCTTGCTATGTTACCCAGGCTGGCCTCAAAACCCTGTGCTCAAGTGATTCTCCTGTATCTGCTTCCCTAATAACAGGGACCACAGGTGCATGCCATGTACCTGGCCTATACATTCTCCTTCAATAGGCTATTCTGAGTCTTTTGCCTTTCCATATAAACTTTAGAATCAAAATTTTTAATTATTTATTTACTATTTATTTATTTATTTGAGAAAGGATCTTGCTTTGTCACCCAGGCTGGAGTGCAGTGGTTTCATCATAGGTCATTGTAACCTTGAGCTCCTAGGCTCAAGCAATCCGCCCACCTCAACCTCCTGAGTAGCTTTCTTTCTTTTTTTCTTGCTTTTCCTTTGTTTTCTTTTCTGCCACCAATATTCCCCTTCCTTTGCAATGGAGTTGATGTGAAATGCAGGAGGGCAGTTTAGGTATATGCCTAGGCATGTCACAGAAGGACAACCACTATCCTCTGTCTGCTGCTGGTAGCTTATGTTTTCCAGATTTGCTTTGCTAATATGTTAATTAAACAGAATGACAAATGTCTAAGGTCTTTCTTAGAGGTGATTTGATGCGGTGAAAATGCACTGCATAGAGACAAGTAAAGCCAAACTTCACTCCTTAATAGCTGTTTGACCTCAGAAAAGTTACTTTAATTTGATAAGTTTTAATTTTCTTATGTATAAAATAGGGATAATATCAATCTTTATAGGATTGAAAAAGACAAATGAAATAGCAAGGACAAAGTACTCTGCACAGTGCTTGGCACACAGTAGGCTTGCAATCAATTAGTTATCTTGCTCTTTGACCTAAATCCTATGATTGTCTGAAGGTTAATTTGAAGTAAAATATAGGTTCTCACTGAGTGGCACTGAATACAAGGAAAAGTAAAATAAAGGAGGCTCGCCCTTCTTGTCTTTATTAGACTGAGTATAGAGTAGGTGCTCAAGATATTTTACAGATAGTTAAGATAGAAAAGCAACTGAGGAATTATTCTACTTTCACGTTCTCCTTCTTTTTTTCCCCCCATTTATTTTATTGCATTTTAGGTTTTGGGGTACATGTGAAGAACATGCAAGATTGTTGCATAGGTACACACGTGGCAGTGTGATTTTCTGCCTTCCTCCCTATCACCTACATCTGGCATCTCTCCCCATGCTATCTCTCCCCAGCTCCCCACCCCCCACCATCCCTCCCCTATTTCCCCCCAACTGACCCCAGTGTGTAGTGCTCCCCTCTCGGTGTCCATGTGTTCTCATTGTTCAACACCCGCCTATGAGTGAGAACATGCGGCATTTGATCTTCTGCTCTTCTGTCAGTTTGCTGAGAACGTGCACACGAATGTTCATTGCAGCACTGTTTACAATAGCAAAGACCTGGAACCAACCCAAATGTCTCCTTCTTTTTAAAATCAGTCACTTTCCTGTGCCTGCCTCTGCTCTCACAGCCATTTTAAATTTGTTTATTGAATTATACAATGGAGAATGCTATAGCTACTCCTTGGGGGGTGGTGGTGGTAGGTTATGACAGTGCCTGGAAAATTATACTGCCTAGGGATCTGGTTTGATCTCCAGTTCATGGGAGGCAAGTACGTATAGTATATTGTGGCAATTCTGATAGTGACTGCATGGGATGTTGCATTGACAAAGATGCTGTGGCTGTAGCAGAACTCATGGGAAAAGGGTATTATCATTAATTAGTTATGCCTGTCCTGGGTTTAGCAAAACAGACTGGATTCCTGTGTGCCATATATTTCTACTTCATATATGTGAATTAGCTACATCAGTGAAAAAAATGGAAGAAGGGAAAACGTAACAGGTGATTCCCTGGCAGGAAGGGAATAATCAAGTTTATGAATGTTTCTCATTTAGTAGATTCACATTTTTAAGTCCCATCTATAGCAACACATTTTTCATTTCCCTCTTGAGAAGTTTTCCCTGGTAGGAAGATTTTAGTAGCCCAGAAGCCATGCCTTGAAGAAGTCTTCAGAGAGTTTTATTTTTATTGCCAGAGGTTTTGCAGTAGCAGCAAAAAGCATTTATAAAATTTTGCTCTTGCCATTGGAAAATTTGATCATTTTGTCTGTTAAATAATACCTAAGCTTACATTGGCCCTTTTCTCGTCATCTCTTCTATTGGTTACTTACGTCCATAGAGCAGCAGAACATCTAAAACAGCCTGTGTTTCATCCTTTTTTGACCATTCCTCATTTAACCATGAGAAGTGTTTAAATGTTAATTTTTTTGGATTATACAAAAATATCAATCTCAAAGGGACCTCCCTAAACCCATATTTTAATAATAGGAAATAGTCATTTTGAGAGGAAGTGAAAAAGTAAAGATTAAGTGATTTCTGATAGAATAAAAATATTGAATGGATTCTAAAGATCACCTATGGCCAAGTCTTCTATTTTACTAATGGGAAAACTGTGACCCAGAGAAGTTGGCAATCTTTTGGCCTTAGCAAGTTAAGGAAATGTCATGTTGGAATGGAATCTCAGTTTCATGACTCTCAGTGTTTTCCAACAAATGTTACTGATCTTCAAAAGAGCTGTGTCAGATATGAGATAGTGGTGTATGTGTTGAGGATGCTATAAGGCTTTCTCCTACGGGGTGGGCAGGTTGGGATAGAAACATCAGAAAGCTTTTATCAGTGATGGAATTAGATTAATTAGAATTAATTATAAATTCATCACACCGTCTCTTTATAGAAGAAGAGATTTTGAAAGAGACTAAAGGACAATTAATCAAACAATGGGCTAAAAGGATTTTGGAGTTTTATTTCTAACAAATCCAGTTTATTAAATTATTACCTAAAAATAATTAGAGTTTAGAAGTAAAAATAGGATGAACCTTGGAATTCAATAAATATTAGTCAATATTCAGCAAATGGGCAAAATTGCTACAACATTTCTTAGTGGGAGACGAAAGGAGGTGAAAAGTAAATTAGGGTGACACACCATCATTGTGGATACTTCCCGAGTCCCGAGAAATTTTTGTGGGAGTTCAGAGAGGAAATCAAGGCAGGGCTTGCTCTGTTTGGGAGAGCAGGATAACTGTTACACATGCCAAAATTCCTCTCAAGATATGAATACTTGTGAACAGACATTTCCTTCCTGTGGCTCTCTGCTCTGGCAGTGAGGAGAGATATTCAGGGCCCTCCATCCTGCTCCCTTGTTTCCTGAAAGTTCACAGATGTGCACTGCCCTTGCCCTTCCTAGACAAGGGAAATGCAGCTGACTCGCTCTAGTAAGTTCTTTAAAATCTGGTGCCAAGAAGGAGGGTGGGAAGTGCAGCAAATACATTCTTTCCCTTATTCAACAATTTCGTAAAAAAATTATTGGACACCTGTGAAGTGCCAACCATCTGAACCCACTGCACTAGAGGCCTAGGT
The DNA here is from genome assembly GCF_009761245.1 of Sapajus apella. Taxonomy (NCBI): domain Eukaryota; kingdom Metazoa; phylum Chordata; class Mammalia; order Primates; family Cebidae; genus Sapajus; species Sapajus apella. The sequence goes on from NW_022436977.1 coordinate 17,589,277, forward strand.
AGGACTTAAAAGATGATGATGGTTATAATGAAGATGACAACAACCACAAGAACGATGATAATAAGAGCAGTTCCCATGTACTGAGTCCTTATTGCATCAAGTACTCAGTTAGATATTTATCAATGTTAATCTTCATAACTATGAGACATAACTTCAAATCTATTAGACAGATATTACTATCAAAAGTATTATACCTACATTTATGAACTGTGCAGCCAGTCCCTAAAGCAGAATTCCAAATGCTCAGCTCTTCCTTTAGGATTTAGGGGAAAAAATGATTTTCTGGAGCCTCAGTTTCTCACCTACGACATTGAAGTAATAATCCCCATGCCCCCATTCACATGGCAGGATTCGGGTGAAGTGCCTGTCACAGTACTTGGCTGATAAGAAGGTGCACAGCAGATGTCAGGTCCTTACCACTCCCCTCCATCCTTTCTTCTCATCTTTGGCAGCAAGACAAGTCACTACGGGCTTTGGCCAAGTAGAGATACCACCACGGAGAGACCCTCTCTCCCCTTCCCCTCAGCCCCTATGTCTAAAAATAACTGCTGAGACTTACAGTCCCTGGGAACAAGGTCTAAAGTGTGATGTTCAGACTGACAGAAACCCCTGGAAGTCCCCTGTTCTGCCTGAACTTAGCAAGAAACCCCATTGCTCAGAATTGCAGTGTGAGACAACTTTGACTTGTGGGGAGAGGTAGAGAATGCTGGATTTCCAACTACGCTTGGAATGCATGCTATAAACGGGTGGCTTTGAAGACTGAGTCATCTAATGACATTTTGAACTGAAAACAAGTTTTTCAGTCCCTAGGAAAATCTTGGAAAAGTGGAGTTCAGATCACACTGGTAATTCATCATCAAATGAAGTCAAGGAAGCACACTAAGGGTGAGTGAAGAGAAGACCTCTCTTTGTGCTAAGGAAAAAATAGATTTCCTAGTGGATATATGAGAGAATTAAACAGCATCAACATGCATGCACATCTGTAAATATGTTTATGTTGCTTCTTGCAAAAACTATTTTAAATGTGTCCTGAAACTACCAATAACCAGGTTATAAGGATACATTACTGAAACTCATGCTTACTGGATATACTGATGGTTTACTGGTTACAAAAATGTCAGCTTGGTTTATCATAGATCAATAACTCATTACATGCTCTAGAATATATAAAATCCAATATAAATCAACTTGCTGTCACATCCAGGCATTCAAATATCACACCAATATGTACTTTCAGTGGTGTGACTCTTTATTTTTCCTTCCTATACTAGTTGTGGGGACTAAAATACATTTTATGTTTTGTTAGCTAAAAAATAACAAACATGTTTCTATTTAATTGGAAATTTTGATGGTCAAAGGGCAGACATCAGATGATAATATGAATTAAGAACTTCATTTAACAAGACCTAGCCTATAAATTTGTGTCTGCGTGCAGGTGTTCATGTAAAACACATCCCTCTTTCCTATGTAGAAGTTAACAGGGCTTCCATAATTCAGATTAACAAAGCTAAGCCAGGAGCACCAGACCTCTTCCAACTGGTCTTGGCTGAGATGATTACTGGCACTTTGCAAAGAAAGGAAGAGGCTCAAACTGTCCCTATAACGTACTAGGAAATAATACAGAGCTTCACTGAAAAGAATATTAATTTGCATGGCTATTCTAGCAAGATTCTTAAAGGTGAACAGGAACACATTATCTTTTTTTCTTTTCTGCCTTTGAAAAACGAGAATTCAGGTTTGGCATTGGTATTATAAATCAGCTTGAGTCCACAGAAGTTTCATTTACATTTGGACACAGATGAGGAACTTCATTAAGTGTGCCCACCAACAGGCATTGACCACCTAGTGGCTAGGCAATCTGCCTGTCTATGTAACTTAGGTCTTAAGCCCTGGGGGCATATGCTGGGCACAGTGTTGCCGTTCAATAAATAAATCATCTCCATCCATATTGACTTTAATTTTTGCCTAAGGCAATGCTCTGCTCACAAGCCTAGGGTGTTCAGAGCTTCGCATCTCTCCCTGGTACCAGCATATATCACTACCATCTCAATAATTGTAACACATACTCTAATTAGACACAGATGTATTTTAATTATCAACCTTCTCTGCCATGACTTTTCATCTTTGTCACTTTCATAGAAAAATGATCTGATCTGAGAAAAGCTGCCGTATCCTTCCCGTGCCCTGCTGCAAAAAATAACTTGCAGTTGACTGGCCACAACAGACACATGCGTTGATCTTTTCACAGCTGGGTTGTTTGTATTCATGTGAGCCTAGCAAAAATATCGCTGTTTGTATCAGGTGAGTGAATACACAGCTCGGCTACAGGCCTGTAAACCTCAGCATGGAGACTGATGGCCACAAGCGGGAGACGTAGGTTTCACTCAAGCAGGCCCTGAACTGGCTGAAGAGGGGCATATGAGGGGCACAGGAAGAAAGACTTTCTCTTTTGAGGTTTATTTTGTAATAACAAAGAAGCTTTTTTTTTTCTAAATGTATGGTTTGGTGCATTAGAGGTGAAGGTGAGGAGTGTTAAGTTCTCAAATTGGGGTCCTTAAAGACACTGAGCTGTCATGGACCAGACTGAGGTAGACCGGTGAACTCTGACATTAAATACAGACTTTTTGCACATGTACTTTGTATATGTGTGTGGGAAGCTCCCATGATTTTTCAGATTCTCTTGACCTTCTAACATATAAAGCATCGATGAATTAATGTTTTTCAAACATGAGCATGTCTCACCATCATTTGGAGAGCTTGTTAAATCAATGATTCTTAGACTCTGCCCTAAGAGTTTCTGTTTCAGTAGCTCTGTGGGGCCCGGGAGTTTGGATTTCTAACAAGTTCCCAGTTAACTCTAATGCAGCTAGTTTGGGAGCCATACTTTGAGGACCACTCCTTTAAATTAATACAAGGGTTTCCAAACCTATTTGCACATTAGAATCTCTTGGAGAACTCTGAAAAAAGCAAATGCTAGTCTCTGCTATCAGGTTTTTATTTATTTATTTATTTAAGAGAAGGGTCTTGCTCTGTTGCCAGGCTGGAGTGCAGTGGTGCGATCATGGCTCACTGTAACGTTGAACTCTTGGGGTCCAGTGATCAATCCTCCTAACTCAGCATTCCAAGTAGCTGGGACTATAGGTATGAGCCACCATACCCAGCTAAATTTTTAATTCTTTTGTAGATAGGGGAGTCTCACTATGTTTGACCAGGTTGGTCTCCAACTCCTGACCTCAAGCAATTCTCCCACCTTGCCGTCCCAAAGTGTTGGGATTACAGATGTGAACCATGGCATCTGGCCCACAGAAATTTTAGTTTAATTGATGTGGGGTCCCCAAGCATTTGAAATTTTTCAAAACTTTCCAGGTGATTCCAATAATATGCAGGCAGGACTGAGAATCACTGCCTCAGAGCTTGGGGGCTGTCACAGCGACAGTGTGACAGGGGAAGGGAGGGAGACAGATGAGCCCTTTTACTTTCATATATTTAGCCATCTAATTTTCCTTCCACCTCAGATTATAGACAATTGTATTAGTTTACCAGGGCTGGCGTGACAAAGTGCCACAGGCTGGGTGGCTTAAACCACAGAAACTTATTGTCTCACAGTTCTAGGGGCCAGAAGTCCAAAATCAAGGTGTCGGCAGGCTGGATTGGCTCGGACAGCTTTGAGAGAAGAATCTGCTCCAGGCCCCCCGCTTTGGCTTGTAGATGGTGGTCTCCTCCCTATGTCTCTACACATTGCCTTCCCTGTGTGTGTCTCTGTGTATACATTTCCTTATTTTATATGGACTACAGTCATACTGGATTAGAGACCGTCCTGACAACCTCATTTTAACTTGATTACCTCTACAGAGGCCTTACCTCTAAACAAGGTCACACTATGAAGTACTGAGAGTGAGAACTACAGCATATAAATTTTGGAGGAATTGGGGTATAATTCAGCTCTTAACACTAATTCTGCTTGAAAACTGAAAATGTATGAGGGTGGGAGAGGGATACTCTCCACTCCTTTTTGCAAGATTTCCCATTCAAACCAGAGCACTTCCTAATCATATTAATAGAAAATCAATCTTTTGTAAACATTGTCTTCTCAGCCCATCATTACAGATTCTGAAATTTTATATGATGCTTTTGAGGCAGAGCTGCTAGATACTAGAATGAGGCCCCAGGGTCATTGCAACACAACTAGAAAATAGAAGGTCTCTGGCACCTGTTGTGAAAAGCCCATCCAGACACCATCAGCCATGTCTGCAAACAGATCCCAAGAAAACTTCAGCCAGTTTAGCCAGCCGAGAATTCTCCAGGAGGTTGACATGAGTCTGCCTTGCTTTGAGTATTGGAGAATCAGGTATATTGTGTTTTTAATGTAACGTGACAACATTTAAGGTGCTAGACAACCTTGCTTTCACAGCTCTGGGCTGAAGTGACGCTATGTTTGCAGCATGCTTAGGGACGTTTTTAAGCAGAGCAAATTGTGCAATCAGCAAGTGGACCTTAGCAAGATTGTTACCAGGTCGGCCGAACAGAGCTGGTATGGAAGATGTGGGAAAGCAAAGAAAGGAAGTGGGTGCACATTCAATACTCTGATATGTTCACAGTAGAGGAAGGAAACCTCTGTGGAATAAATAACACTTTCAACTACGAGCGGAATTAAGGTATGGGCTGGAGTCAGGAGGAAAGTACATTTCTAACACCACCAATGACTTACAGAAATGTCTAAAACTGGGCCGAAGTCTAGATGGTCATTAGCTAAGGGACACATATGTGCATAAGCCTCCTAAATAGTTTTGGCTATTAAGTACACGTAGCTCTTAAATTATTCATTGTGCTCTGGCCGCTCTGGCTGTCTTCCATTTTCTCAAACATCCCGGGCTCTTTTCCCATGTCAGGGTCTTTGTCTTCGCTATTCTTCCTGCTAGAAATGCTTTTCCTCTTGCTCTTTGCATAGAGCAGTTTTTGCCGTCCTTTGTGTTTCATTGTAAATGTTGCCTCTTGAATGAAGTTCTCTTCTACTCCATCTAAATATGTTCCCTCTCCCATTTTTCTTTTATAAGCATTTCACATTTTGTGTATTTTCATTTTTTTTTTTACTGGCCTTTCTTCCACGAAGCTATACTTTCCATGATGGCAGAGACTATACAACCAGCACCTGGCATATGGTAGGCACTCAATATAGGATTTTTTTTTTTAATAAATGAATGAACTAGGCTAACAAAGAGTTCATGAGCATGACCTGTGTTAAACCAGAACAGAGACATCTATCCCATCTCCCATCAGACACAGCTAATACTTTTCAGTTAAGTACCTACTGTGGGTCTGGCCCTACATGGGAACCTCATAATTACAATCTCTAATATTCAAATAAATCCTGCAAGATAGAAACTATTATCACTACTTTTTGTTGAAGAGAAGGTTAATGACTTGTCCAACACTGCAGACCCATGATTCAAACCTTCAACAATCTAACCCATATTATTCTCATTTCATCATGAGAGAAACAATTGTCCCTTGGGTCTCTGTATGCCTCTTTGACTACAGTGACAAAGATGAGGAAAGTATTTATACTGCTTACCACCTCCAGTAAATACAGATCCAAAGGAGAAACAGCATGATTTGGCTTCTTGCCCTTCCTTCTTTTCAAACTCAGAGGGGCAAAGTGATTACTCTGATGGGTTATATAGGCCTTCGGGTATCATCCTGAAACCCTAGCTTTGAAAAATCATGGTTTCAAAGAGAAAAACAGTAACTTCACAGTGGAGCAACGTGGAAGACTCTGCTTTAACCAAGTGATCAAAGTTAACATCAATATTAAAACATATTGATATCAAGTACCCCTTGATGGGATGCTCTGAGATGGGCTGAATGTTGCTTCTTTGGTATTCTTGGCAAAAATGCAAAACCACATTTTACATGAGGCAACACATGCAACCCCAAACTGAGGCATAGTCTAAAAAATACTAGCCAGTACTCTTCAAAAGTATGATGATCATGAGGAATAGTCCCAGATGAGAGGAGAGTAAGGAGACATGAAGCTAAATTATTCTGTGGTTAGACACAATTTTAACATGAGGGGGAGTTGGGCAAAGGGTATCATGGGACTCCGTGTGTATTTTTATAGCTTTTTAAAGTTTAAAATTACTACAAAATGAAATGTTAAAAAATAGTGTGGTTTCTACAAAAGACTACTGTATTCCAATTTCAAAAACTAAAACAATAACTCACCAAAGGGAGTTTAGCACAAGCTTGCATGTAAGTTGGGAACTCTGTATAAATTCTTGACACTGGGAACCACCTTGTAGTGGCAGAAGTTGTTTAGCGGATCCTGAAGACACAAGGTGGTAATGCTTTGTTATTATTTGGTCTCTTAGAGTAGAATGAAAAAAAAAATGTGTGACGTCTACAGGACATCTGTGCACATGGGAAGGGAAACAGACAATTTTTTGATCCATCATTTCTAAATACATTCTTGGGAAAATGAGGAGTTCCTTGTGGAGAATAGTGAACAAAGTCTGAAATCAAGAAAGGAAGTGGATGCTGATCGTCTATTTTACAACTATAATATTTCTTAATATTTGTGGGGGTTTTTTTCCATCTATCATTAAAGACTAAGTCAAATACTATTCCTTTCCTGTCTTTATCTTTTACCTGAAATAAACCAGGAAAAATCTCAGAATAATTTAGTTAGGATCCAGCCTCTGTGTACAATAACCTCTCAAGTCCTTAAGAGGGAATCACTTACGTTTTGAGGCTTTTGACTTTATCAGTAGATGTGACTTGTTTCCTATTGCCTATAACTTCATCAATAGGCTATACATCATGTCTGCAGATGGGCAGCACAAGGTGTAATTGCTGGGTCAGCCAGAGCCTCTGTCCCTGTGACAGGAACACTCCCCTTCATAGAGGAATGGAGGCGGATGGCCATGGAGGGGCTTTTTGACAGAGAACCAGTCTTCCCAGGAAACATTTTGCTCTAAATCCCTGCTTTTCCTGCCCCGTAGCAAATCTCTTGCTGCCCAGGAAACCTGAGGAGTATGAATAGGAAAGATGATGATGAGCAAATTCATGCATACCAAAAAGCTGTGTGCCCCAGCAAGCTCATTTCATCAGACTGTCAAGGAAGTCAATGCTCTAGGAGAGACATGCCCAGGAGAAGGGGTGGGAATAGAGTAAAAACTGTGCTCTGAAACAGGAAGTCCTCATCTCAGTGTGCTGGCAGTGCATCCGAAGGTGGTGGCAGGGTTGGAGAAAATTAGGATTCCTAAAGACCAGTCTCTCTCCTTACTAGAGCCTTTAGGTTGTCTGGAGCTCTTTGTTAAAGGGCTGAAGGGAGTAGAGTTCCTTCTTCATTTTGCCCAATATCCAGGGCAAGACCTGAAGAAAGCAATGCAGAGGTCTGCTTATTTTCTTTTTTCCTATCACCTCACTGAGCTAGTAGCTGATTTATAAGCCCAGGATTCCTATTCTAAGAGATGGCCAATTGGCTAAGCATGACAAAGTTCTCTGGATATTGCCATTTCATTGGTATGATTTTATCTGTGTTTATTTATGAAAGAGCCCATCAGCTTTTACTACTGAATTCAGTTACATGCTGTCCAAGACTGCCTTCCCATAGCATATTCTAGTATTTCAGCCTTTTTTGAAACTAGGTTCAGAATATCAATATCAAACCTAGAGATATTCCAATTATCCATATAAAAATGAAATTCAAAGGGGTGAGTGAAACAAGAAAAATATATTTTAAGAATCTGAATATGAGTGTATTGTTTGAGCATGGTAAATGTGAACAGATAGTACTGATAAATTAGGCCATGTAAAGTCTAAGCTCATATCTGTTTTCAGGTATGGGAACGACATTACTGTATGATCCATACTTCTGCCACTGTCTCCCAGACCCTCCTTTTCCTGGGTGGGTCTTTGAAGAATATTAAATCCATTATACTTGTCATGATTCAAAATGGTTTATCCATGATTCGAAATTGGTCTACACTGTCTTTGCCAACTTGCACAACGACCCATGAGTCATTTCCTTTGCCTCCCTGGGAGCCCTCATTTTTTTTAAAAAGTCCTTTCATCCAACCACACTATGCATGTGATAAATTTACATAATTGAGGCATATCGGTAATGTGTGTAGAAACTCTCATTAGGGACTTTACCAAACATTCTGTCAATCCCTCATCTTTCAGTGAAGAAACTGAAGTATAGTCTGGTGAGGTTGCCAGGTTACACTATGAAATGGGAGACTCAAAACTCGAAAATAAGTTCTCTTCCAAGTAGTCTGCTGAAACTATATTGCCTCATGGATGTCCCTCTCATCTCCAGCCGATGTAAATCAGAGTCTCAAGGTTGGAAAGCACCTTAAAGGCTTGTTAACCTACCCATTTATCTGATCTTGTCACACTCTACAAAACCCTTAATAGCTTTTCCCCTCCTAGCCTATGCTTAAATACTCCCATGACAACGCCTCCAATAATAATTGTTGAATGAATAAAGACATAATAATTTTATTCTGGCTTCTATGTGATTGTCTTTTTAATATTTGAAAAAGAATTTCTTGTATTTAGATCAAACATTCATGCTTAATTTAATAGTTTTTAGGTTTTATCTCAGTTTTCAGCCTCTTCATCACCAGGACTCCCTTCTGAAGCTGCTTCTAGTATAGAACTCAATAATCGGTATGATACTCAGTATGACCTGTTCAGCTTCAAGGAGAATAGGACTGTCCCTACCTTATTTTAGAGCTAAATGCATTCTGGGTTAACACACACTACCATCACGCTATCACATTGTGGACGCTATGAACTCAGTCTAAATTCAAAATCATTTCTAATATTCTATCTCTTAATCTTGTCTCATTTATTCCCATGGTTTTAGTTACTACATATATGCTAATTTCAAATATGTACCTTATTAAATCAGTTTGGACCTCATTTGTGAGCTCCAGGTTCTTATGCTCAACTGTATCTTGGTCATCTGTAGTTGGAAAACTCACATTCCTATGAGCTATCCAAATTCTACATGTCCTACATTTTAGCCTTTAGTTTCTCTTTTAAAACTGCTGTTCCTCCAATATTCTCATCTCACTAAACGGTACCAACCTATAATGAGATACTCAAGTCGGAAATCTCAATATCAACATCATCAATGTCTTCCCCACCCTTCACATCTCAAATCTAAAAACTTAACCACTTCTGGTTGCTTCCACCTCACAAATCTCTCTGTGCTACTTTTCTGCATTCTCACCATTACTGGGTGTCAGCCTTTGTTGCCGGGATCTCTCCTGAACATGCTTACTCTCCACATGCTTCCAGATTGATACTTCTAGTGCTTGCCTACATTTGATCATACTACTTTCCTGCTTGAATTGCTCAGTGGGCTTCCGTTGCTTTTATAATAAGATCTAATCATTTAATATTGCTTTAGGGGCCTTTGGTGATCTTGATTTTGCTAGTTTTCCAACCCCTTGAATATCTATCTCTCTGCTTCGCTTAGCTAATTCCAAATCTTCTCTTTCTTTTTTTAGAATCCAGCCTAAATGTTGCTTTTGGGGGCATGGACGATATTACTCAGGTAAGTTAGGCCCCTCTAACACTATTTCTACTATTGTAACACTTGACCACACATTTTCATTTTGTCAGCTTAAAGATCTGCCTCCCCTGATGCACTCTAAGTGCTTTGAGGGTAGGAAAGCATCTGTCTTGCCCACCACTGTATCCACAGTGCCTAGCCCAGTGGCAGGCATATCACAGAGGCTCAAAATTGTTCATGGAAAGAATATAGTACAGGAACTTTCATTTTATCTCTACAAAACCTTCGTATTTGTAGATCCACTTGAAGTTTTTCAACTTCTTTTGGGGAATTCTGTATGTCATAATTAAGAATACTTTTTTTTTGGATACAGGGTCTTGCTCTGTCACCCAGGCTGAAATGCAATGGTACAATCATAGCTCACTACAGCCTCAAAATCCTGGGCTCAAATGATTTTCCTGCCTCAGCCTCCTGAGTAGCTAGGACTACAGGTACAAGCCACCCATCTTAGCCGATTTTTTTATTTTTGTAGAGATGGGGTCTTGCTATGTTGTCCAGACTTGTCTCTAACTCCTATCCTCAACTGGTCCTTCCTCCTCAGTCCCCCAAACTGCTGGGACTACAGGTGCGAGCCACCATGCCTGGCTTGTTATCTACAATTTTAAGTCATCTACAATTGTGATAATACTATCTTTGGTGTGTTCAAGGAATTTGACACACATGTTGAAGTGCTGATGAGACATGCGTGACTGGAATGTTGGAAGGCCTGGGAGGGTGGCTGATGGAGAAGAAGGAGAAAATGACACTGGAACTATCCTGACGGTCTCACCAAGTTTGGTAAGAGTAAATTTGTGTGTTATCTTTTGCTTGTCTATAATGTTAGCAACTTAGGTATCATGCATTTGCATGATTATTGAGCATATCTTAAATCTCTTTGAGATGGCTCTTCTTGCAGAATTTCACACCATGTAATTATATGTATTTTTCCTCTGAACATTTTCTTAAGTTGGTGAAAATTGAAGTTGGTTAGGTAGGTAATTCTTCACGTGTAGGACTGAAACTGTCATTGAAGAATGTCAGGAAAGTTTCAGAGGTTTGGAACTTAATTCTTCTAACACATCTAAATACTTAAAGGGTTTTTTTTTTTTTCTTTTTGACTTAATTTATGACTTAGTTTTTATTTTACTTGTGAACCATTGCAAATGATTCTATAATATGATATCTTACTGGGAACAGGTAGAGTATAAGGAAATAAATAACCTGAAGTCCTCTTAATATATGTTGCCACTGCTCAGGAATGCATCTTCCATTTTTTTGTCCACCTGAATAGTAGCTGAGAGTACTAGTCACTCTTTTTCTACCTGATAGTAGCTGAATGTCTGTAATGTTTTAATTTCTATTCCTCTCTGCAAATCCAGACCCACCTGCCCTCCAGTGGGCTCTCTGGGTCAGGAATCACATCCATCCCCTATTTTACATCTCAGATATGCATATTTTAATCAGGCCACGTTTTCCTCTGGTTTTGAGTTCTCACAGGGGTATTGAGTCTACAGGTGATACAAAGTCATAACAGGAACATGGCACATCTTTCTGGGGTCAGTCTTACTCACAGGTTGTATTAGATTCCTCATCTGGTCAGCCCTAGATACCCGGGAATCAACCTGTCTCCAGGATCCTTGTTCACATGTTCTACCATAGCTGTGTTGGTTTGAGGTTCCCACTAGCGGTCTCAGGATGTTCCCACCACTCTGCACTCGAAGAAGTGCCTCGCCTATTCGTGATGTGGCTTGCTCTATGGTGTCTTGAAGGGGTCGTGCAGCCCTAATCCAGAATGCAGAAGTGTTAACTCCCCATGGGGCAGATTTTGATAAATATGTAAAGGGCCCAGCGGACAAATTCCCTCCCATCTCCTTCCTCTCCCCTTCAATGACAGAGTACCCATATGGCCTTTGAAAAGACATACAGCAGACCGGGGAATCAAAGGGAAGGCTCCAAAGTGAAGGCTAACTTGGTGATGTCCCTCATATCTGCATGCCTCATAATCTGCCTTTCAGCCTTCTTCTCCCTCCCTCCTGCTCCTCTGTGATTGTGCTACTCAGTAAAGTGTCAGTGTGAAAGCATTTTGCCTCAGGCACTGTTTTCTAGGGATTCTGTGAAAACCTATTGGATGGTAGAGCACAAAAGTTTCATGAATTTTAGGATAAAATATGACTCTTCAAAGATATTTAATGCTCACAATGGGCTCTTCAAGAGAAACAGACCTCTTGGAAGGACAGGTTTGATCTCATCTGCTCTTAGGGATTCTTCAGTGGAAACAATTGAAGAGGACTAGAATATGTTCTGAATTTTTCAATACTATATTTAATGTTGAATTTTAGTACTCTCTTTCCTCCTCTTCCTTCTTCTCCTTCTCTTCCTTTCTCTTTTGTGATATAATCATTACTTCATTTTATCATTTATGTTCCCTGCCCTGGTTTCCATGGTAAGTTTCCCCATGTGTCTGGTATTTGGCATGGAACCTGACATATAGAATCCAGCCAGTGAATATGTCCAAATCAATTCATGAATGAATGAATGAATGGAGTACCTTTCATTTTTTTCTATCAAAATTAATAAAGACTGAATAATTGAAACTGATGCTAGTTGTGATAAATCTGCCAGTTCACATACATTTTTAAAAAAGGGAATTAGCATTTTAAAAGTTCTTACAATTTCTAAGTATTTAACTTTCAATTACTATTGGGCAACTCTTGGCACAATAACCTTAGACAAGCTATGTTCATTCATTCATTTATTCACCAAATGGTCATTGAGGTCCTGGTATGTACTAGGCATTATATGAACTGCAGGAAACACAACAGTGAACTAAATACTCAAACCTGCCTGCTATCACGGAGCTTACATTCTATAACATGTCTCTGTGCTTTAATATGAATTGTAAAATGAGTATAGTTCCCATCCCAAACTTTTTAAAAGATAAAATGAGGATTCCTGATATAGCTATAATAACTAAATATAACCTTGAAGAATTTGTGTACCTTGAGGAATGTATACACCCTGATTATATGAAACTAATATATAGGTATAATTTTCTGTAGTTTTAAAGACAGTATCAAGCATGTAGCGAGTACTTAATGAATATTAGTAGGTGTTGTTATTGTTGTTAATTTTGTATTATTGTCATCATTAAGCAGACTGAGACATATTCCATAAAACCACGTAATCCACATAAAGATAACCCAAGCATGACCACCTATTTTAGTGTAGGCAGTGTTTGCTGTAGCTTTAGGAAGGCACAGCATCTTCCAGGGAGAGGGAAATTGGGCTTATAATGCTTTTCTTTCTGCCAGATCTGCTTAGATGTGAAAACCATTGAGTCTGCCATCCTGAAGATGACTCCACGTCAACTGATACAAAACATATTCTGTCCCTTTAAAGAATCCTGCTTCTTTATTATCTGTCTTCAGCAGCTCATGGATTTTGCTATCACTAGGTATTAAACTTGAGGAGGGTCACTAAATACATGTTGATAGAAAAAAAGTAACACTAGTTACACATTATAAGATCTGAACTCAATGAAGATACAACGCATTCCCATTGTGCAGTCAATATTTCACTCAGCCATGGCATCAATGCCTGGACTCCCAGGGAATGTGAATCATTCATGTGCTAGTAAAGCCATACCAATACTAGCAATACTTAAATAACTCTTTTGTGTGTGTTATATATGATGTCTGCTTGTGAAAACAGTAAATATTGATGCAAATTAAGTAAAATGTGCAAGGCTGATTCTTTTTCTAAAACAATGAAGACAAGATGTATAGCCAAATACATCACATTCAGTTAAAACAGTAGATACAAAACACAAAAAGCACTGAGTTTTCCATGTACAGAGTATAATGTGATGCAAATTTAAGGATGTTGAGATTTTTCATAAATGATTAGCTTTTCTATCTCCAGAACTTGGGCATTAGTGCTTTTTGGTGGAAATCTTGACATAAAAATATGTACAGACATAAAAAAGAATAAAATCACATCCTTTGCAGCAACATTGATGGAGCTGGATGCCATTATCCTAAGTGAACTAACTCGGAAACAGAAAATCAAATACTGCAGGTTCTCAAATGGAAGTGGGAGCTAAGCAATGGGTACACATGGACATCCAGAGGGAAATAATGGACCCTGAGGGCTCCAGGAGTGGAAGGGTAGGAGAGAGGTGAGGACTGAAAATTGCCATCTCGGTATAATGTTCACTCTTCAAGTGATGGGTACACTCTAAGCCCAAACCTCACAATTACGCCATTTATCTATGTAGCAAACCTTCATATGTACCCCCAAATCTATAAAAAGAATTTAAAGGTACGTGCACAGACTAAACATTTCTACTCATGGTCTGCTCTTTAGAGTCTCAATGCAGCCATGAGAATTAAACCTGAACGTGCTCACTGTATTCAGGAAACCAATCAACAGCGCTTATATGCTTAGCATCAGTGATGAGCATGCACTTTTGCTGGGGAAATCTGTTCCCCTTTTCTCAAATGGTGTTTGTGTGGTATCCAGGGTTTCCATTTTCATCTCTATCAGTGGACCTTTGTGAGGAGAGTTTTATGTACTGTGGGCAAATGAACTCATTTCAAAAAATGAGTTGACAGTTTAACTAGAATATTATTACTTGGCAGAGCTGTGTTATTCTTAGAGGAGTGGTACCACATGATTTGCAGTAGTTTAACTGGTCTTTTACACATTTGGGATAAGATGGCAAAGCCATCCTGGTAAAGAAGCATCCAAGATTTGGTATGCAGAGTGGGTAAGCCAAGCCCTGGAAATGGGACATTAAAGCAGAAAGCTGGTCACTGAGGTTACCAGTTCTTTACATATTTTCATTTGTGATTTGACGATATACTTGAGAATGATGTGAGCATTGCAAAGATAACTCACACAAAATTGGCACTGTTTGGGTCAGGCTGTGCACTATTGTCTCCTCACATAGCAACTGGTTGAGAAAAGATCTCAGGGCTAACTTTACCCTTTAGGGGTTTATATACATCCCTTAAATCATACCTTACTCAGTGGCATTTAGTAAGATTAATGTTACGGAGGTAAAACTTGGCTTTTATAAAAATTGAATATTATTTGAAACAACAAGACCATTGAAGCTAAAAGCTTTTTCTTAGAGAGTAATTTTTATGATCAAATATTTTTATTACTGATTACACTTGAGAAATTTTGCCAACATCAACTGCACCCCCATGATACTCTCTTCTTTAGGTGGAGAAATGGTTATACGATTTATGATAACAATAATACATCCACCTTTCATTTCACAATGTTTTATAATTAATAATCATTTCAATTCAACCTCATATAACCACTATATAGAAGATATTACTATTTGAGGACTGGAGAGGCCAATTATGTCCCACATCATCTACTGATAGACTAATAAAGGTTGGTCTAAAGCAGACATTCATTCATCCATTTATTCATTCCATTTTTTCTTTTTTTATAGTGCTAAATAGCACATGAGATTTATCCTTTTAACACGTTAAAGTGTATAGTATAGTAGAGCTCTAGACTCTTTACTAATTAAACATCAACTCTCCATTTTCTCCTCCTCCCAGCTCCTGGAAACCACCATTCTGCCTTCTGCTTCTATGTGTTTTGCTACCTTAGATACTCAGATAAGTGGAATCATAGAGCATATGTCCTTTTGTGACTGGCTTATTTCATGTAGCTTAATCTCAAGGTTCATCCATACAGCAGGATATGACAGGATTTCCTTTCTTGTAGGATAAATAATATCTTAGTGTATGTATATACTATTTTCTCTATCCATTCATAAATCCATCTATTCATATTTTCATATGCATTTAGAGTGTTTCTATGTCTTGGCTATTGTGACTAGTGCTGCAGTGAACACTGGCGTGCAAATATCTTTTTGACATACCGATTTCAATTCCTTTGCATAAATACCCGCGAGTGAAATTGTTGGATCATATGGTAGCTCTATTTTTAGTTTGTTGAGGAATCTATACTGTTTTTCGATAGTGGCTAAAACATTTTATATTCCTAACAGTTCAGAGGAGTTTCAAGCTCCCTAAATCCTCAAAATACTTGTTATTTTCTGTTGTTTTGATAAAGGCTATGGTAGCCTGTGAGGTGATACCTCACTGTGGTGTTGATCAGCACCACCCCAGTGATTAGTGATGTTGAGAATCTTTCTATAGATCTGTTGGTAATCTGCACATCTTCTTTGCAAAAATATCCATTCAAAACCTTTGCCCATTTAAAAATCAGGTTATTTATTCTTTTGCTACTGAGTTGTATGAGTTCCTTATATATTTTGGATATTAACCCCTTTACCCCTTTTCATATATATGGTTTACACATATACTTTTTCTATTATACCATCTATAATTGTTTAGATTGAGTCATCTGAGCAGTAGGCAAAACTCTACATTGTCAACAAATATCTGACTTCCTGATGTGTTCATGCCTCCGCACTTGTGTCATCAACCTCATTTTTTTGAGGGGTAAGGGCAAAATGTCTTTTCAATGCATGTATATTACCAGGAAAGGGCAATATGTTGATCAATTAGTACCCATGCTCTTGTGTAAAAATAAATTCATTCATCAAGTTTCCATCCTGTCATTTGGCTCAGAGCAGGATTCATAAATGATGTGACCCCAAATACAAGAAATCTGGTAAGTGAAGTGTATCAGGCCAGTTGAGCATAAAGTATACCTAGGAAGCCAGGCTGTGGGGTATAGGGGTGCATTTCAGTGAGGGCCTCTGAATTATAAAAAATAGTAGGAAAAATCATATGAAGGTTATGAATGTGTGCCATGGTAGGAGCTGCTATGGGCAGGCGAAAAGGGCAACAAAGGCAAATTTTTGTCATTTTGTCCTGAGGAGAGTAAACTGGTTTCCCTAATCTTACCCCGGACAGCATGGGGGCCTATTTACGCTCTAACCAGATTCATGTGGGAGTCACTTTGGGACGGGGCTTCACAGGGTCCTCATGCAAGTAAGTGGAGCAATTTTGTGACAGGGAATATCTGGTGATTCTCAAACCCTTAACCCTTGGCATGGAAATCCAAATTCTGTGAGGCTTTGAGGCCCACTTGAGTCAGTTAGTAGCTTGGAGACTGAGACAATCTGGGTGGCCAATCAGGCAAATCACCTAAAGCAAAGGGAGCTTCAGGTTTCTCTTCTATGGAAACCAGGATTGGCATGGGAACCAAAAAGCCAAGGATTGCAAAAATGCTTTCATACCTGCAGAATGTTACAGCCACATCATTTATGGGTATTGTGCTTATTCTTCCTTCAGCTGTCTCAACATTGCAACATTTCTCATGGAAAAATTTATTTCAATTGTTATCAAGTTAAAAAATGAATATACACTATGAAGCATTTTGGGGAACAGGCAGTGAAATTGTAAAGCCAAAAAAACAAAAAAAAAAAAAAAAGAAAAAAGACAGTGTATTGCTTCTCTGCAAGGCTGAAAATCAGCAGGACAAGGGACCCAGGGCTGCTGAGAGGCCAGAGTGAAGCTCCTGGGAAACCAGGCATTTTCTTCTTTTCTCCCAGTGAAAACAGAAGAGACCCACTTGGAGAAATAAAAGAACCAAGGCCAAAGAAGTACTTCTTATCTTTCTCAGCCAGGAAATATGCATAGATAACTCTATCATGTTTTTGGATTTCAGAGTCATCATGTCTACTTATTCCAATCCTTTTATTTTATACATAAGGCAATTGCCTAACTGACCAAAAAGGGCAATTAACTCCCTCACAGACAGCCCTAAGTGACAGAGCTCAGTCCCAGATCTGGGTCTTCTGGTTCTCAATCCAATGTTTTAATCTCATGTCAATTGAAATTACAGGAAAACAAAAACACATATCTGTAGCATAAAAGTTAGTCTAGGCACTTATTTGTAGCAGTAGCAATTATTAGTCAATTCTATGTGCATGAATATACAGTGTATAGCACTGGACATATTTTATTATCAAAATTTGAAGCCTCCAAATGTAAGTATGAAATGTCACCTTCTCAGATGACCAGCATTCATAAGGATAGAAAATATCTTACGAATAGCTGGCATTTGGAGTTAGACATCCTGGCTTTTGTTCCCATTTTAATGCCTTAATTTAACCTCTCTCTACCTCAGTTTATCCATCTGGAAATGGGGCTAATAATAGCAAATAATTCACAATAACTCTATTGTGATGATCAAATAAAATATGTTACAAATACAATATATAAATATGACATAATATAAATACATACATATAAAATATTATAAAGTACCTCACACAGAGCCCAACACATAGAAAGGACTAAATAAATCTTAGCCATTAGAAGAAACATTATGACTAAAGGGAAACAGAAAGTGTGCTAAAAAAAACTCCCAAAAATTAGGATAATAAATCAGTACTCTGCCACTCCCATCCATGGCACTTTGCTGCTTACTAGCTAGGTGTCCTTTGGCAAGTCTCTTAACTCAAATGGGCTCCATTTTCCTCCGCTGTAAAATGCAAACAGTAGTATTTAGATATATCACAGAGTTGATGTACGGATCCAACAAAATAGCTTGGATGGCATTTTCTGATATATAAAATATCCATAATAAAAAATTGAGAAAGAAAGGATGGGAGGGAGGGAGGCTATGAAAACACTTGAAAACCACAAAGCATTTTTTGACTGTCAGTGACTGGGGACTTCTGCTAGTCTGTGGCTGAAAACTTGAGAACTTTACCTTTCTGCCACAGCTCAGCTGCTGACTCATTGTTTGATGCTGGGGAAATAATTTAATCTCTAGATGGCTATCTCAGTGGGTGTATATAATTTGTACTCTTCTGCCCAGAGTCACCGCATTGGATGAGATGACCTTGAGGTCCCCTTCAACTCTAATTTTCTAAGATAAAATTATGTTCTCTCTGCCAGTGGTGCCTCTCCAACGAAAAGAAAATAGTAGAAACTTAGGCTAGTGAATGTGTCAAATGCTCTGAGATTTGCAGGAGAAAAGTAAATTTCACAGGGTGGTTCTTGTTGAGAAAGGATACTCCCCATCTTCATGCTCCCTTTTTTCTATTGAGGCTTTTAATTTAGTTGAATTATAATGCTTTTTTGCGGCTCTACAGCTTTTAAACATGGGTGTGCTTTTGTGAAGTCGTTAATCATCTAATTTCTTACATTCTCTGTCCAAAAGCGACATCATAAGAATTGCTAGCAATTTAAGCTTTTCCTTTTACATGACTTTTTGGTTTTCAAGACCTATGGCTAGGTAGATACAGATACTGGTGTTCACAATGAGCCAAACACTGAATTTTTAAATGTGAATGAACTATAAAAAGTATCTCATTCAATTCTGTCATTTAACAATAAGAGATCCTGAGGCTCAGAGAGGTTAAGCATCTAAATCAAGGTGACACAGGAATGGACTTCAAATCTCTTGATTAATAGCAACTATGGCAAATTGCCCTTTTCAAAGATGTTTGTAACACTGCCTCCCATTCCACATGCCTCTCTGTAATGTGATTTTTGCCATTCTTACATTAAGAGATGGAAGTCAATTCTTCTCCCCTTGAATCTGCTTGACTAATAGCATGTGGCAAAAGTGACACTGGGAAATTGAAAGGCTATGTCATGAGGGGTTTTAGCAGCTTCTCCCTGGGTCTCTTGGGATGGTCTCTTGGAACCCAGCCCCAGTGCTGTGGGAAACTGCAGCCACACGGAGACGCCATATACAGGCAATACAATCAGCAGTCCCAGCTGAGCTCCCAGCCCATAACCAGCACCTACTCTTAGTCAAGAAGTGAAGCTTTCTTGGATGTCCAGCTCAGCTCAACCTTTAGAACAGGGGTCCCCAAACCTTGGGTCACAGACTGCTACCAGTCTGTGGCCTGTTAGGAACCTGCCCACACAGCAGGAGGTGAGTGGTGGGTGAGCGAGCATTACTACCTGACCTCTGCCTCCTGTCAGATCAGCAGCATTAGATTCTCAGAAAAGTACAAACCTTATTGTGAACTGCGCATGTGAGGGATCTAGGCTGCACTCTCCTTATGAGAATCTAATGCCTGATGATCTGAGGTGGAACAGTTTCATCCTGAACCATTCCCCCTTCCCCCCATCATGGAAAAATTGGCTTCCACAAAACTAGTTCCTGGAGCCAAAATGGTTGGAGACCACTGCTTTAGGAGACTGAAGCCCCAACCACCATCTGTGACCCCATGAAATATTCAGGAGAGAAGTCTCTGAGTCAAGCCTACTCACAGAACCATGAGAGATAATGAAGATCTTTTTCAAGATCTGTGTGTTAGGTGGTGGTTTGTTTTGCAGCAATAGGTAACTTAAACAGTACCCTGGTCTGCACTGGCTGTCAGTCACACTATTCCTTGCTGAGTAAACTATTTGGGATTAACAGGGTATCTCAATTGTTGCAAGTGAGAGTCATTAATTTGAGTTTTATTGGGGGAACAATTTAATGTCAGAATTCCTAAAACTGCAGAAATCGTAACTTCCCATCTTCTGCTTAAATGGAAAACTTGCCTCCTTTGCCTCTAGGGGTAGTCACGGGACTAAATGTTGACCAATGAGGTGTAAGCAGAAATGTGTGCGATTTTTCCGAAAGACTGCTTAAAGCAGTTGAGTCAGCCAAGAAGCAAGACCTTTTCATTCTACTTCACTTTCTCTCTCCTTCTGTCCTAGGACTAGGTGATCTCCAGTATAGAAGTTGCATCAACCAGGAAAGCAAAATCATACTTCACTTGGAACGTTGATTGAATTTAAAGGGGGAAATTGGTTACATAGATACTGGAAGAGCTGAAAAGCCAAACAAAATGGTGAGAAAACCTAGAGATTAGCAAGAGATTAGCCACTATCAATACCAGGGTGAAGATGGAAGCAAAGGAAACAGACAGTGTTGCTGGAGCCAATTGCAGAGTCTGAAACAAAAGCTGAAACACAGTGAGCCTGTCCCGCAGGAGCCAGAGCCCAAAGAGACACAGCCACTGCCAGGGGCAGCCCAAGGCAGAAAGGCTTCTCCCCTCCTCCTGTCCACCAAACGCTGGCCAGTGCCTCCCACTGGCAAAGCTCCAAGGAGGCCAATAATCTCAGGAACCAGGGCAACGCCAGCTACCGGGGTCAGCTTCCCTGCAGTACAGGGTACATCAGGGAAAGAGGTAGGGATGCCTCTGAGGGCAAATAAGCCCAGAAGCATCACAGAAGCCAGTGCTGGGATGGTGAAACAAAGGCAGAAGGAAGCTGAGCTCTGATGATCATGGAATTGTCATAAAAAATAAATGCTGGTTTTCTGCAAGCTGTAATTTATTCTGATATTTTCTTACATACAGAAAAACACAACACTAATTGATATCAATGCCTCTTGGGGAGGGGAGTATATTAGTGTGCTAAGTCTACCATAGCAAAATATCATAGACTGGATGGTTTAAACAACAGAAAGGTATTTTCTCACAGTTCTGGAGAATGGAAGTCCCAGATCAAGGTGTCAGCAGGCTAGTTTTCCCTGAGGTCTCTCTCCTTGCCTTGCAGATGACCACTTTCCTGCCATGCCCTCACATGGTCTTTCCTCTGTGTGTGCCTTTCTGGTTTCTCTGTGTGTTCCAGTTTCCTCTTCTTGCAAGGACTCCAGTCTGATTGAATTAGGGCCCACCCTAATCGCCTCATTTTAACTTAATGATCTCTTTCAAGGCTCTCTGTCCAAATATGGTCACATTCTGAGGTCCTAAACATTAAGGGCTTGAACATACAAAGTTGAGGAAGACACAATTCCATCCATCACAGGGGCCAAGGAAAAGAATCAGAAAGTTGGAGAGTCAAATCATCCTAAATTATGCATGCCAACTAGAAAATAATAGTGTTGATAATGCCAAATAGCCAGTAACTTCCAAAACCTTTTTACATGGCTTTATGATACCATGGTCACTCCTGGATCGAACACCTCTGTGTCTTACATTGCTGATATGCTGTTATGTAACTTAGCCTGTTTTATTTGCTCTTGCAGAGGCTCATCATTCCTCTCCACTTAAATCTCTGAGCCAGGAGGTCTTCTAAGAGACCTAGAATTTGGCAGGTGCTAATTATTCACTAACCCCTCAACTAACAGGAATTCTCACTTCTGCTGGGGAAGGGATTCAGATGCACAGTGAATCCTCAACAAAGGGGCAGCTGCAAAATGGTGTCAGTTCCATAGTCTGCTCCTATAATTAGCTGCACCTTAATCCTCATGTACACCATTCTTACTGAGACTACAAAAGCCCCATCCTCATCCAGCTGCCAGCCCTTTCCCCTAAGCTTGCTTTTGGCTACACAGCGCTGCTTCTGAAGATGTAATTTAGCCTTTCAGTTTAAAAGGCAAGGTCTAATGAGTGATCCTGAGTGGTGATACGCAGAAGCCTCACCCTTCCAAGCACAATGGCTACACATAGAGCGAGAGGAAGCAGAGGCAGTCAGAATGTCACTAAAGGAGGCAAATGTGACCCTGTGGGTGGAAATGCCAAGTTATCCCCTTAATCAAAGAATAGTTTATTGGCAACGTTTTCGACATGGATCAAGCTTTCTCAAAGACCATGCTTTAGTCAAGTTGAATTACAAGGGTTTAAAATGGCCCCAGTGACTTCTGATGACAATAATGTTGTTTGGAATTAGTCGCTTTCCCACAAGCTACATCTTTCCTTCCAACCTGCCTTGACACTCACCTTTCTGTAACAGAAAGCCAGGCTTGACATTTCAGATGTGAAAATTACACTAAAACTGATTTCTGAAGTAGACACTCAGTTCTTATTTGGAAATAATTCTGTTACCAACAGCATATTTTCCCTATTTTACTTTAATTGGGCTCAAACCAATGGGGGGGGGTCTAGGGCGCTTGACCTGAGATGGGGTCCCAGGAGCCAGCGCTGGTTTTGTGTTGAGACAGGGCCATCCGATGGGCTACAGAGTGTGAAGGGAGATCTACAGAGAGTGTCTGGGGACAACATTAGACAAACCAGCCAAAAGGACTGGATGCAAAGACTCAATCAGATCGGAGACAATGACATAAGAAGCAGAGGTATCAAGACATAGAAATACTAGCTTGAGAAAGCACTGCACAGAGGGCACAGCCTGAGGACATAGCCTGAGGAATGGAACGTAGCATTACTCCTCCCAGAGAGGCCTTTATACAGTGATATGCCTGCAAGCTTTCCTGGAGGTAGGAGGGCACTTCTGCAGGCATCAGGCTAGTTTGCAAACTTAATTCCCTGGTCTCTCTCCATACTCTTTCTTCTAGTTATCCTGGTGCTAATCCTCCCCCCACGTGACTGTTCCCTCCTTTTCCTTCCTGCTGCAATTTCCTGAGTGGGGCTGGTTTTGCCCCATAGACTGGGTTGTTTTCCAGCTGATTATGAAGCTTACAGTGTTCCCACTGCATCAAAACAACAGGCTTCCCCTGCAAACCTTATCCCTGGATGGATTGTGACATCTTCCACTGAATGTTTTCTGGACCAGCCCAGTCATCCTGTGACAGGCAGTGTGTAGGCAGCATTCCCAGTCGTGGATTCTGGTAGACAGCCATTTGAAGGCAGGGGTTAAGTCGGAGAGGGAAAAGGGGAGGGGGAGGAGTGTTCTCAGCTCATGTTGATTCTGTCAGATTTCAACTGTGGTTTGTGAAGAGATAATTGTGTTATATTTTCTCATCCTTCACAGCCTGGTGGTTCCTGTATAATTATATATGCCTGAGCTTAATATTATTTCAGAAAGAAGAAAAGTATACAACAGATTTTTAGCCTCAGGCTTCTTATGATTGGGTACAGATTTTACTCTTGCAAATAATTTAGTTCTTTTTTCCCTTTGCAAGGAGTAATTGTAGGGACGTGGCTCAAGCTGGCCTTTGGGGGATTTTCTTGGGGTGAGAAAAGAGTCACCAGGCTAGGGGCATATGTCATTCGGGACATGATGAAACCCACAAAAGTGGTCCTCCTGTGTTTCAGACAGCAACCAGGGAAATGAAGGATCTTTCTGCCGTAGGCACCCAAAGCTAAAGGAGCTGGCTTGCAATAAAAATTCCATTTGAAAAAATTCTTTGCCTTTCAGATAACCCAACCAACTTGTTAAAATTTTAGGAACATTTCCGAGTATCATTTACGTTTTGCCACTTACATTATTAATATGATTAAATATTATTAGGTTATATTTATTATGTTACACTGAATTATTACGCTAATTAATATATTGCCTGGACTAGAAAATTAAAAAAAGAGCTCAAGTTGAGTGAAATTTTCATATTGATGCTATATAATTATCACTATTGAACCAGAAAGAGAAGCTGAATGCAATTAGGAAAAGAAAGCCTAGTCCAAATGTTTTTATTGATATCATTAATACACGTACTCAGGATTGCTGATAAAAATTTTAATACAACCTGGTGATAGAATACATTATATCAGTAATATAATTATTTCAAGTTAATTAAAATGCTATCGGTATATATACTATTTTTCTCAAAATTGAAAATGTAACCCTATCTTCCTACTTATACAATTTAGAGTTTCAATCACCATGTGATTGACTTTTATGTATAACTTTGGCTTTTTCTTCTAAGCTTTTGTGGTCTACAGTCAACAGAATATTTGATATTTCTGCACCTCACTTTCTATGAATCAGTTTCTGATATGTAAAATGGAGATAATCAGGAAAGCCATTTCTCACGGTGGCTGGGTTCTACAGTGGTATGACAGCATCAGACACACAAAACGCTTAGCAGAAAAGCATGGTGGTATGAGTTCAGGCTCTGACGCCAGGCTTTCTGGTTTTGAATCCTGGCTCTGCGTGTGACCTTTGGCAAGTCACTTACCATCTCTGTGTCTTGGATTCCCTCATGCGTAAAATAGGGATAAATATATCACAAAGGAATATTATATGGATTATATGTGATAATATGATAGACGGATGTTAAAAGTCTTCCATGAATTCATAGAGGTGATGTTTTCAGAACAACGTTTGGTACATAATGCTCACAATACAAAATGTTTGAAATATTATTAGCAGACTATTTGGCACGCCATAAATGCTCAATAAATAGTCGTACTTTTTATTTTTACAAACATCCTCACCCACACATGGCTACAAAGCAGAATTCCCTTACTTCCTATTCTATTCTCTGTCATTCATGTTATTTCTCTCTTGCTTGCCCTTATATTGATCCTGTTTCCAAGCCTTATCGCTGCTTCTTTCACATCTCTTCGATTCCATTTTATTGCTACTACCACCAGGTTTTCAAACTTAAAATATCATGATGGCCTTCAAACTGCTATTCCTGCCTTCAAACTTTTCCCATTTCAATCCATCTTTTGGGGTATTAAAAAACATGTTGTTTTTTTTTTTTCCTGCTCACTGACTACTTGAATCCACTGTTCAGATTTTTTACTTATCAACTGAAGCTTTTCATTTGTGGTCCTAAAATATGTTCTATTATCCAGTGCTCCACTCAGGCTGATTCATTCCCAGTGGTCATGATCACTTTTCCTTTGTCTGATGTTTGTCTATTTGAATCCTCCTTGCTTTCCTACTTAAGTTTTTCCTCCTAGCTCTTAGACTTTTCTCATTATGTTGATTCTTATCGGCCTTTCCTACAGCTTCCATATACTTGCCAATAGGAACAAATACCATATTGCATTATTTGGTAATTTACATTATATCCACATTTTATATATACCTTTAAGAACCTGGATCACTTTTAACAGCTCTCTTGGAAACCCTATGTTGCCTAGCCTAGTGACAAGCAAAATGGTAGGTATTTAAAAAATTTTTAGAACAACTATCATATCTAGCTGAAACTACTCAGTTTCATTTTTCTACTCAATTCAGCATCATTTTCTGGTTCTTATGTGCTGTGTGTAATGAGATTTGTTTTGAGATATCAACACTGCAGGGAAATGTTTAAATTAGAAGGAAAAAACCCACTACCAATTTCTTTGAAAATGGAATAAAAACACAAAGATTTTTTTTCTAAATTCTATTATCAGAATATCTAAATCCAAAGCTATCATCTCAACAATATCAGTTTTTTTTTCTTATAAACATAAACTTGGTTCAGGAAATGTACTTATGGAAAGTAATTAAATGGAAACCAAAAATCTCTACAAAACATTACTGCATAATATTTCTTGCAACAAAAATATTGCCTAATGCTTAGAAATTGACAGAGCAGTAGGAAAGACCAGATACTCACCAGAAAAATTCCCACTGGACTTGGGAATTTAATAGCAGCCCTTTAAAAATGAGGATTTAGGAAAGAGGGAGCTGAGAAGGTTTATAAGTGCAGAAGTGTTTGTATGGGGAAAAGGCACTGGAAATTCCTTTCGTTCATCAAACTCAATCCCTTAACTACTTCAACCCCTTGAAGATTTTTTCTTGTGCTCATCACAGAAACAGAAAACCCACTAAGCCTTATGGAAATTCTATACTGCTAGGAAGAAATCTTTAAGGCAATGCCTTCCCCATGTGCATTCTCCCCATGTCTTGCTTGTTTCCTGTATCCATTAGCCAAAACTCCTGACCTTGGTTCTGTGATCAGACACAGCAGTAAGCAGGCAAGGACAGACACACTGAAGTCATGAAATCATGCCCTCTTACTCAATAAATTTCTTAAGGTGTGATTACTTCTCAGATGAGGTACCATGTTCTCTGTGGTGAAGTTAGCATCTGTGTGCGTAAGACACACGTGAAGAACACATTACTACTCATAGTGTGGTGCGTGGGACAGACTGTCAACAGGTGTTCACAATGCAACACAATGACTATTTCCTAACAGTATTTATGGAAGTTAAGGGAGCACGGAGAAGGGATTGATTAATTCTATTTTGCTCCAGGGTGGCCAAAAGGAGGGAATGATACTCCAGAAATGCTTCACAGCCAGTATGCCATTTGAACGAGGTCTTGAAGGATGTGCAGAGTTTCTCCAGTTGGAGGAGAAAAAGGCAGGTGACAATGTGTCCACAGGCTAGGAATGATAGAAAGAGGTCGATGTACTCTGGGGAATTGAACAAGGACAGGGACTAAAGTAAACTGATTGGATGTCAGGAGTTGTTTTACAAAAGTTATCAAAAATCTTACAATTTCCTAGAACAATACAATTCCCTTCTTCCAGAAGAGGGGCTGGTAACAGCTGCTAAGCATTAGACTTCAACTTCAAGTCCAGGTCAGACTTCAGGGCGGTTTGTGGTAGACCACATGAGAAGGGATGGGACCGAGCACAGATGGAAGTATGGCTCAGCTAAGGAAGAAGAACATTTCTTCCTCTGAAAGTGCTGAGAAGGGAAGGGCAGATGCAGACATGGAGGAGAAGGAGGTTGGCAGAGGAATTTATATTTATGCATAAGGAGACTGGCGGGGTCATCTTTTGAATGTGAAATGGAAAAGGCTGGGGTAAGAGAATGATAACAGTTTTGAATAGTAGCCATGGAGAATAATAAAGGAAGTCTCTATGGATTGTCAAGGCAGGCATAGCAGATGGCCAAGGGGACTGGGGCCTTTGGAGTTTGGGGACAGGAAAGCAAGGGAGGACTATCATCATTCAGTCATTCATTTGGCTAACAGTTAAGCACACACCATATGCCAGGCGCTGTGCCAAACACTCATGATCCAGAGAAAAATAAAAGAAGCCCTGCCCATAGAAGTTTACAGTCAATGAAGAAATTACAGACTTATAAACAACTCTGTGCAAGTAAGGGTTACAGATGCTAAGATGAAGATGTATATGCAAAAAAATATCGAGAGGGAATTTCAAAATAAGTGGTAAAGAATTCATGCATGTGGAAGAAAAGGATTCCAGAGAGGTCTCCAAGAAATGGTACTATAAAAAAGTCCTTGTTCTGAGGATCTACTTGCCCTTATAGGGATGAAATGGCCTGATGACTCTGCCCGAGTTCCGTTCAAATCATTAGTAAAAGGGGGGAAAAAAAGAGATAGAAAAACAGAGATAAAGCCAAATGTAGCATAATAACCATTAGTAAATCTATATGGGCGTTCATTATAGTATTTTTCAACTTTTCTATTAGTTTGAATTTTTTTAAACTAAAAAAGGAGAGTCAACAAAATGATGTACCTTAAAGTGAAAATTGCATTGCAGTAATTTATTTCCTGCCAGTACACAAGAGCTGAAGGTGGAGGCAGGGCTGGAAGATGGGGACTGCAGCAGGAGCTGTGACGACCGCACAGAGGCAGCACTCAGCCTGGGTGGGAACTGCAGGCACCCACATTCAGAATCGTTAGAACCCCAGGTGCAAGGGGGAGGATAGGCAGAGAGAAGGCTGAAGAGGCAGAGAGGGTCCGGACACAAGCAGGAAGAGAACCATTGGCTACAACAGGGAACTATATCAAGATGTTAGAAGAGATTCTTCCTTTCCTATCTTCAGAGGGTCTCACTCTGTAGGTTCAAGCATGCTTTTGGCTTCTTGAAGTGGAACATGCAGCACAGAAAAGGGAATGAAGTCAGGGTGGCATTTATCTCAATTGATTTTGTAATTTCTGAGATGTATAGAAAGCAGGGTAAGCAGCTAGGAGCAGAATAGAGCCCATATATTACGTAGCTCTTTATACCCAAGATGTTGGAATAGTGTATACATTATGAACGGTGGAGTGGAAATTAGATGGCCACGACCAGGCTGGAATAGGTCAGACTGTTTTTTAAGTCTTAATGTTTTCCAGTGTTAGATCTACTGGCTGTTTACAGTACAAGAAAGAACAAGCTGACCCAAGTTATTTGAAAGCCATTAATAGTGTGCATTATTTTAGATTATTATTTTAAGAGTTAATTCCTGGCTACCAGGTACATGAAAGCGGAAATAAAGTCAGCGAAGTTCAGTGTAAGTGATACTTTTAAGTAATCCTGGAGATCAAGAAGATCAGAAATACCACACAGCTGTACTCGGAGGCATTCATTTTTCCAAAACAATTTTCAAGAATAATTTAGTTCACTGTATTTGTTTTAGAAAACTTTAAAGAATTCAAATATTGTCATGTAAGAATAGTATCTATTAATTCAGCAAATGAACAGAGAATAAATATATAGGAATAAATAGAGAAGGAAAACTTTTCCTGTTCTTGGCACCTGCCCAAGTGCAGCTCTAGGATCCTGGGAACCTGTGTCAGTGCCACAGTTTATGAAGCTACCTGGGTTCTCAAAGGGCTCAGCCTAAATATTATAGACTGAATGTTTATATCTCCCCAAGTTCATATGTCGAAATCTGATCCTTAATGGGTTGGTATTTGGAGGTGGGGCCTTTGGGAGGTGCTTAGGACATGAGGGCAGAGCCTAATGAATGAGATTAGCACTGTTATAAGAAACCCCAGCGAGCTCCCTCAACCCTCCTGCCATGTGAGGACACCACAAGAAGATGGCTGTCTATGAACCAGCAAGTGGGCCCTCACCAGACATCAACTCTTCCTTGATCCTGGACTTCCCAGACTCCATAACTGTGAGAAATAAATTTCTATTGTTTATAAGCTACTCAGTTCACGGTATTTTGCTGCAGAAGCCCAAACAGACTAAAACACGGTCTGAAGCATAATTTGATGGGAATATAGCAGAAGGGATAGTGTGTTCTCAGTACCTCATATCAGAATGTATTTTCTCCAGCCCAGGTCTGCTGCCCTCTTCAGGCAACCCTCTAGGAAGCCTGAGACCTCACGTGCTTGAGAATATGTGTAGCTCTACACAAATCTACATGACTTAGTGTTTGAACAGTGTTTGTAATCACCCCTAGTGTTGTGTACAATTACTCAGTGTTTCAGAAAATCAAAGCTTGTTGATGTTGGTGATGGTTCCAGTTATTCTTGCTTTATTACAAACCATTCCAGAATTTAATGGTGTGAAATAACTTTTCTCATGCTCATGGATTCTATAGGTAAGGAATTTGGAAAGGCCATGGCAGAAGTGACTTGGTTATATGCTCTGTGGTTTCTGGTGCTTCAGTAGGGAAGATGTGAAGGCTGAGGGTGGCTCGGTGCTGAAATCTTCTGGGGGCTTCTGCACTCTCATGCTAGATGAGTGGGCTCAGGTGACTCCAAGGCTGTGTCTGGTCAGGACTACTGACTGGATTACCTAGGAGTGGCCTCTCCATGTGGCTTGGACTCTCTCCCAGCATGGTAACCTCAGGGTAGTTGGACATCCTAGATATTTCTAGATAATTTAGAAAGAGGCTGCGAGAAGAAACAAGAAATTAAACTGCCTTTCTGCTTCAGGAAGCCTCTAGATATTTCTAGATAATTTAGAAAGAAAAGTGCTTTCTAGATAAGTTTGAAAGCACATGACCTTAGGGTCATGTAAGAGCCATGTGAAGGCCATGGGATGATAATTTAGAAAGCACTTTCCTTTCAAACACTTAAAATACGTTTACATTGAGTAGCTTCATTTGGTGTTCATGTGATGAACATACACTCCCTAGATGTAAAAAATAGGGAGAAAGAGCAAAACAAGGAGGAAATTTTTCTATGCGGATCATAGTGAGAGCAATTTAGCTGTATTTTGATAACTCTAAAAAAATATTCTGTAAGAACACAGAAATTTGGCACTGTAGTATACCCACTTAGTGGTATATATACTCATGGTTATCGTCTTTCTACCCCTACACAGCTCTGGTTTCAGAACGATGTCAGCAAACCAGTAAGACTTGCTTTGTTTGAAAGCATTCTCTTAGTTGCAGTCTCCCCAGTTCTCCTCCTAAATAAAAATCAAGGAGGTGGTGACTAAGCAGGAGATTATCCCTTCAATGTCACAATTTTGCCATCAGCCAGGCTGGTCCTAAATATAATTCATAGCACAATTACACAACAGAAACAAAATAGGGGTTTTCTTAGGCCACTAGCCTTGTCATGACATATAGAGACGTGTCTGGGCCCAGCTTCCTGAAGCAGGAAGGCAGTTTAATTTCTTGCTTCTTCTCACAGACTCTTACCGCACAGTGAAGATGTAAACACTATCTGAGCAGGAAATCTGAATGAGTTTGTATGCAAAACGTTCTTGTAGGTTGACATGTCATACAAAATTTCCTTTAACAGTTGGCTAAAAATTTCACCAGAAATGTTCGGGAAATCTGAACTCTCATGCTGCTGGGGATACCCATATTTTACTGGCAAGCTTCTAACTTTAGGACAGCAATGTTTTGCAGTCTAAGAATTGAGACACATGGTCTAACAACAGAAAAAACCCTGGAACTCCGAGTTCATTCTCAATACTCTTGTCTGTGTTATTGCCCAATACAGCCTCCTGAAGGCTGTTTCTTCATCTGCAAAAATGGGAGTGTTATTGGTGATCTAAGGCTGACTAGTTATTTTAGGCCAATCACTATGGGTAAATTTTTTTTTTTTAAGCAGAGTTTTGCTCTGTCACCCAGGCAGGAGTACCGTGGCACCATCTCAGGTCACTGCAATCACCACCTCCCAGGTTCAAGCGATTCTCCTGCCTCAGCCTCCTGAGTAGCAGGAGGGATTACAGGCACATGCCATTATGCCCAGCTAATTTTTTTATTTTTAGTAGAGATGGGATTTCATCATGTTGGCCAGGCTGGTCTCATACTCTTGACCTCAGGTGATCTGCCCAGTTTGGCCTTCCAAAGTGTTGGGATTACAGCTGTGAGCCAACATACCTGGCCAAACGTTTCTTAAATAGGGACTGAATGTATTTTCTCCAGACCAAGTCTGCCCATGTCCTTTCTCTAACCATGACCTTATTATTTAATTATTTGCTGTTCTGCTTCCTGGAAAGCTTACAGGATAAAGACTGGAAGGGAAATGCAGAAAACAAAAGACAAAAGCATAAATCAAGATAGGAAAGAGAAGAAAAGCTAAGAAGAATGAAGAGGAAGATGGAAAGCAATAGTTTAGAACACTTAAATTGTAGAGGAAATGACCTAAAGCTGTAAAGAAAATAAACAGAGAATAGATTTTCTTTGTCCCTGCTTTCTTCCTATTCAGGGGCTGCGAATATCAAGCAAGAATCATTCCTACTATGACTTAAATAAGTCAAATAAGAAATCCCACCAAGTCAACAGGCATACGCTACCACCATAGGTATGTTTGACAGAGGAAGACATTAAAATAGGAAGAATAACGAGCTTCTGAAAGATAAGAGAGGATCTTCTCAGTAATGCTCAGCCCTGGAATTGCTACCCACACCCTCCACCTCCATTAAAGCGGAGCAGGTAAATACAGTCCTCTCACAGAAATCGGAAATCACAGTGGGAGTTTTATAGCAGCCATGGCTGCTGACGTTATTCACCGGGCCTGTCCAGCATTTGCCTACCTGCCTCATAAATGCAGACTATGAACTGCATGCAGAGTTGATTGGGGAAACTCAGTTCTCAAGGTAAGCTTTTAACAACTGCAAAGAGAAAGCTTAAAAACTTTGCAATCAGATGCTGAGTCCTAATCCTGGGAAGTGGCTATAACCACAGATTGGCATGGTTCAAGAGAAGAGGACAGGAGAGCTACACACTGAGCAGGAATGAAAAGGGTGTCAGAAAGTAGGACCAAGGGAGGGTTGCATTCCTGCAGAAAGGTTCCCTTCCCAGGGATGCTCAGTGATCCACTTATGGCACACCCCAGTGAGGAGTGATGGTTAGTTCTGTGATTCACATTATAGTTACATTTACATGCTTTTTGATTATTGTATAGCTGTAATACATGACAAATGGTTCAGTCGCAGTATGATTTCCAGTCTAAATAATTATTTTATTGTCTTTTTAAGGGAAGAAGATTTCTTAAGTGGAATCATCATTACCTAGAATGTTTCCTGGCACATGTGGTAGGAGCTCACTAAATATTCTCTAAACAGAGTTCAGTCATTACACAGGTGAGAAATCTTCCAAAATAATCCAATCAGAGCAAATTCCTCTGTTGTGCCTATATTTGTAAAGCATAAAATAGGCACCTTAAAAAAGTAAGACAAGTGTCACCATGTGATGTACATGTGTATATATAAATGTATGATAGTTGAGCAGAAATAGCTATAAATAAATAATGGTACCTGCAGTAGATATAGTACCATGGGATGAAAACTGTTTTGCTTTGAGGCTCTGTTAATATATTCAATGTCATTTATCTTCAGATTTGTTCTAACACTGATTTCTGGATTTTTTTTTTTTTTCTTTTTTTGAGACGGAGTTTCACTCTTGTTACCCAGGCTGGAGTGCAATGGCGCGATCTCGGCTCACCGCAACCTCCGCCTCCTGGGTTCAGGCAATTCTCCTGCCTCAACCTCCTCAGTAGCTGGGATTACAGGCATGCGCCACCATGCCCAGCTAATTTTTTGTATTTTTTATTAGTAGAGACGGGGTTTCACCATGTTGACCAGGATGGTCTCGATCTCTTGACCTCGTGATCCACCTGCCTCAGCCTCCCAAAGTGCTGGGATTACAGGCTTGAGCCACCGCGCCCGGCTGATTTCTGGATTTTTTTATTCATAAGAAAAATATCTACTTCATCAAGATGAAACAGTCTGATGAAGTCTGGTAGTAAAACAAGAATAGATTCAAAAGCCCGAAGACTCAGGTTTTGATCCCATGAGCACTCCTAATAGTCTGAGTGTCCACGGGCAACCACTTTACGTTTCTAGGGCTGTACTTCTGCATCTCCAAACAAAAGACCTGGGTTAGATGAATTTAATTACCACATCCATATGCACGGGTTTTCTAAGAGAGAGTGACATTTTCAAGCTCTCTTTCTCTTCTCCCATCCAAACTCTTAGAATATCTTGGAATTTCTAGCAACTCAGTTTTCAAATTATATTCACAGGCTGCTTCAAATTCAGTAAAGCACTGGGATCTTTTGAGGGATGTTGTTTCCAGAATTCTGGTGAAGAACTATGATCACTGTATTCCCTATGCTCCCCTCTAGTTCTAATATTCTATGATGCTAAGTTGTATCTTTTCTTATTTCTGGGCACCATTGGGACTAGCAACAGTTTGCAAGTAAATGCCTCTTTTCAAAGCTCCCAACCCTATTACTATTGCAGAAACAAAACAAAGCAAAACCCTAATTCTGTTACTTCAGAGATCAATCCAAGATTAATTCAGGATCAGGAAATAAGGTAATTTGGTTCTAGTGACACTGAATTGAGTCAGGATAAACACTTTACTGGCCAAAAGGAGTTAGAGATTTCAAGCATCTTACTAGCTGGAACGAAGTAATTTTCCATTACTGAACACACTTAGCCTTTTTCACAGTGAGCAATGTTCTTGGAACGTTCCTTCTGGAATTTGTTAGCATTTGTGTAATCTTTAAGGACTCCCACTGCCCACTGAATTAAGGGAGTTGATGTTTATTGGGTGCTTGCACTGTTAACAGACATTGTTAAATGCCTTATAAACATTTTAAAATATATTATCTCATGGTGATCATTAAAATTGCTTTGAAATTAATTATGAGTACTTTACTTTGATCTTCCGTATCTTCTGGCATATGGTTTCAACTTACCTTTTGAGCCTACTTCTTGCCAACATGTAATATAGCCTATTTCATCCTGCCTAAACTATTTGCTATGCCCAAAATATACATCCTTGATTTGCCATTTCTATAACTTTTATTATTCCATATGATTCATGGTGTGTGTGCACGTGTGTGTGTGTGTGTGTGTGTGCTCACACACACGTGAATAATGACTGCTTACTTCTATCTCCTTTTTCTCTCCCACAACCTACCCCCTCAATCTAGGTGAAATGCCAACTGCTTAAAAGTCTTTTGTGCTCTACTCAACTCAAAGTTGGCAAAGAGTGGTATCCAAAACATATGCATTGAGTTGAACTGAAGTCATGTATTCTCTATAAGTTTAGAAGAAATAAACTCCTAAGAAATGATGTAAATATGTATATATGGAGAATGCCTAATGGGACAGGTTATTGCTAAAATATCTTTGGACACATTTAGGGCTCCCTTCAGAGACAGAGGAAGATAAATTCTAAAAACAATGCACAAAACTTGGTGAACTAATAACAGAATTCTCTGGCCTTCCTGATTGTACAACACTGTTGCCAGAAGATCAAACTGAGAGGAATGCTTGTGGAAGAGCATAAACACTTGGTTAAAGTTTTAGTGGTGCACTCAAAGAAGATGGCAAAAATCACAGAAATGGATTTGCCATTGTCATTCTGCTGCTTCTAGTCCTGCTCAGATGTCACTCAAAGACTATGAGGAAACAAATCAGCCACATGCACAATATTCTGACTGCCAATGCGTGTTTGTTGAGGGGCAGGGGGTGAGGGGACGGGGCGGTGATGGTGACAAAAACCCTGCTTCAACACTGCATCTCCATATGCAGAGCCGATTAGAACTACTGCAACCTCCTGCCCTCCATGTTTGCTTTCCCAGACACCACAGACACCCACTGACACATTCTAACACACAGCTCCACTCATTCCACTTTTGCTTCCAGTGAGGCAAGTGAAATGTATACGTGAGATTTGCAGATCACATCTGAAGTCTGTAACAACTGGCTGTGAAGGAGCCTCCATTAATTGCTGCTGTTAGGAATGGCAGAAATGAAATGAAGAAGCAACTGAGCAGTTTCAACTGTGATCTGTGCAAGATATCTAGGCTGATTCTCCAGTTGGGACAGTAGGAGTGTTTGAATAACTCAAAGATCTGTATTAGCATCATTTTAAAAAACATCTGCTTCCTTTCAGGGACATGGGTTCTAATTCTACTCCTGCCTGCACTTTTGACATTTAGAGCAAAAATCTCTCTGTAACTAGGCAACGTGGTTTTGCTTTGCACAAAGGGACTCTAGCATTACCTTCTCAGGACACAAGCTGGTCATTATTCTTCTTGAACGCACAAACATTCTTACCTTCAAAGTCTCCATTTTCCCACAGAGCCAAAGCTTCAGTTCCTCTGTTCGCTTCCTGGAATGAGCTTTTCACTAATACTGTTTTTCTCTCTGAGTTCTTCCCTTCAGGAGAGAATGGGAGAAGCCAGCTCTGCATGCAGTTTCCATAGCTTCACCCCTCACCCAGAAAATCTTAAGGACTGTAGATTTAGCAGGGCAGTGCCAAGGTGTTGAAGCCAAAATATATTTTAGAAATCTTAACTCTGACGTAGGCAGAGATTGCATCATCAGTTATTTGTGTCATCATCAACTTTTGTTTTTGTTAAAGCAGTAAAAAAGAAAGATGGGAAAGTATGTACAAGGAGGCATTTACAACACGCTACCTCAAAATCAAATAGAGTCACGTGCATCTTTGTGCACATTTCTTAGGAAACAGTTTCCCCAGGGAACTGCATATCGGAGATGTCACAGAGCAAGAAGGGGAAGAAGGGGTCTGTCAGGTAAATCTTCCTTAAACAAATGTGCAGGAAACAAAGTGGTATCTAAAGTTGACCAAGAAAGAAGGTCCACTTTTCCTTTAGTTGGCTTTCTTAGAAAATTAAGTGAATATGGAAACAAACTGATAACTGTGGCTGAGAGTTCAAAACTGACCTGCTCTATTTTGCTGAAAGAAGACATGAGGCAAATGCTACTGTGCTTCTTTATCCAAAACCTAACTTTATTAAGAAATGAAAGCAGCAGACTTTGGTTGCTTTCAAATTATTTAAATTTTCATTTGAAAATATGTGCTCCCTTATGCTGTCCAAACAAGTATAAAGAAATAAAATGAAAAATCAACTCTTCAAGATCTTTAGTGAATTTATGAATCATTCTAGATACAGTAAAAGATGACTTCTAAAGTTAAAAATAGTTTTAAAATAAACTAGATGTTTTAATTGATAAAGTAACACAAGCATGTAGTAAAATAATCAAATATTATAAAAGACTGTCCATCAGAAAGTAACATTTCCCAAGACCCTAGTCACTTCCGCAAGCAAATTCTGTTAATAGTTACTTGTTTATCTATCCAGAAATAGGCAAATAGATCTGATATAAGCCTTTGAGTCTGCCTGGGTCTACGTGTTGGCCAAAATCCCATATACGCTTTTCTGTACCTTGTCACTCTTATTGTTTAACCTTAGATACATACTATAGGTCTTTGTATATAGTTACATATAGATCTGCCATGTTTGAAAAAGTAATTGCTAGTTATCACATTGTGTCAACGTCCCTAATTTATTCAATTAGGCCTCTTCTATTCATACATATTTAGATTATTTCCAGTCATTTACTATAGCTTTTCAAGAAATACCATGTGGTCCCTTCTAAGAAGTATGACCATATACAAAGTAACTTTACCTATTTCTCAGTGGTTTTTAAAAATTATTATTATTATTATTTGTTGACTGTGGATAACAGTAGCACATATCTAAGGCAAACATTTTTGATTGCCTACCCAGCAACTATTTCCTCCTTTTTAAGTGTTAGCATTCTTACTTTGTCTTGGTGGCCACACAACATGCTCAGGTAAGTGAAGTCATATATATATATATATATATATATATATATACATGTGTGTGTGTGTGTGTGTGTGTGTGTATATATACACACATATATATATATATATATATATTATATATATAAAATGGAGTCCTATAAGATTAAACAATGATTGATTATAGCAAGATTGACAATGACAATCCCTTTTGGTAGTGATCAAACTTAATATGTATCACTTAAGTTATTCATCAAAGAAGGAACATCAAATTACAATGAGGTATCTATTTTCAAATACTCTTACCAACAAACTTTTCTAATTTGTGGGCATAAAAACTTATTTAATCTACACATTTTAAATTGTGAGGTTAAACATCTTTCATTTATTTCGAAGCCATTCATACCTTTTCAGTACCCTGTGTATTCATGACCTTGTCCTTTCCTTTTGTGAATTTTAAGAACTTTGTATTTCTAAAGGAAATCAGCCCTTTGTCATGGGCTGCAAATATAAATCTGT
Organism: Sapajus apella; assembly: GCF_009761245.1. Classification (NCBI taxonomy): domain Eukaryota; kingdom Metazoa; phylum Chordata; class Mammalia; order Primates; family Cebidae; genus Sapajus; species Sapajus apella. The sequence continues at coordinate 17,626,677 of NW_022436977.1, forward strand.
CATTTGTTCTTTTAGAAATATATTTGACACATGAAAATTTTTGAATTTTATGTTTATAAAATTCAAAATGATAATTTATCAATTATCATTTTCTTGTTTACAAAGACCTTCTCCACTCCAAGTATGTAAACACAAAAATGAAAACACTATAAAAATTATTACCCTATCTATTCTTATAATATTTTACTTTTTTTAACATCTGATTCATATATCTATCTGTATTTAGTCACAGACATAGGTTTTTTTTTTTTTTCTTTTCTTTTTATTTTTTGCAGATGACTGGCTAGTTTTCCTAATAAAATTTTATTGATCAGTTCCTGTTTCTTCATTGATTTTAAAATAATGTTTGTCATATATTAAATATTCTCAATAGACTTGGACCTATTATCAGAATCTATCTTATTTCATTGACCCTGTTGTATATAATGTGCTAAAACCAAATTGTTTAATGTAGAAATACATTCTTACATTAATTGACTCATATGTGACATTATTTCTGTTTTTTTGAAGTGCTGTGACTATTCATATGTGTTCATTTTTTCATGACAACTTTAGAATTTCTCTAATTTAAAATATTACATTGGTATTTGAATTTGGATTTCATAAGTTCATTAATTTGAAAACTGACCTCTTTACGATACTGCTAAAGTATGCCCTTTTAGTCCTCAATAGAATATTAAAGTTTTCTTCATAAAGTCATGAAACTTGTTAAGCATATTCTTAACTGTTTTTGTTGTTATTTAAAAGGATATCTTTTCTTCTTTTATATTTTCTAAACTGTTGTGTGTGTGACTATGTATGTCTGTGTGCATATATATGTGTGTGTTTGTGTATCCAGGGAAGTTAAATGACAGTCTCCTAAGCCTTCTTAAATATAATTTGCTTAATATAATTTAAGCTCTTCTTTTAATACAAATCACTACTCTTATGTGGATTATTGTGACTAACAAATGTGATAAACTATTGCTATGTAAGATATCATAACAGACGCTAGAAAGTGACAGGCCGAATCTTTAGATGTTTGTTGAGTGGGGAAAGGTTGCACAGTCCAACACCAAAATTGGACACAAGTAGCTTTGTCCAGTATTGTTTATGAATATTGTTGCTAAAATTAAAAATAAATGTTTGAAACTTAAACTCAGGGATCTTATATCACTTCTTTAAGTCTAAGTTGTATATATTTTTTATACTTTAATATTTTTGAAATTGAGAAGCACCTTATAGTCCATACATATACCTTTTGTAGTCATGTTTCTTTATCCTGTTGAAAAATTCCTTACCATAATACTTGATGGCATGTAAGAATTGAGAAAAATATTATATTATAAACATACAGGTTTCTACCTCTAATCCCAGGAAAGCAAGAATAGTTTAGCATATTTATTAATATGGTCAATTTCATCTGTTGTTCAAAGGATAAACTGTAAGAAATTATTAAGAAGTATTAAAAATTTTGGATAAAATTTAACATCTTACTATTTTTTCTTGAGTCAGAGTCTCGCTCTGTCACCCAGGCTGGAATGTAGTGGCATGATCTCAGCTCAATGCAAACTTCACCTCCTGGGTTCAAGCAAGTCTCTTGCCTCAGCCCGGGTTCAAGCGATTCTTCTGCCTCAGCCACCAAGTAGCTTGGATTACAGGCATGTCCCACCAAACCTGGCTAATTTTTGAATTTTTAGTAGAGACGAGTTTTCTCCATGTTGGTCAGGCTGGTCTCGAACTCCTGACCTCAAGTGATCCACTTGGCTTCCCAAAGTGCTGGGATTATAGGCATCAGCCTCCATGCCCAACCAACATCTTACTATTTTTGTAAGTCAATAACATATAAAGAATAAAACTTCATTTGCATCCTAAAAATACCTTAAACCAACTACCACTATCATTCTTATAATAAGACATTACAAATATCACATTAAAGTAAGGGTAAAGAAATGAAGCCCTCTGCATGACACTGATTAAATTTTTCTTTGTCTTTTTTTTTTCATGTGCACTTTATTCCACTGGTCTCGAGCCAGCATACAGGTAAGCCCTGGCTGCCTCAACCCGCCCCCAGGGAGACCAAAAGCCTTCACACATCTCAAACTGAGGGACAACAAAGGGCTAGCCACAGAGGCTAAAATCTTTCAAAATAAAACAAAATAAAAAGGTATTAAGGTGAAATTTAAAAATTTTTTCCTTTTTCTATGAATCCTAGCCTACATTCAGATAAAAAAGATTTGATCCCATGATTCAAAAAGGTATAAATGTTGAGAAGAAAGAGAACATGATTAGAAGTGTTAAATATATCCTCTTTCTGAATTAAATGTAAGAAACATTTAATAAGAAAATTAGAAAATGCAAAAATTAGTAACTTCCTTATATAGCTGCAATCCCTAGTTCAAAGTTAAAATGGAAAAAAATCTGTTCATGACAAAAGTAATAATATTAAAAACCCAGGAAAAAGCTAAAAATGAGTAGAAACAAGTTGAAAAAACCATGAAATTCTGCTAAAATATATAAAAGCATATACACATGAAGAATCATATTGTTTCTTTGTACAGAACTCTTAAGTATTAAGGCACTCAGAACCTACAAATATTTAACAGTTTCCTTTCTGAATTTTGATAGTAGGGCTTAAAAACTTACTACTCAGTTCCCTCATCATTTGTCTGTGCTCAATCACTTTTTTCTCTATAAATGTTAGCATAACTTTTTTAAAAATTAAAAAAAAAATTTTCCCCTCTAACCTTGTATCTCAAGCATAACTTTTAAATTTCTGCATTTTGCTTTTCAATAAAGGAAAACAAATCAAATTGTACAATTTCTTCAATGATCTGATCCACTGCAGAGACAGCATACATCCCATTGTACAGAGTAGCATATTTAGGGTTAATCTGCATTCGATACAATTTCAACACAGCCTGATGCTTTCTAGGGTTATAGACGTTATAGACATTACACAGGGCATTCTCTGGCCTTTTTTTTTTTTTTTTTTTTTTTTTTTTTTTGGTGGTTTTGTTTTTTTTTCCAGGCTGGGTCGGGTTGGTTTTTATTTTTCCTAAGTGCAACTAGTATCTACCCGTTTAAAA
>NW_022436977.1:17629844-17649546 GCF_009761245.1 Sapajus apella
CAAAAAATTAGCTGGGCATGGTGGTGCGTGCCTGTAATCCCAGCTAATTTTTTGTATTTTTAGTAGAGATGGGGTTTCACCATGTTGACCAGGCTGGTCTCGATCTCTTGACCTCGTGATCCACCCGCCTTGGCCTCCCAAAGTGCTGGGATTACAGGCTTGAGCCACCGCGCCCGGCCCGATTTTTATTTTTAATAGAGATGGGGTTTCACCAAGTTGGCCAGGAAGATCTTGATCTCTTGACCTTGTGATCTGCCTGCCTCAGGCTCCCAAAGTGCTGGGATTACCGGTGCAAGCCACCATGCCTGGCCTCTCTGCCTCTTAGTAGTATGTAGCTGTTATCTTTCTATTACTTTTGTCACTCATTATTTTCCACTATCCAAATGTTTACTGATTTCCACTCCTGTCTCTACGTCTAACTGATGCCACCATGCTGATCACCATCCTCTCTAGTGCATATTTTGTAGCTGTTTGCAAAAGGCAAGCTTAGTATTTCTCATCAAAGGGCTCTTCCCGTCCTCAGGGCAAAGGGGTCTCACGTAGCATGCAGTTACAACTGCATTTGATGCTGGCATGATGCTTTACCACTGAAAAGTTTCTATCTTTCAAAACAACAACAACGACAAAAATCTAACAGAACTATTCATGAGTTTGAAGACTTCCTGGAAGCCTGGCCAGTCCAGAGGCTTAATTCTAGACAGCAAAAGCTCAATCATGGAGTTATCCTTACAGATGACAAAACAATACATTGTTAAATACAAACAGAGTAAGTGTGTTCATTGCTATTTGTACTTATGTTTTAAATAATTTAAAGGTAAAAATCCTAATATTGTATTAGAAGGGCACAGAAACCAAAACTTCTAGCAAGAATTATGTGCCAGGCACCATGCTAGACCCTTTACACAGTTCATATTCACTACACATGGTAGCTATGTTCTATAAAGTCACCACAAACACTGCCTTAGCAAATACGGAAACACTGCTCCCAAGGGAAATACAGTGTCAGATTCCTGTGAGCCTCTGGTCACATTTTTGTTAACAGATCATTATGTAACGTTGTTTGATATGTGTTTCTATTTAAAAGCACCTTATTTAGTATATACTGTTGGTTCATTAGTGTTAAATATGCAGCTAACGGCACTATAGCTCATACCTGAACAAAGCTTGTCTAACACACATATTTTCTCCACAATGCACATCACAGCCTTCTTGTATTTACGAACGTTATGACAGTATGTCAACATTATGGTTGGGAGCCATTTAAAACAGCAAAATCACTAACAAAAAGCAAAAAAAAAAGTGAAAAGGCGGCATTAAGTAGACTGTGAAAAGGACATGTGTTTACAGTTTCAAATTTAAAATAAAAAGGCAGAGCATCACCTTGCTCAGCCTCAGCTGGTAAGGAATGCGTAAGACAACTCACATTTTTCACCACTTTACACATATCCAGAAACGACGACACAAGTGCTACAAACATTGATTTTGAAATTATAAATACATTTTGGCAAGTAAGTGAATTCACAACTACTGAATTTGTGAGTAATGAGGATAAACTGTATTTGAGTTTTCATTTTAGTGTCCCCAGTTTACAGTTGAAAAGGCTAAGGTGTAGAGATGCTTTTTAACAGACACCTTCAAGAACACATTAATAATCTGCAAGGTTTTGTTTGTGTAATTCTAAGACCTTTGCTCTTCACACCTATCTCTAAATATTAATAATGAGCTTATAATTCATCTGCTTTGAAGAAACTGAATGTAACTGCAATATTTAAAACAAGGTGCAATGCTCACTTAAAACAAGATATTGATTTTCTTGGACTTCTTGTGATCTTATTTAAGACATTTGTAAGTGTTTATAGCAAGAATATACATATACATATTATTTTCTCTTTGTTATTGACTTTCTATTCAGAGAGATTTAAGAACATAATTATGGAGAGAGAGAAATTATGACAAAAGTTCTCAGCCCTGGCTTCACATCAAAATCCCTGGGAAGTTATAAAAGAAAAGATAAATGCCCAAAGCTGTCCCAGGCCACATAATCAGAATCCCTGTGGGTAAAGCCTAAACATCTGTAACGTATAAGCATCCCAGTTTATATGGATGTGCTGCTAGGTTGAGATCAATTGAATTGCTGGGTGTAGAAACTATTCAAGAAAAAATTCATTTCATCTTCTTCAATAAGAGATCAGGAACGGTATGGAGAGAAAGAGTAAAGATCTATCATATATAGTTGGCCTTGGAACAACATGGGTTTGAACTGAATGAGTCCACTAATTGTTCTGTTCCTGCTACCCGGAGACATTAGACAAACCTCTGTCTTCCTCCTCCTCCTTCTCAGCCTATTTAATGAGAAGATGATGAGGATGTGTTAGGCTGTTCTTGCATTGCTATAAAGAAAGGTGTGAGACTGGGTAATTTGTAAAGAAAAGAGGTACAATTGGCATATGGCTCTGCAGGCTTTACAGGAATCATGGTGCCAACATCTGCTCAGCTTCTGGAGAGACCTCAGGAAGCTTACCATTATGACAGAAGATGAAGCAGGAACAGGCATGTTCATGTGACAAAAGCAGGATCAAGAAAGAAAGACAGTGCAGGGAGGAGACACACACTTTTAAAGGACCAGGTCTCCTGTGAATTCAGAGAGAGCTCACTTATCACCAATGGGATGGGCCAAGCCATTCCTGAGAAATCCAGCCTCATAATCCAGTTGCCTCCCACCAGGCCTAACCTCCAACACTGGGAATTACAATTCATCATGAGATTTGTTGGGGGACACATATCCAAACTATATCAATAATGATCCACTTCCACTTACTGAATCTCGTGTGTGTGTGTGTGTGTGTGTATATGATATATATATGAGATATATATATCATACACACACACACACACACACACACACGAGATTCAGTAAGTGGGAGAGAGAGAGAGAGAGAGAGAGAGAGAGAGAGAGGAGACTATATGTATATAGTCTCTTCCCTATAAATTTTTAAATTTTCTCCAGCTTACTTTATTGTAAGAATACACTATAGAATACATATAACATACAAGATATGTGGTAATCAACTATGTTATCACTAAGACTTCTGGTCACAGTAGGATATTGGTAATTAAGTTTTGGGAAAGTCAAGTCATACATGGATTTTTGACTGCACCTAAGCCCCACATTGATTGTTCAAGGGTCAACTGTAATTACAAAGCTGGTTAAAAAATGGTATAAATGGTAATCTAGCACCATTGAATTAAACTAAAAGAGGAAGAGCCCTGCAGTTTGGGGTGGCAAAATTATCATCATCCCTTCTTTTTTCTTCATTTCAGGTGAAGACAATACTAATTTTGTGGGACCATGGTAGAAGATTTATAATCACATCAACATGAATGATAAGACTCTATATCACTATAAATCCCCAAGAACAGGGATTATCCCTATTTTGCTCACCACTGAATTCCCAGAGCCCAGCACAGTGCCAGGAACAATGTAAGTCTCATTAGATTTGTGCTGAATATATTAATGAGGCATTGCACTGATTCTGAAATGAATGATGGCAAGGGCCTTTAATCCTTGATTAATTCTCCATTCATTTATTTGTGGATATGACAAGCATGCCTTCTGTGTACTTACATGCCTTCTGGGTGGCTGTTTACTATGCAGCATACAAGAGAAATATAAGTATGTTTTTACTACTAAGAAATGTATTATTGTTGCATGGGCAAGGCGTATGAAATATTAGTAATCCATGTTAAATGATTATTTTAAAAGCACCTCACTGAATCACGAAGATGGTAAGTACTGGGCAATTGTTTAGGCAAAGCTTTGCAATGGCTCTGGGTCTCTAAGTGGCTCCTAGAGAACCATTAAGCTCTGCCTAGGCAGAAGGAAGCAAGTCAACCAAAAGAACATTCAACAAACGAAGGAAACACTCGTGGCATCAGCTCTGTTCTCTACAGGCCTTGCTATGAAAGAGTTGGCATTTTATCTGGGTTTGAGAAGAATGTGTGGGTATTAGGGAATGAACACCAGCAGTCGGTTTTCTCTGCTTTTTGTGATTTTTATTTTCATCGCACATTTGAAGAGTCTCTATTATTTCCTGCAGAGTCAAGCTTCTTTTTATGTGCAGATTCCATCGCACATTAAGCATGCTTACATGCGAATAGCTTCAGGTTACAGTTCTATTTGAAGCTTTTCTATGTAAAGAGTGATTCAGCCTTGATTTAAGAAAATTTCTCATTATCTTGCATTTTCCTTGTAAACTGATCTTCCCTCAGTTATACCTTGCCAGGTGTATGGGCATGTTTATCTGCTAAGAAGACAGAAATATTTTTATCATACCCTTTCCTAGCCAAGGAGAATCGGGAGTGATAAGTACGCATGGAGAGTAAGTCCATCAACATTCTTAAGTTCTTGGCACCATAAGCTCATGTACGAGGAGTGCTAGGCTCTTGCATGTTTCAAAATTTATATCATCTTGGTTGCTGTCACTGAAAAATGATTTGCTTTAATCCCAGCTTTATTGTAGCTGGATTGAGAGCTCCTCAAAAATACTTCCACTCATGGATGGGGAACAGCTTTGTGAGTGTATATCTAACTCTGAAGCAAAGCAGAGACAAAAAAGATCATTTTCTTAAATAAGAGAAACACCAACAAGCCAATTATGGCACCAAGCCAGTCCTTGAATCTTCCTTTGGACCTTGCTTTATTTAGAGACAGGCTGGGCACAGGCAACACGTAAAGTCTGTAGGTCTCACTGAGCAATGACGGGTGCCAAGGGAGAGCAGTCTACACTTGAAGTGGACCAAAGAATGCCCCCAAAGGACTTGTGCTTATGTATGATGCAAAAACACTTAACCTTATCTAGCTACATCATTCCACAGTTACATTTTTAACACTCTCTGGAAACTGGAGACGGGTGGGGTTTTGAAGAAGGAGAGCAGAGTGAGCAGTCTGGGTGAGGAGGGGGTCTGGGGAATTCCAGAGACTAGCACAGACTTCAAAGCCCTATTCCTGCTAATCTCATAATGTCCTTGAGCTCCTCCAGGAACAGCTGCTGTTGTTGGTGAAACTGATCTTAACCCTTAAGGTACTAGTTCCCTATAAACAGAAAACCACACAAAGACCAGGTGGGAATATCTCTTGAAAATAATAGATTTGGGTTTTTTTTCTCCTCTTTGTCTCTCATATTTCTATGTATCAGAATAACTCATTCACTCAATATTACTTGAATGAAGCTTCTACGTGCAAAGCACTTTATAAAGAGAGCAGGGAATTATAAGAAATATTTTTTGGCAACCGAAAGTTATAATTTCGCAGTGAAGGTAGAGCAGTATATTATGTATGGCAAAAAAAAAAAAAGACTCAGAAAATAAGATTATGAATATTAAGAGTAGGATGAGATCAACACTGACTTGGGAAATTAGAGAAACACTCCTTTTTTAAGCAAGCCATTTTTCAAGGACACATAGATTTCTGATCATCCAAGACACATCCAGGCAGGGGAAAGGCATGGTTGTTGCAAAGCGTTAAGGGAGTGACTGATACATCTGGGTTGAAGGAAGGATCACACAGGTGTCCTGGAGACCAGATACCAAGGCAAAGAGTCCTAAATGGAAGCAATTAGAAATATTACTCTCAACAGTATATCAGAAAATGTGCAGGGCACAAAAGGTACAAAATTGCTGAGATGAACATCACAAAGGTTGTTGAATCTAGGATGGGACATGAATCCATTATCAGATATAGTTGAATCAGGTCTGACCTAGAATATCCCCTGAAAATAAAAGAGGATTGAAGATAGGGGCAGGGTATGTGAAGAACCTGGGTGGTTGCCTCATTTTAGAACATTCCTTATGCATTAAGAGTCATAAGCAAGGATGAGTTAACTCTGGTTTTAAGGTCTCAATAAGATCAGCTGTGAATGGATTAGGAATCAGGCTGTTTTCCACTGATAGGAGCTCTTTGAGGACAGGATTTATGTTGGCTGTAGTAACTGAAGTTTATTAAATTTTTTTAGAGGCAGGGTCTTGTTCTGTTGCCCAGGCTGGGGTTGCAGTGGTATGATCATAGCTCACTGCAGCCTCCAATTCTTGGGCTCAAGTGACCTTCCCATTTCAGCCTCCTAAGTAGCAGGGATGACAGGCACATGTCACTATGTCCAGCAAATAGTTTTTTTCTTTTTTTAAGATGGGATCTTGTTATGTTGCTCAGGCTGGTCTCAAACTCCTGGCCTCAAGTGATCCCCATGCCTCAGTCTCTCAAAGTGTTGGGATTACAAGCATGAGCCCTCATGTCCAGGCCAAATTTAATTTTTTGATTGCTCATAGGATCCAGTAAAAGAAAAGGAAAATAGACCTTTGCCACTCATGTCACTAAGGTAAAGCTCTGTCTGAAAATTATGAAAAAGCCTAGAATCAAAGAAATAGCACATAGACAATCACAACCACACTCACCGGCAATCAGTAAAGGGAGAACAGATGCAAACACTGACTGGTCTCGTGAATCAGTGATGCAGTATGATCAGCACTGGTTCTAGATAATTGTAAAGTTTCTTCTTATACCATGTCAGGAAATTTGAGTGTAATTTTCCTGTTACCCAGTGGGGCAGTATAATTGGAGCAGACTTGAGATGAAGCAGAGAAAGAAATACTACCCTGGCTTTCGCCCCTGGTCAGTGTGGTGCTTAGCCTTGTTGCTTTGGTGACTTGCTTCATCTCTTTAATCTTCATTTCCCTATTCTCTATAGGGGAACTAGAATAACTGTTTCTCATATATCACAATGTTCTTGTGAAGAAAAAATGAGTTAATAAATGTGAGATCTGAAATGAAAGCTTCCTGTGCTGCCAGTCATTATATAAATTCATGGTACCTCTATCTATTGACAGAGAAATCAGCAATTAACTACTGAGCTTGGTGTCAGCTATGCCTACAATTTTTTTATATATACATGTGTAATGTTAGTATTTATATAGAGCACCTTTAATGTGCCAGGTGGCATATCTTTAAATGTGAATTCAGCAAAAGTCACTCGGCTGTGAGTTCCCACATAGCTATAGTGGTTTCTTGGACACAGAGGCTGCCATGCTTTTTGCCTAACAGGCCCCTCCCCTGGTGATGTTGACATCTTCATCTACAACCTGGTGTAGGGACCTGTTAGATGAGGTAGTCCAGTCCAGCTTTGATGGACTAGGTTTTTAGAAAACCACAAACCTGCATCTACTGAATCCTGCACTGAACTAGCATTATAACCTTGCACAAGTCAGTTAACCCAGTGCTAGAGCCTTCTTTCCAGCAGTGCTGGGAGGATACGATCTGATGATGGCTGTGGGCACTCAGCACGTCACCGGCACATCCAGGAGCTCAGTAAATGTTGTCTATGCTGAGGTGGTGGTAGCTGAGAAGAGGGCATATGGGGACAATCATCCAGGTTCAAAATTCTGTTTTATTCTCTAGGGATAGTAAGCAGCTATGTTCACAAGAAATACTTTCAGTGTAGCCCATACTTTTTCATGTAACATTTCTTCAGTGAAGACTCTAAGCTTGTTGAGAAGTTTTAAGAGTACTTTTAGCTCTCACTTTTCATTTCGGAAACTGCCTCCAGGAGCTATTGTAGGCATTGACAATTTTTATTGTATCTTTGAAAATTTGTAGGCATTTGGCTTCTACTATGAAAGTGAGCCGCCCTCTGTTGGTCCTGCAAGCATTTGCACAAACATTTTATCCCTTCCTTTTCTTTCTTTTTTTTTTTTTTTGTTTTTGAGACGGACTCTGTGTGTCATCAGGCTGGAGTGCAGTGGCGTGATCTCAGCTCACTGCAACCTCTGCCTCCTAGGTTCAAGCGATTCTCCTGCCTCAGCCTCTCGAGTAGCTGGGACTACAGGCACGTGCCACCACGCCCAGCTAATTTTTGGATTTTTACTAGAGACAGGGTTTCACCATGTTGGCCAGGATGGTCCTGATCTCTTAATCTTGTGATTCGCCCACCTCGGCCTCCCAAAGTGCTGGGATTACAGGTGTGAGACACTGCGCCTGGCCGTATCCCTTTCTCTCTCTGTCTCTCTCTCTCCCCCTCTCTTTCTAGACAGGGTCTTGCTCTGTAGTCTAGGTTGGAGCATAGTGACTAGTCACAGGTATGATCATAATGCACTTCGGCCTTGAACTCCTAGGCTCAAGCAAACCTCTGGCTTCAGCCTGCCAAGTAGCTGTGATTACAGGCACACGCCACAATACCTGGCTAGGTAGCACTGTCTTTTGATGACTTGTGGCTGGTACTTTTCTTCCTTCTTTTATCTTTGTGAAGGTCTCTGAGGGAAGCCCCTTCCTGAGCGGGCCACTTTGACTGGTGTTAGATGTCTGTTCTGTTAGCTGATAATGTCCCAGTGGCTTGTGTAGTTCAGTTTTGAATGACTCGGTGACATTTGTGTCAGGCATTTATTTTTAGTACAGTTTTCCCGCAGATATGTATCTGAGATGTCTCTCTTCTATCTGTCTATCTGGCTCAATGCTTCTGTTTAAGTGACACGTAAAGCCCTGTACACAATGCTTTATACCTAAACTCTCCCATAGCCTTTCTCTTCCATATGGCATTAAAAACAGACAAAGAGCTGCAGAATGACCTTAAATGGGTTCTTCATGGTCATGACTTCAATAGTACATATTAAAACAGGCCCATTGAAAGTGGCCTAATATGTAAATCCAGTCCTATGCACATAGACATGTATATGTATTCATATATAAATACTAATATAGGTGTATTACATATACAGTTGGTCCTCATTTGCCCTTGATAATAGGTTCTTGGAAACTGCAACTTTGAGCAAAACCACATACAAGAAAAATAGTTTTACCATAAGCTAATTGATATAAACAAGAACTAGGTTCCTATGGCATATTTCTGCTCACAAAAACATCAGTGCACATCTAATTAAAGACTCAAAGCCTTCTAATATTAAATACAGAAATAAATGTGAGCTATACACACATTTGAGAAAGATTAACAAAAACAAGTCGAAAAAACATCGGGTTAAAAAATTATTTACTCGACTTTTGGTAAATCGGTGTCAGCTGCTGTAGAGGTGTTGTACCACCACACAGTTCAAAAACAAGAACTACAAATAGGGCAGGCTCCCTAAGTGCGTTTGTATGATTACTCTCTACTACAATAATTTGTATTCATTCATTCATTCATTCATTCATTCTTCAACCCAATTATTCCAGTTCAGGGTTACAGGTGGCCAGAGCCTACCCTGGCAGGTCAGGGTACAAGGCGGGAACCAGACCTGGAAAGAATGCCATCCCATCTCAGGGTACGCTCGCACATACCCACGCTCCCTCAGACTGGGACATTTTAAACATGCCAGTTCACCTAACATTCACATCTTTAGGATGTGAGAGGAACCCGGAGCACCAGGAGGAAGTCCACGCAGACATGGAGAGAATGTGCAAACTCCACACAGACAGTGGCCCTGGCTGGCATAGATTTCTTTTCTCAACATTGACCTGCCTGCTGTATATATTTTGTATCTTCGATATTATATTGACATATTCAAACAGGCCCATAAAAAACATACAGTATCTATTTATACATAAATATGCAGGTGGATTTATATTACATATGAATATTTCGTTTTGTCTCATCAAGTAAGTTTACATTTTTCTTTTGCATTTCTGTTGGGTTTTATATGCTCCAAATCATCCAGAAAATGTGAGTGTGTGGAAAGGATGATTTAGCCACCCCACTATCACCCTGTCCCTGCTTAGGGATGGAATGTTAAGTCTCCCCTCTACTGTTAGGGAGTGTTCCACAGCTTTGCTTCTGAGCAAATATGTATAGGAAGCTATCACTATCTTACAATCTGTAGAATATTTCAGGCTATTTAGATTCATTGAATAATTTGCCTCCCAGAAGGCTGTCAGAGCTGATTTTTGTTCTCTTTTTTTTGCCCACAATTGAATTGGACATGCTGGTTGTAAATTCTGATTTAGCAAAACTCCATTCAATAGAACTTTAAAGTGTCAAAATATGCGAATTTAGTTTCATCTGCAATTAACCAGGCTGATTTAAGAAAGAACATGTTTCTATTTTCTCGTCTTTTTAAAATGCATGTGCTTTGCCCCTAAAATATCAATCCATCTCTGCTAGGTATGGAAATGTATGTGAACCTACACATTTTGCACATGCACAAAAATACTCAATACTTCTTTAGTGTAACCCCCCCCATAGCTTATCATGCATTTCATCTGTCAGCACTAAGAATAAAGACTTTCCGTGAATACAATTCCAATCATGTAATCCTGTTAGTTCAAAGTGAGCTTCAATAGCACTTGACAGACACTGGCAAAAGTAGCTCGCTGCATGAAAACAAACCGCACAATTCTGTTTGTACTTGTTGACACACTATTAAATTGTTTTAATAGGACTTACTTAGAAAGGTGTATATCTTGGTAGTTAGAGCCTATTACATTTTAAAGTACACTTTATATCCAAAATGTTGTTCTCATAGGAAAATTGTGATTACAACATTTAGACCACATAGACCAACTATAATGCTTTGTCTTGTCTTAGGAAAACTCATACTAAGCTAAAATTGTACCTGTCATTGAATCAGCAGTGATGAGAAATAAGGAAAAGAAAAAAACAACAACTGAAACTATCACCTAGGGATTTAGCAGAGTATGGAGGGTGTAGGTTGCTGCACAATTAACCACAGTTCTGCTTGACTATTTTTGGTCACAGCTGCAGTCTGGATGAAACTTAAATGCCAACCTTTTTTAGTCTCTGAAAATCTTGTTCTTTCATGAAATTTGTTTACCCCAGCTTTCTCTCAGAGAAGATGGTGGATGTCAAGTCATTTTTCAGCTTGTGGCATATTTTGCCAAAGGGGATATATTTACCTAGTGAATACATAAATCCAGTCCTATGCACACAAGCAGTCATTTCCTTCCACGTTCTTCCTCAAGTTGAACTCCCTGGCTGCTTTTTGACATCATATCCTGAGAAATCGAAGGCCTTGTCTCAAGTATGAATATGGCTCAGTTTATAATCGGCCCTTGGGGCTTAGGGAGAGGTACAGTGATTCAGAATCACACTGTCCCCAGAACATTTTCAGCTTAGTGGCAGCAATTTGATTTTCTTCTTTCCACTCTAAAAATCCTGAAAATGCTATCAGGAGATTTTCTCGTCACCCAAACGATTCCACTAATGTTTCCTGCTTCTTAAGTATCTTTTTCTTATTTAAAAATGGAGATATCTCTAAACGTGTTCAGTCCGTTCCCATGTCTGGGTAGACACTGTGATCTCAAACACCCTTCAGGCTGCCTGGCATACATGTGTGATATAGCGAAATATATCTGGTAGGTTTCCTGGCATACAGCTTCTAAACCCCTTGAAATCAGCAGAGTATTAAGAATATGTTGTGTATGGTAATGAAAGACTGGTGGCTGGGAGTCCCTAGATAGCTTCAGGATGGGAGCTGGTCACCAGAAAGACTGAGGCATGGTTAGAGGGTTGGGACTTTTGGCCCCACCCCCAACTTCTGGGGAGGGGAAAGGACTAAAGTTTGCCTTGATCCTCAATGGCCAACGATGTAATCAATCCTGCTTACACAATGAAGCCACCATAAAAACACAGACAGACAGGGTAGGAGAGCTTCTGGACAGCTGAGCATGAGGAGGTTCCTGGAGTGGTGCTCCCTGAGAGGACACGAAAGCTCGGTGCCTCATCCCGCATACCTCAGCCTATGCATGTCTTCATCTGGCTGTTCACCTGTGTCCTCTGTAATCTCCTTTATGATGCATGGTAAACATTAGTAGAATGTTTCCCTGGGGTTCTGTGAACTACACTAGCAAATTAATGAAATCTGAGGAGGGGGTTATGGGAATCCCAACGTGTAGCTGGTTGGTCAGAAGCACCACCCGGGGCTTATGATTGGCATGTGAAGTGGGGCAGTCCTGTGGGACTGAGCCCTCAACCTGTGTGACCTTATGCTATCTCCAGGTAGACGGTGCCAGAGTTGGAATGAATTATAGTACACCCAGCTGGTGTCCGCTCTGGAACTGCTTGGTGTGTGGGGAAAACCCCCCACACATTTGGTGTCAGAAGTATTGTGCTGAGTTGTGTAAGTGAGAAGAAGAAGAAGAAACTCCAACTTTGTTTTTGGACTTATTTTCTCCTATCTAAAAGAACATCCTACACCCATTCTGCCAGCACCTTGGTGCCAATCTCCAAGTAAGTTAGTCTATATAAGGAGAAGACTAGGAAAGGCAGCCAGGGAGTGGGCTGGACAAGGAGAAATTGTGGAAGGTTTTATTGTTTCCTAAACGTGTTATAAAATACCCATGGTGGCCTGTGCTCACCCTGAGGCCTTTGGAGAGGGAGAAGTGATGCTCATTTTCCACAACTTGACTGTTTCCTTAAAGATGTTTCCAATAAGGGACTAAAGCATCACATAATTAGGCCAAGCTTCCCTTATCCCTCTTTGGATCATCAAGGCTGCCAGTAATGAAACAGATTTGGAGCCCAACCAAGTCTCACATGGTGCCGGGCACCCACAAGCTCTCTTTCCTGGACAAGCGGATGTCAATATCTTCACCAGAGTGGAAGTTCTTTTGTTGTCTTGGAAACAGATGTGTATGCCCTTTTAGATAGATAGATAGATCTGCATGCTGTGTCCCTGAAAAATCTCCAAGATGCTAATTTTAGTCCCTGTCCTAATGTTACAAAGCTTCATTTGGTCCTCGGAGACGAAATCAGGCCCCCAAAAGAAACACTGATAGTTTGAACAGAAACTTTAGTTATCTCCAAGACCCACCAGTATAAACTGATGTGGGAAAGCCCGTCTTGGTTTGTTTGGTGCTGCTATAATTGCATATCTGAGATTGGGTAATTTATAAAGAATAGACATTTATGTTTCATAGCTCTGGAGGGGAAGTCTAAGATCAAGGTGCTGGCATTTGGTGTCTGGTGAGGGTCTTCTTGCTACATTTTCACGTGGCAGAAGGCAGAAGGGCAAGAGAGCAAGCTGCTCCCTCCATCAAGCCCCTTTGTAAGGGTACCTATCCCCAAATCACCAGGGAGGGGCCCTCATGGCCTAATCACCTCTTTGAAGGCCCCACATGTTAATACTATCACGTTAGCAGCACATAAATTTTGAGGGAACACATTCAAACCATAGCAACCACCTATTGTAAGTGAGCAGAAAGCTAGAATTATGCTTCAAAATGCCTAGTTGAGGCAATTCAATTTTATCATAAACAATTTTACTTAAAGGAATATGGCATTATCCATGACACAATGACTTTGAATGCTGTGCCACTGCATGTGCACTTCACATCTGCATGCCAATTTCACTCACCTGTCAGCTGTGCATTGCAAGTCCACAATATGCAAGACACTGATGATTTTTTTAAAATTATATGATATTTGAAAGAGTAAGTAGGAGAATAAAGAATGGTGCAAATACTTTCATCTTTGATTTTTTTTTTTTTTTTTTTTTTTTACCATTTCACAGCAAGTAAGACAGAAAGACTAAGATGAGACCTGGCATAGATTTTTTTTTAAAAGCTCCCCAGGTATAGCTAAGGATGCAGCTCACTAGTCTAGACAATGGGGAATTAATTGGCTGTTCTCACTCATACCTGGGAGGCTAAAAACATTGAAGCCTTAGAAGTAGAGAGTAGAACTGTGGTTACGAGAGCCCTGAAGGGTGGGAGAGGAGAATAGGAAGAGGCTGGTTAATGGATAACAGCTAGATAGAAGGAGTACCTCCTTGCATTGTACAGCACTGTACAGTGACTATAACTAACAATTTATTGTAGATCTGTAAACAGCTAGACAAGAGGATTCTGAAGGTTCCCAACACACAGACACGATAAATGTTTGAGGTGACAGATATGCTAATCACCCTGATTTGATCATTGCAAATCGTATACTTGTAACAAAATATTACTTTGCACTCCATGATATGTATAGCTATTGCCTGTCAATAAAAAAAGACATGCTTTAGGATCTGGCTTTTGTGTCTAGTGTCAACATCCTTTGGAAGTTTGTAATGAATGCAGAACCTCAGGCCCCATGCTAGACCAACTGAATCAGAATCTGCATTTTAATAAAATCCCCAAGTGATTGGCAAATACATAAAATTCTGAGAAGACCTGCTCTATCATGTTGCATGCTACACCTAGGTTACATATTTGAAGCCTATAGCTAAGCCTCACCCCTTCCTCTTTCAAACCTGCCATCAGAACCCATGCTGCAGACACTGAGAGTCTACACTGTGCAACAAGAGATATTTTCTTCTGTTCATCAGATCTTTCGAAGCAGTGGAAACGCAGGCCCTGGGTACTTTATGTAGTGGACAAAGGCAAGTCCATTCACAGCAATTAGTCTTAAAGAGGTCCTCTGCACTTACTGCATGTGGTGTATTCAACAGGAGGTCTTCCTGTCAGTACAAGTGTGGCTACTACAGAAAAAGACATCTCGAGAGGGAGGATCCAAGATGGCCGTTTAGGAACAGCTCAGGATTGCAGCTCCCAGTGAAAGCGCAGAGGGTGAGTGGACGCCGCGTTTTTATTGCCCACAGACTAGGATATTCCTGGGCAGAGGTGCTCCACGCTCGCCAGCGCGGCTGTTGCGGCCAGCGCTGCTGTGCCGGCCAGCGCCGGCCGGCGCCTACCAGCGCCGCTGCTCTGCCCCGCGCGGCTGCTTTGTCGGCGCCCCGGAGCCGCGGTTCTCCGTACAAAATACACCGGTCCGGGTGCCCTTTTGGCTGGCGATTAGAGCCACGGGAAGTCGCCCATATGCTGGTTCAAAAAGGGGACTGAGCAGAGAACCAGGACAGTAGATTCCAGGGCAAAAAAAAAAAAAGAAAAAAAAGCGCCACAAACCTCAGTGCCGCTGTTTAAGCCAGCGCAGTGAGTGGCCGCAGGGGAAAACAAACAGACCCCGGCGCCTCTTCAACAGGTGACTGGAACACCAACTTAAAAAAGGCTCTGAGGCAGGGAGCCAGGCGACCAGGCTCGGCTGGTCCCACCCCCATAAAAGAACAGCAACCAGAAACTCTGGATTGAGAATTTCACAGCAAGCGCAGCTGAACCCGGGACAGTCCAGCTCTGTGGGGGAGGGGCGTCCGCCATTACTGAGGCAGCCCGCCGTTGCCAAGGCAACCCGCCATTGCTGAGGCAGCCCGCCGTTGCCAAGGCAACACGCCACAGCAGAGACTCCGCCCCAACAGAGGCGGGCCACCATCGCCAAAGCAGTTCTAACTACACCCATATAAACAGGACTGCAGGGAAGTTCAGTCGGCAGCGGGGCGCAGCCCACAGCAGCTCAGCAAAGCTGCTATAGGCCGATAGTGACTAGGCTGCCTCCTTGCTGGGCTGGGCAGTTCTGAAGGAAAAAAAGAAAAAAAAAAAAAAAAAGAAGGCAGCAGCATAACAGAAACTCATAAATAAAGCCCTAAATCCCTGGGACAGAGCACCTGGGAACAAAAAGCAGTTTATGAGTTCTGCTGCAGCAGACCTAAAAGTACCTGCCCAGCAGCTCTGAATGAACAACAACAGAGCTCACAGCTCACCATTTGAGCTCCCATAAAGAAAAGACCGTCTCCTCAAGCAGCTCCCTGACCCCTATATATCCAAAAAGACACCTCATAGAGGAGAGATCAGATTGACACTAGGCGGGTATCCTTCTGGGACAAAGATAGAAGAAGAAGAAAACTGGTAACAACCCTTGCTGTTCAACAGCTGCTGCAGGTGAACCCCAGGCAAGCAGGGCCTGGAGTGAACCTCAGCAGACCTACAGCAGAGGGGCCAGACTGTCAGAAGGAAAACCAAGAAGCAGAAATAACCTCATCATCAACAAACAGAATGTCAATCTGAAAGATTTGAGACCCAATCTGAAAGCCAGCAACTACAAAGTCGACAGGTGGATAAATCCTTAAGGATGGGAAGAAACCGGTGCAAAAAGGATGAAAACACCCGAAACCAGAACACCTCTCCTCCTAAAAGGGATCACAACTCCTCGCCAGCAAGGGAACAAGGTTGGATGGAGAATGAGTGTGACGAAATGACAGAATCAGAATTCAGAAGGTGGGTAGTAAGAAACTTCTGTGAACTTAAAGAACATGTTCTAACCAAATGCAAAGAAACTAAGAACCTTGAAAAAAGATTTGACAAAATGCTAACAAGAATGGACAAAATAGAAAGGAATATAAGTGAATTGATGGAGCTGAAAACTGCAACACGAGAACTTCGTGAAGCATGCACAAGTATCAACAGCCGACTTGACCAAGCAGAAGAAAGGATATCAGAGGTCGAAGATCAACTCAATGAAATAAAACGGGAAGGCAAGACTGGAGAAAAAAGGGTAAAAAGGAACGAACAAAGTCTCCAAGAAATGTGGGACTATGTGAAAAGACCTAATCTACGTTTGATAGGCGTACCTGAATGCGACGAAGAGAATGAATCCAAGCTGGAAAATACTCTGCAGGATATTATCCAGGAAAACTTCCCCAACCTAGCAAGGCAGGCAAACATTCAAGTCCAGGAAATACAGAGAACACCACAAAGATATTCGTCAAGAAGAGCAACCCCAAGGCACATAATCGTCAGATTCACCAGGGTCGAAATGAAGGAGAAAATACTAAGGGCAGCCAGAGAGAAAGGTCGGGTTACCCTCAAAGGGAAGCCTATCAGACTCACAGCAGATCTCTCAGCAGAAACCCTACAAGCCAGAAGAGAATGGGGGCCAATATTCAACATCCTTAAAGAAAAGAACTTTCAACCCAGAATCTCCTATCCAGCCAAACTAAGCTTCATAAGTGAAGGAAAAATAAAATCCTTTGGGAACATGCAAGTACTCAGAGATTTCGTAACCACCAGGCCAGCTCTACAAGAGCTCCTGAAAGAGGCTCTACACATATAAAGGAACAACAAGTACCAGCTCAACTAAAGGGCAAAACACCCAGCTAGCACCAAAATGGCAGTATCAAATTCACACATAACAATATTAACCCTAAATGTAAATGGACTAAATGCCCCAATCAAAAGACACAGACTGACAAATTGGATAAAAAGACAAAACCCATCGGTGTGCTGTATCCAGGAAACCCATCTCACATGCAAGGATACACAAAGGCTCAAAATAAAGGGATGGAGGAAGATTTACCAAGCAAATGGAGAGCAAAAAAAAGCAGGAGTTGTAATTCTCATCTCTGATAAATTAGACTTTAAAGCAACAAAGATCATAAGAGACAAAGAGGGACATTACATAATGGTAAAAGGATCAATGCAAGAAGAAGAGCTAACGATCCTAAATATATACGCACCCAATACAGGAGCACCCAGATACATAAGGCAAGTTCTTAATGACTTACAAAGGGACTTAGACTCCCACACAATAATAGTGGGAGACTTTAACACCCCATTGTCAACATTAGACAGATCAACCAGACAGAAAATTAACAAGGATATCCAGGACTTGAACTCAGACCTGGACCAAGCAAACCTAATAGACATTTACAGAACTCTCCACCCCAAATCCACAGAATATACATTCTTCTCAGCACCACATCACACCTACTCTAAAATTGACCACATAATTGGGAGTAAATCACTCCTCAGCAAATGCAAAAGAACGGAAATCGTAACAAACAGTCTCTCAGACCACAGTGCAATCAAGTTAGAACTCAGAATTCAAAAACTAACTCAGAACCGCACAGCTTCATGGAAACTGAACAACTTGCTCTTGAATGTTGACTGGATAAACAATGAAATGAAGGCAGAAATAAAGATGTTCTTCGAAACCAACGAGAATGAAGACACAACATACCAAAATCTCTGGGACACATTTAAAGCAGTATCTAGAGGAAAATATATAGCAATAAGTGCCCACATGAGAAGCAAGGAGAGATCAAAAATTGACACCCTTTCGTCAAAACTGAAAGAGCTAGAGGAGCAAGATCAAAAAAACTCAAAGTCTAGCAGAAGACAAGGAATAGCTAAGATCAGAGCAGAACTGAAGGAGATAGAGACACAAAAAACCCTTCAAAAAATCAATAAATCCAGGAGCTGGTTTTTTGAAAAGATCAACAAAATAGACAGACCACTAGCCAGATTAATAAAAAAGAAAAGAGAGAATAACCAAATTGATGCAATAAAAAACGATAAAGGTGATATCACCACAGATTCCACAGAAATTCAAACCATCATCAGAGATTATTACAAACAACTCTATGCACACAAACTAATAAACCTGGAAGAAATGGATAAATTCCTGGACACTTGCCTCCTGCCAAGCCTAAACCAGGAAGAAGCCGAAACCCTGAACAGACCCATAACAAGGTCTGAAGTTGACGCAGCAATTAAGAGCTTACCACCCAAAAAAAGCCCAGGTCCAGATGGGTTCACAGCTGAATTCTACCAGACATACAAAGAGGAGCTGGTACCATTTCTTCTGAAACTATTCCAAACAATACAAAAAGAGGGAATTCTTCCCAAATCATTTTATGAGACCAACATCATCCTGATTCCAAAACCCGGCAGAGACTCAACAAGAAAAGAAAACTTCAGGCCAATATCCATGATGAACATAGATGCAAAAATCTTCAATAAAATACTGACAAGCCGATTGCAACAGCACATCAAAAAGCTTATCCACCATGATCAAGTAGGCTTCATCCCGGGGATGCAAGGCTGGTTCAACATACGCAAGTCTATAAACGTAATTCACCACATAAACAGAACCAAAGACAAAAACCACATGATTATCTCAATTGATGCAGAGAAGGCCTTTGACAAAATTCAACAGCCCTTTATGCTAAAAACACTCAGTAAGCTAGGTATCAATGGAACGTATCTCAAAATAATAAAAGCTATTTATGACAAACCAACAGCCAATATCATACTGAATGGGCAAAAACTGGAAGCATTCCCCTTGAAATGTGGCACCAGACAAGGATGCCCGCTCTCACCACTGCTATTCAATATAGTATTAGAAGTTCTAGCCAGAGCAATCAGGCAAGAAAAAGAAATAAAGGGCATTCAAATAGGAAAGGAGGAAGTCAAATTGTCTCTATTTGCAGACGACATGATTGTATATCTAGAAGACCCCATCGTCTCAGCCCCAAACCTCCTGAAACTGATAAGCAAGTTCAGCAAAGTCTCAGGATACAAAATCAATGTGCAAAAATCACATGCATTCCTATACACCAGTAACAGACTTAAAGAGAGCCAAATCAAGAACAAACTTCCATTCACAATTGCCACAAAGAGAATAAAATACCTAGGAATACAACTAACAAGGAATGTAAAGGACCTCTTCAAGGAGAACTACAAGCCACTGCTCAACGAAATAAGAGAGGACACAAACAGATGGAGAAACATCCCATGTTCATGGTTAGGAAGAATCAATATCGTGAAAATGGCCATACTGCCCAAAGTAATTTACAGATTCAATGCTATCCCCATCAAGCTACCAATGACCTTCTTTGCAGACCTGGAAAAAACCACCTTAAACTTCATATGGAACCAAAAGAGAGCCCGCATAGCCAAGTCAATTCTAAGCAAAAAGAACAAAGCGGGGGGCATCACACTACCAGACTTCAAACTATACTACAAGGCTACAGTAATCAAAACAGCATGGTACTGGTACCAAAACAGAGATATAGACCAATGGAACAGAACAGAGGTCTCGGAGGCAACACAACATAT
>NW_022436977.1:17649946-17933992 GCF_009761245.1 Sapajus apella
CAACCATTGTGGAAGACAGTGTGGCGATTCCTCAAGGACCTAGAAATAGAAATTCCATTTGACCCAGCAATCCCATTACTGGGTATATATCCAAAGGATTACAAATCGTTCTACTATAAGGACACGTGTACACGAATGTTCATTGCAGCACTGTTTACAATAGCAAAGACCTGGAACCAACCCAAATGCCCATTGATGATAGACTGGACAGGGAAAATGTGGCACATATACACCATGGAATATTATGCAGCCATCAGAAACGATGAGTTTGGGTCCTTTGTAGGGACATGGATGAACCTGGAAACCATCATTCTCAGCAAACTGACAGAAGAGCAGAAGATCAAACACCGCATGTTCTCACTCATAGGCGGGTGTTGAACAATGAGAACACATGGACACAGGGAGGGGAGCACTACACACTGGGGTCAGTTGGGGGGAAATAGGGGAGGGAGGGTGGGGGGTGGGAAGCTGGGGAGAGAGAGCAAGGGGAGAAATGCCAGATGTAGGTGATGGGGAGGAAGGCAGCAAATCACACTGCCACGTGTGTTCCTATGCAACAATTTTGCATGTTCTTCACATGTACCCCAAAATGTAAAATGCAATAAAATAAATAAATGGGGAAAAAAAAAAAGACATCTCACATGTAAGACACAGTAGAGACTTACACCTCTTTCCTCATGCACTTGAAGAATCTTTGCTGTAGCTGAAGTGAATAATCCCTATCCTTGTTCATGTTTCTCTCTTTTGTTCCTATTTCAGTCTTGCTCTCCCTATTTCCATCTCTGTCTGTATCTCTATCTCCATCTGCATCTTATTCTCTATCTCACGCTCCATTGGAATCCCTTCCCTTCCTCCATTCCCTTCTCCATTTTCATCTCTAACTCTCGATATATCTAGCTGCTCCATCATTTCCCAAAACACTATTTCAAGTGGTTCACACAGGATAAAACCATGCATTGTCCCAACTCCTCCTGCCTTCCTGCCCTTTCTGAAATGGCCTTCTCTTTGCAGCCATCATATACTCAGTTCTGTTCCCCCAAAAGTCATGGTTCCCTCTCTTGCTGCTCCACAACATAATTCCTTTCATATTCTCTCACACAGACTCCTGGCTGTGCCACTCCACGTCTTCTGACCCCTTGTGCCTCCTCTCAGATTGCTGCATTGCTCCTATCTAGACGTGTGCAAGCCTTGCCTCTCCAACCAGAAAGTGAAGCCTTTGAGGGCAACGAATGGGACTTGGGGTTTCTGAAAAACCATAACCTCTTCTGTACTCACAGTGTATGCTCAGCAGCTATTGTGTGTGTGTGTGTGTGTGTGTGTGTGTGTGTGTGTGTGTGTGTGTGCGTGTGTTTCTATCACATGGTACAGAAAAGTGGAACAAGCTCTGGGTTTTCAGTCAAAAAAAAAAATCAGAGTCTGAATGATCTTCACTAAGATGATTAATCTCTGCACCCCAGTTTATTCATCGGTAAAAGCAAAGGGCTGAAGTAATGATCTCTAAGTTTCTTTCCAGCCCAGACTTGCTCTATTTGTTATTGTCCATAGTTAATGCCTCTACCAGCACTGGCTGATTCAGAATCCACTTTAACAGGCATATGACATATCTGTGTACCAAAAAGTAGTGACTATCAATTTGTCTCGAAACTACAGAAAGATCTGATCCTGTCATTATCCCTAAGTTAGATGGGCTTCCTCCATTAAGAAGGCTGGGGAAACAGACCATAATTCATTTAGCAAGCATGGACTCAGGGCTACCTTGTGGCAGACACTGTGCTGAGCCCTGGAGATACAACCCCCAAGGCTGGCAGGGGAAGTCGACAAGGCAACCACGTGAAGCACGGTACACACACTGTGCTCCAGTAGGCTACATCCAGAGAGCTCTCCACATCGGACTGCCCAATGCCAGGTGGGGCAATATCAAAAAGTGACATTTTGGGACAGTGTCTTAGAGTGAGGAATACCAGTGGCAGTGTGGGGAACATGGTGTTTTATTTCAGATGGAGTGGGTGGATTCAAGACCTATTATTTGGAGGAACTAAAATGAGGTGCAAGGTTCAATGAGGTAGAAAGGTAGGAGGAGTAAGGGCAGATATGGCTGTAGAGGAGGAAGGAGCAATGTGGAAGGGCCTGTGATGTCCTGCAAACCAGAATGGGAATTTAGCTGGGACAAGCTGCATTTCCCCAAACCTCTGGTTCCTTTGAAAGAGCCCAGCTAGCCTGGATCCGAGCCTCACCAAAATGCAGATTCCTCTAACCTTCACCCCAGGTGCTTTCATAAGCACAAAGCAGGAATTAGGAATCAGGGATTTTAGAAACTGTAGAAAGAGAAGGAGAGAGAGTGAAAGAGAGAGAGAGGGAGACAGAAATTCCTAAGGCCATGCAGACAATAACGGCAAATAACAGACCCCAGTTCACAGTTAGATCCTCCGCCAACACACCCAGTTCTCACACTTTCTCAGCCCTGCATCTTGAATAGTAGCTGTGTTGTTAAAATCTGCTTAAAGCCATGATATTTCTAGAAGTGATTCTCGTTTCCTGCTGTCTCTCCTGCTGGCCATGGCCACTCATTAGTTCACCCTGATCCCCAAGCTGCACATGCAGGTGGGAAGGGACGCCAGAGAAATGAATAGTGCGGCAGCCCTCGGGAGGGAGAAGCAGTGGGGGAGTGGAGTAACTCCTCCCCCTCCCACTCCGCTCATTTAACCTGGCTTTCAAAAGGACAACCATTGGGAACCAGGTTTTTATCACTAGTGACTTCCTTTCCCAAGAAATGTGAGCTCTGTGGATAGAAAGAATAATTGGTGAAGTGCTTTGAGGTTTCTTACATATAATAGGCTGTATAGGTGTATAATATTATTATTATTGTTCAAGAAACAATCTTAAAAAAAGGGGGGGTGGGATGTACTTTTCAGTTTTCCTTCCAGACTGGCCTCTGGTCACAATTAAAGTTAATATCATATTCCTTTGGGTGCACATGATTAGGACGTTTTTTGTGATTAGCTCACTCTGATTTAAGAAATGTGTTATTTAACAACACTTTTACTGCAAGGCTAGTGAGGAGTCAGCCAGCCACCCTGACGACCCTCAGATCATAGGAGAGAAAACAATATCTCCAATATATCAACTAAGGCTCATAGATGTGCAAAATTCATTCTAATCAATTAACAAGCACCTTTCTTTTTGGTGATCCCTTAAGTGCACTGGAAGCTCTTTCAAGAGTAGTGACCTCCTACTTGTAAGAGAATCACCAATTTCCCCAGCACATGGGACATTTCTTTGAGCTCCGTCCAGGCTCAGATAATTTCAAAAGTTCACTCTAAGGTGAAGATAAGCGGGATTCCAAGAGCTGCTCTAGAAAACACAGCAAGCAAGCTTTTGAAGATTATAGACTGATATAGTTGTATCTTAAAAGACAAGCCAATTCTTTATATATTCTCTTCCTGAGACACCTTGGTTAGTCCATCTGCAGGGCTTTCCCTGCAGATGGTGCGAGGACTCGTACATGGGAATCATTCCTCCGCTCAAGCCTGTTCCTCACACTGTGAATTATCCCTGGTGTCCAATATTTCTTCAAAGAAATTTATATGTGCTTTTTAAAAATATAGACTTTATTTTACAGAGTAGTTTTAGATATGCAAAAAAATTTAGATCATTACAGAGACTTCCCAAACACCCCTGCATCCAGCGTCTATTATTAACACCCTATGTTACTATGATACATTTGTTATTGTTAATGAACTGATACTGCTACATTATCGTTAACTAACATCCATAGTTTATTTCCATATCCATAGATTTTCACTCATGTCTTTTTCCAGGATCCCATCCAGAATATCATATGACACGTACAAATCATGTCTCTTTAGGCTCCTGTTGGCTGTGACAGTTTCTCAGACTTTCGTTGTTTTTGGTGACCTTGACAGTTTTTGAGGAGTATTCATCAGGTATTTTTAAGAGTGTTCCACCGGAGGAATTTATATGATGTTTTTCTCATGATAAGACTAGGGTTATGGGTTACTGAGAGGAAGACCACAGAAGTAAAGGGCCATTTTCATCACATCATATTAAAGTTACATCCCATCAGCATGATTTCTGACTGCCGACATTGGCCTAGTTCACGTGCCTGAGGTACTGTTTGTCAGGTTTCTCCAATGTAATGCTACTCTTTTCTCTCCCTTTCCATACTGCACTCTTTGGAAGGAAGCCACTATGTGCAGCCCACACTTGAGGAGTGGGAAGTTATTCTTACCCTCCTTGAGGGTAAGAATAATAATCATAAATTATTCAGAATTCTTCAGCATGGGAGACTTGGCTCTTATTTCTAATGTATTCAATCATTTTATCATAAGTGCATGGATTTATGGATCATTATTTTATATTTTGGATTTTGATTCAATGCTACTTTATTTTGTCCCTTAAATTGTTCCAGCTTGGGCCATTGGGAGCTTTTTCAGTTACATGCTATGCTCCTTTGGCATATCCCACCATTGTATTTCTTTAGTGTATTTCCTTACTTTCTGACACTACAAGATGCACCAGGCTCATGCTGTTCACATGCCTCATTTGTAGAAAACATCCAGTCACTGGTGGTTATCCCTTTAAAGAGGTCTGCCCTCAACCTTTCAATGAGCCTTAGAGGGCATATAGTTTAAAACCCCTGGCAGAAGGGTACCTCACGTGAGCAGAGTCTGTGTCTTCCCTGCTAGTGGTCTGGGCTCCCGGAGACAGACATCGTGCATGGATGTGAGAAGATGCCCCAGACAAGCGGGCAACTGGACAGAAGAATCATCAGAAGCAGTTGCAGCTGGTGACCAGTCTTTTTCCTGAGACCAAGTGCTACTTTTTAAGAATCAATGAACTGATCATTCACAGCTGAGAGCAAACAGCCAGCCAACCCGATCCATCTGCTGGCAGAACATTCGAGTTGAAGGCAGCGGGTTTTTAAAAGACATTTGGGGTAATTTTTGGTTTAGACAAAAGCGAGAAATGGGGAGGGAGAGGAGAGAGGAGGCATCTCCTTGGTGTCATGTGCCAACCCAAATTAACAACTAATGAAAGCAGATTGTATTTAGCAGATTTTAATACAAATTAGGTTAATGGTGACACATTTGAAATAGTACACTGAAAAATCAGTCTGTAATAACAAGCTAACAGATGTTGGCATTTTTGTTATTAATTATACATTTCATTATCATCTGATTATTGTCAAACATCGTTCAAGAGAAAAAAATCATATAAATGATTCATACACATTTGTTACGTTGTTAAGGGGTGCTAGTATCTGTTTTATTAATGCAGTGACTTGAGCAGTCTGATATCATTTTAAAAATCTCAAATTTAATGAAGACTGCTGAGTCATACACAAAATGCTGCAATATCCCTGAGTTGTACTGTGCTTGGCATTGGAAGGTCTCAATGAGTTTCACATCCTGCCTCATCTTACCCACCCTCCTATCTTCTTTAGTCCAAGGACCACAGAGAGGACGATCAGTTTCTCAGGGAATACTGTGGAACAAATCGGATAGCATCCATTTCACAAGAAGACCCCATAGAAACTATTACGAAATTGCTATTGTAGAATCCAGGGAACTAAGAAATTTTTTTTTTTTTTGTCTAAGATACACAAAATAAAATTATAAAACAAGCAGCAAAGATAGCTAGTCACGGCACCAAATTTTAAATAAGTTTTTTTCCCTTCATATTTTTGGTCAAATCTGCTTATACAATATATATGCTCCAGATAAGCCAGCCACATAACCTTTCTACTCAGATATTATTCTAGTTATGGTTTGCTGACTACTTCAGAAAGTAAGAAAGTCTTGCAATTTATGTGTTGTCTGGGGCTTTCATTAGTCAAGGGGCCCCTCAACTTTGTTGAAATGTGTGACACAAATGAGGACTGCCAAGGTAGCATGGAAGCACTGGATATTCCCGCCATGAAGACTTGGTAATGGAGTGGGAGGCCCTTAGTAGAAAGGGCACTTTATAAGGCCTCTGCTTGTACCTGTATTGGGCAACCACTTTATTTATATGATTTGAAAAAGTCTAAAGCCTTCCTGAAAATAACTACTTCCAAAAGCTTATTATAGCATCACACCTATTTACTACCTGGTCTGTGATCCCCAGGATGAAAATCATTCCCACTGAAAAACTGACAAGATGCTGAGGGGACAAGGTTAGTGTGAAATGCTTCCTGATTTCCTGGGCATTGAGGAAGGCCCATGGGCTCTCTGCCATTGACTGATATGCTAGAAGAAAAGTGTATCCTCTATCACACAAGTGACTTACCTTGGAGTGCTAATCTGGCTCTAAGGACATAGTCAGTGGATGGACCAGCTAGGCAGTTGCCTGATTTCCAACCCAAAAGGGGTGATGGAACACGAGCAGAAAAGAATGTAATTCAAACTCCGCATTTACCAGAAGCTATCTCAGACTGTTTGCGATGGAAAAAAATATTTCATTAGCTTCTTGCAGTATGAATTGAGGTCTCCTGGAGCGTGTTCCAATAACACTAAGTGATAGCTACACTGGCTTTGAAGAGAATATGTTCAGATCAAAGCAGATATTTTATTTTTTTGAGAAGTTGTACAAAAATTCTGTCCAGAGCTGAGTTGCTCAGAACCAAATATGTGGTCTGAGCCTGGCACTCATGGGCCCCTTCTCTGCCTTTCTCTCACCAGCATCACACTTAGCTGTACATAAGTGCTTACGTGCTATTGCAAAAATTTTACCAGGTATCAAATTATTAACCTACCAAGTGTGTCCACATAGCCCAGCCTATGGCAGCCATGAAAACAGTTTGGCCTGGTGAAAAAATCTTTAGGGGTCCTCTAACAAGGAGAGAACAGCTAGAAATATTGATATGAGATTAATATCTATATGTATCACACAGGGTTCTAGGGCTCTTCTGTATTGCAGGCCCTGGTTACACAGGATGGAAGCTAGTATACTGCCTTCTCCCCTT
Organism: Sapajus apella; assembly: GCF_009761245.1. NCBI lineage: Eukaryota > Metazoa > Chordata > Mammalia > Primates > Cebidae > Sapajus > Sapajus apella. The sequence goes on from NW_022436977.1 coordinate 17,656,911, forward strand.
GGATGCTGGGACAGTGCTGACTGAGGGGAAAGTACAGCTGCCTCGGGGTAAAGAAGAATATCTTGCCTTTACTGTGATGTTAGGAGATGCAGAATCCTAAGAGAAAATGACAGAAGAGGACTGGCGAGAAGACAATGTTTCCCGTGTGGGTAATCGCAGGGGTGGGGTGTCTTAAGAGTGCATTCTAGCCAAAGAGAACAGGTCCACCTTGATGAGAAGCTTGGGGTAGGAAATTTGGGAGATGGCCATCATCCATGTTGGAAAGTGGAGGGAGGGCCCTGCAAATAGCCTGCCCCCTCTACCATAATTCAGCTCATGCCTGGTTCTAACAAAGTTTCACTAGGGACAACGAGTTGCATTACTGTTCTCTTTGCATCATACGCCGGTTCAGTCATGATCAATATTATTTTTCAAGACCATAATTCAAGTTTGAAAACCTACTCTCAATTCAGAAATGAGCAGATTCTATTTGTGGTACCTGTAAATTTCATTTTATTACTCTTATTTTGTATTTTCATAGTTCAATTATTTTTAGTAAATGCATAAAGTAGTGCAACCATCACCACAATCCAGTTTGAGAACATTTCCATCATCCCTTAAAAGGTTTTTTGTTACTGTTTTAGTCACTCTTGCTAACCATCTGTGTCAATTTTTAGAGCAAAAGCAAGCTATATATGTTGAATATTCAAGATGGCTTCTGTGAAAACAGTTGTGTACTTGAGGCCCTTAAATGGAATGATTCTCTTTGATAAAAAGATTTTTTTTTTTTTTTTAGCATTTTAGTTTCATGAATTTTGTTTTTCAGTCAGGTACAGACTTAATTGATACTAAAAATCAGAAGAGAATTTCTGACTCTCACCCTGTATTTAGTTAAAACATGCATAACATTTGCCATGTGCACCTGCTGACATGACTGCCTGCCTGCCAAAGCTCAGGTACCCAGCTGTGGCCACACATTTGGGTGTTTTGGTATGGGCTAGGGGAGGGACTCCTAATACTGACAGTCAACTGATTCTCCAGATACCAACTGTGTGTTCAACAGTTCTAGTCAATTCTGATACTTACTAAACACCTGGAGTTACTGCAGACAACACAGGTTAAAGTCTTAACCCTTAAGCCTGCCCTCAACTTTAGATGCCACTCACAAGTCCAGGGCTTCCCATACTTCTGACTAACCATATATTGTAAATATTTTTAAATTTCCTATGCATTATAATGTTTTGGCATCTGAAAAAATCTGTCTGGCTGGGGAGAGACATCTCTTCTTGGCCTAGCCCATTCTTAGCGATAACAAAGGGCCCTATTGGGAGCTGTTTCAACATGAAACTAACCAATCTAGGGCTGTGCCTCCCTCATCTGGCCAGTACACCCTAAGAGACAATATTCTTCTGTATTGATCACCACAAGACCAAGTACTAGGCAACTGGAGACCACCCCTAGACCCAATCCCAAACTGTCCATCCTGTCCTGTATTGCCATTTCTAAAGAAACCCCAATAAAGTCAGCGGCCTGAGCATTTTCCTAGTTCCTATCTTCTGCCTTGTGATCATCATAATGTCTTTCCTATGTGTCCCTGAAGTATGGAAGGAAGAAGTCAGGTTTTACAGAGAGGTCAGGACTTGAGGAATGACAAAGTGGGGAGTTTCCACATACGTATATGTATTTCCCACATATCCTTCAGAGGGAACTGAAGAAGACTCCATCTTGGATGTACTATCTGTTACTGACTGAAAACCTCCAAAAAAGTTCTGTTCTCCTACCCAAAACACCAAGAAAGTGCTGCCGTAAAAGCTGAAGACCTTTTTGGCAATACCTTCCATACTCCAGGAAAAACCTGCACCATCATCCCCTGTGAGGTTTCAGTGAGGCAAGCAGGAAGTTGAAGTTCCACCTCATCCCCATCCCCAAAGAAGCAGGCAGTGCTCTGATTCCTCACTATGGTGGTATCCATGGATGCAAAACTCATCTTCTATTCCCGACCTGGCAGACAGAGGCAGTGCTAGAATTTCCCCTGCCAGAGTAGTGTCAGCAAGGTCTAGTTGTGGGCTGAACCTCCATACTGAGTCTGCAACAATGAGACTGAATAAGGCTAGTTGATATCTCTGTTCCCCTATCTGCCTACTTCTGCTCCATCAACAGAGTGCAATGGGAATCTAAGCCTCCACTACCCCCTAATATCAATGAAAACATGCTAGCAACATTCAGCTTCTTCTTTTCCACTGTCATGGTGTAATTGGGGACCAGAAGGGAGCTGAACTTCTATAAACATCCTGTAGTAAAAAGTTGTGAGACTCAGCCCTCCTCCTCCTCCAAGGTGGCAGTGAAGACCACAGGAAGATGATCTACCTCAGCTCAAGCCAATCAAGACAATGAAAGCAAGTTGGTGCCCTGCCTTTGCTAAAAGGGTCAGCAGCATCAAGGAGAGAGCTGAATGTTCACCCCACTTATTTGTAATGAGGTACTATGAGTAAGTGACCCATTTTCATTGGTGTTTTATTGGTGGTGCCCAACAGAAAGTTAAACATACATACCTACCTGGTCTTCATAAAAACTGACACTCAAAAGATACCACATTCAAGGTAAATCATATGTTGGGATTATTGACAATGATTTTAAAGCAGTCATAAAAATGCTTCAACAAGTAATTACAAATTCTCTTTATATAGATATAAAAAGAAAAAAAATCTCAGCAAAAGAATAGAATTTAATTTAAAAAGACCAAGTGGAAATTACAGAACTGAAAAATGCAATAAGCAAAAGAAAAACTTCCTGTATTGGCTCAGTAGTAGAGTGGAGATGACAGAGGACAGAATCAATGAACTTGGGGACAACTCAATACAATTTACCTAATTTGAACAATAGAGAGAAACTACACTGAAAAAATTAATGGGGACCTTGGGGACTTGTGGGACAAAAACAAAAAATCTATTGTTTGTATCTTCAGCTGTCAGAAGAAAAAGAAAGAGACCATGTTACTGAAAACCTGCAAAATTAAATGAAGTAGAACATTTCCCAAAGTTTATTGATAACAAGAATTTACAGATTCAAGAAGGTGAGTGTACCCCATAGGATAACCTAATGGAATCCATGACAAGACACATTACAATTTAACTTCTGAAAGCTGAAGACAAAGAAACAAAAACTGTGAAAGCAACCACAAAGAAATGACACATAACTCATAGGGAATACTAATTTGAATGACAGAGGATTTCTTATCTGAAACCATGGAAGCCAGAAGAAATTGCACATTATTTAAAAATGCTAAAAGAATTGTCAAGTGTGATTTCTATATCCAGTGAAACTACCCCTTATCAATGAAGAGAAAATAAAGACATTCTTACACAAAGGAAAACTAAGATAATTTGCCGTTAGAAAAATCTACCCTTAAAAATGACAATGACTAAATAGTAACGACTAAAGAAAGGAAATAACAGAAGGTTTGGAAACTCAAAAAGTATAGAATATTGGAATGAGAGTAAATATAACATAGGAGTAAATATAATTAAACATCTACTTTTCATGTACTTCTTAACACTCATAGGCTGGCTGAAGCAAAAATTATAACATCATCTGATGTGGAACTGTACTCCATATATGTAGAGAATATACTTAAGATAATTATGTCATAAAAGTAGGGAGGGTAAAGGAACCTAAGTGAAAATAAGATTTCTACACAGCACTTGAAGTGGTAAAACACTGATACCAGTAGACTATGATAAGTTACGTATGTACAGTTTGACACCTAAGATAACATTTAAGAAAACTATTCATAGTGACATACTTATAATACTATAAATAAATCAAGATAGCATTCTAAAAAGATTCCAGTAACAAATAACAGCAAAATAAGATTAAAAAATAGAGGACTAAGAACAAAGGAAGCAGAAAACAAATAATAAAATGAAACACTTAAGCATTAACATATCAATAATTACTTTAAATGTAAACGGCCTGACTATGCCAATGAGAAGATAAAGATTGGCAGTGGATAAAGAAAAAAATGACTTAACTATATCCTGCTTATAAGAAACTCACTTCAAATTCAATTATGCAGGAAGGTTGAAAATAAAAATATAGACAAGATATTCCATGAAAATATTAACCCAAATATTAAGAAAACATCAGGAGTAGCTGTATTACTATTACGTAAAGTAGAATTCACAACAAAAGTTACTAGATACAAGGAGAGATTAATCCTTCAGGAAGACATAATGATTATAAATGTGTACATGTAAAACATCACGAGTCAACCACTGAATACTGAAATGAGAAATAAACGAATGCACAGTTATCGCTGGAAACTTCAACACTCCCTTCTCAGCAACTGACAGGACTAATAGACAGAAAATCAGCAAGGCTATACAAGATCTGCACAACAGAACCAACAAGGACCTAATCAACACAGAGAGGACACTTTATCCCAAAACAGCAGAATACGCTTTTTAAAAAAAGTACCCATGAAACACTCTTCAACACAGACTATAACCTGTGCCATAAAATGAAACCCAACAATTTTAAAATAAATTAAATCATACAGAGTGTGTTCTCTGATCATAATGGAATCAAACTAGGAACAAAAAAAAAAAAACAGAAAGATGACAGGGAGATCTCCAAATACTTGAAACGTAAACAACGCACTTCTAAATAATCCATGGCAAAAAAAAAAGGAAATTTTTAAAACTATAGAGCTCAATAAAAATGAAAATACAACATATCAAATTATGTGGGATGCAGCTAAAGCCAGTGGTGAGAGGAAATTATACAGGACTAAATGCTTACATTAGAAACCTTACCATTAAAAGAAATCCATGCCAAGACACATTATAATATAGAAGAATATATTGGTTTCCTATGGGTGCTGTAACAAGTTACCACCAACTTGGTAGTTTCAGACAACACACAATTATTCTCTTATAGTTCTGGAGATATGAAGTCTGAAATCAGTTTCACTGGGCACTCTCTGGTTCTACGGAATAGGTTACAGGACAAGACCTATTTCCTTGACATTACAGCTTCTAGGGCTTCATTCCTTGGCTCACGGCTCCCTCCTCCATTTTAAAAATCGCAGTTTAGTGTCTTGCTTCAGTTGTCACATTGCCTTTTTTTCCCTTATTTGGCCAAATCTTCCCCCTCTTTCCTATTATAAGGATACTTGTGTTTGCATTTATGGTCCATCTCTATAATCCAAGATAATCTGCCTATTTCAAGATGTTTAACTTAATTACACAGGCAAAGCCATGTTTTTTCTTTTCCTTGTGTATAAGGTAACATTTACAGATATCCAGAGATATTTTTGGGGGTCATTATTCAGCTTTACCACAGAGTACAGCAGATAACTTTATACTCATAAATTCTACAATTTAGAATAAATGGATTTCAAAAACCACAAACTGCTAAAACTCAAACCAAAATAACAAAGACAGCCTAAATAGTCTTATAACCATTACAGAAATTGAATATTTAATTTAAAAGCTCCCTAAAGAAATTTTCAGGCCCCAAAGTTATCACTGAAGAGTTATCCTAAAGATTTACAGAAGAGTTAATACTAATTTTATACAGTCTCTTTTAGACACAGATGAAGAAGGAACACATTCGCCACTTGTTTATAAGACTAATAATGCCCTGCTACCAAAAGCAGACACAGATAGCACAAACAAAGCAAACTACAGACAAGCGTCTCTCATGGACTTTGATGGAAAATCTACAAAAAATTTTAACAAATCAAATCCAGCAATGTATAAAAAGAATTATGCACTACGAGCAAGTGGCATTTATTCTAGGTATACAAGACAGGTTAAACATTCAGAAATAAATCAATGTAATACTCTACACCAACAAGCTAAGAAAGAAGAAAAAAAATCACATGATCATTTCAACTGATATAGAAGAAACCTTTAATAAGTCTAATACCAATGTATGATTTTTAAAAATCTCAGCAAAGTAGGTATAGAGGGGAATTTCCTTCACTCGATAATAAGCATCCACAAAAACCCAACAGCTAATATCATACATAATAATGAAAGACTGAATGCTGTTCTTCTAGGGGTCAGAACAAAGGAAGGATGTCTGCTCTTAGTATTCTTAATCAACACAGTATTGGGAGTCTTAGTCACTTCGATAAGGCAAGAAGAAGAAATAAAATACATACCAAATGGAAAGGACAAAATAGCACTGTTCTTATTTATAGACAATGTAATTATCTTCATAGAAAATCTCAAAAAATCTATAAAACGTCCTAGAACTAGTAAGTTCAGCAAGGTCACAGGGTACAAAAATCAATCTCATTTCTCTATAACAATGAACATGTGGATACTAAAAGTAAAACACAGTGTTATAATCCCTCCTAACAAAATACTTAAGTGCATTCAGCAAAATATGTGTAGAACATGTATGCCAAAAATAAAACATATTGATCGAAAAATTAAAGAAAACAAATCACAACAATGAGATATCATTTCACTGCAGTTAGAACAACTGTTGCTAAAAAGACAAAAAAATAACAGATGCTGGCAAGGATACAGAGAAAAAGGAACTCTTACATACCACTGCTGGTGGGAATTTAAGTTTGTACAACCACTAGGGAAAACAGTATGGAGCTTTCTCAAAAACCTAAAAATAGAATTGCCAAACAGTCCCAGAATCCCACTGCTGAATATCTACCCAAAGGAAAAGGAACTGGTATATTAAAATGATAGCTATACTCACATGCTTATCACCACTATTTCCAAAAGCAAAGATAATGAAATTAACCTAAGTCTCCATCAATGGATGAATGGATAAAGAAAATGTGGTATACATACACAAAGGAATACTATTTATCCATAAAGGATTTGCAGAAACATGAATGACATTGGTGGTCACTACATTAAGTAAAAATAGTCAGGCACAGAAAGACAAATATTCTATGTTCTCACTCATAAATGAGAGCCCAAAACTTGATCTCATGAACATGAAGAACATAATGATAGATAACAGAGATTGGAAAGGGTGAGTTATGAGTACAAACATACAGTTAGACAAAAGAAGCAAGTTGTAATGTTTGACAGCAGACTAGAGTGACTATAATTAGCAACAGTATTATACATATTTCAAAGTAACCTGAGGAGAGACCTCGAAATTGTACTGACATATAAAAATTGTAAACACTCAGGATGCTGGATACTCCAAATACCTTGAGTTGATCATTACTCATTCTATCCATGTAACGAACACTCACATATACTGATAAATATGTAAATTATTATATATCAATTAAAGGAGAAAAAAACCCTTAAATCAAGAGACATACCATGTTCATTAATTGGAAGACTCAGCATAGTAAGAATATCAATTTTCTGTAAATTGGCCTATTGGTTTAATGCAATTCCCATTTTGCTCCTAGCAATATTTTTCTATAGTTATAGATAAGCTTATTCTAAAATTTGCATGAAAAAGTACAAGCTTCAGGCTAGCTAAAACAATATTGAAAAAGCATAATTGAGTGGAAAGAGTCACTATCTCCAACGTTAGGATGTACTATACATTGAGAGGAATCAATTTATTCAATTTTTTGACTCATAGCTGCAGTAATCAAGAGTGTGTGGTATTAGAGGAGGGATAGACATAGTTCAATGACACTGAACAGAGAACTCAAAAATAGATCCACATGAATATGCTCAGTGGATTCCCGGCAAAGGTGCTTCCTCAATAGAGGAAGAACAGGCTTTTCATCAAATGTGCTGCAGCAAGTGAGCATCCATAGGCTAAATAAATAAATAGAATCTTGATCTAAAACTCACAATTTATATAAAAATTATCTCAAAATGAATTTCAGACTTAAATGTGAAACTATAATGCTTATAAAAAATAGGAGAAAGTGTTCCAAATCTAGAAGTAACTCTGCAAAGAATTCATGGACTTGACACAAAGTACAAGCCATGAAGAAAAACAGACCTCTTCAAAATTAAAAGACTTTCCTCTACCAAAGACCTTGTACAGAGGATGAAAAGGTAGGTTATAGACTGGGAGAAAATACTTGCAATCCATATAGCTGACAAAAGACTAGCATCTAGAACATATTAAAAAATGTTAAAACAATTAAAGACTGTCAAAAGCAAACAATCCCGTTAGAAAATAGGAAAAAAAATACCGAAGAGGATATATAGAAGAAAAGCCCATGAAAAGATGTTCAGTATCATTAGCCATTAGGGAAATGCAAATAAAAATTGCACTGAGCTATCATTTCACATCCATCAGAATAACTAAAATAAAAATTGTGACAGCACCAAATACTAGTGAGGATGCAGAGAAACTGGATCACAAACCTTGCTGGTGGGAATATAAAATGGTATAGCTATTCTTTTGTAAAACAGCTTGGCAGTTTCCATAAAGAAAACTAAACATACAACTCATATGTAACCCTGCAAGTGCCAAAATCCATGTATCGATGCTCATAATAGTTTTATTTTATAATGATAAGTTACAATAGCCCCAACTTGGAAACAGCCCAGTTGTCTTTCAGTGGGTAAATGGTTAAACAATCCGTGGTACATCACATCCATAGTATGTAATCTAGGGTGTGGTATTAGTGGAGGGGTAGACTAACAGCATGTAATAGTACCTAGCAGTGAAACAGAAACAAATGACTGATATATGCAATGACAAAGATGAATCTTCAGGCAATATTTGTGGCTGAAAAATGCTAGATTCAGAAAGTTACGTACTGTATGATTTTATTTATACAACATTCTTGAAATGACAAACATAACAGGTGAGTGTGTTTGCTCAGAGTCAGGGGTCAGTGGTCAGGGAGGGAGGGTTGCCTATGTCTGTAGAAGGGTAACCAGAGGAGTCCCGGCAGTGATGGCGCTATGCTCTTACTTTGACTGCATAACTATCAACATTGGTCGAGATATTGCATTATAGTTTTGTAAGATGTTATCATTAAAGGAAACGGGATAAAGTGTACAGGGGACCTTGCTATATTATTTCTTACAAGAGCATGTGAACCTACAATTGTCTCAAATGAAAAGTTTAAAAACAATCAAATGCAAATGAGAGCATTTACTGAGTACTTACTATACATTTAGCACTTAGCTAAATGCTTTTCACGTATTGTACTATAAATTTTCACAATGTCTCTCTGATTATTACCCCATTTTACAGACGAGAAACAGTGATGGCTCAGAGATGAGAACTAAATTGACTTAGGAAACTTGACTGATAGACGCAGGGTTAGAATTTTAACCCTGGCCAAACTAAAAAATGTTAGAACACAAATCAATTAATGGATTTGTTTACTTACTTCCACATCACTATAATTCTTACTTACTGGGTACGTTTAAATACTGTCTCTGGTATGCCTTTAAGATCTAGACTGATTTCAAAGCAGCATTTGAGAAGGAGACCTGGGAATGGATCTGAGAATAATCATGTTAAAGGCAAAGACTAATTGATTTTTGTTTCTTTATCCCTCCTCTCACTCCTCCGACTTCAACCTTATCATCAGGTTGGGAGAAGATGGGTAGCAAACGCTTAGCAAGTCAGGGCCACCATCTGAGAAGGCTGTGTCACTAATTACCACTCTTGTACCAAACAAGAAAGGCTTGGCTCTGGGGATGGGTCACATTCTCTCTCGCTCACCAGCTTGCTTTTGTAAATAAAACGTTTTTGGTAAGAAGCTCTCTTTCTTGTTTCATATGACATCCCTATTGTCAGTGTTCCCTTGTGTCTCCTGTTCTTGGTCAAATGATTGTAACTATTAGGAAATTAAATTCAGAACTTCCCTTACACACAAAATTGCATGCGTTTTGGAACATCTCCATTAGCCAATGCATTGTTTATTTTTATTTATTTATTTTTTGTAGATAATTCAAGGCTGACTTCACTTTACTTCCTTAACACTCTATCAAAAAAGGGGACTTGTTATGTATTTTCAAAATTAAAAGTACAGAATGGACAAGGAAAAGCTCAGAAATGAAGGTGTTATGTAGAAGGGCAACAGAAAAACATAAAAACAAGAACAGCAGCAGCAACAATAACAAACTCACTGTTTTTCAGAGCCCTTCTTTAATCCGTCCTTCTTGTCTCCTTGGTCAAATAAAGATACAGAAAACTCTTTTTGTTTTTTTAGGATGACAAACATAGGGTTTCATGGAACATCCTCAGTTCCTCTAAGTCTTTGGAAAGCTAATGACAACAGCGATTCAGAAAGTCCACACTCAGATAAGCATGTAGGTTACTGGCCACTTTTATTGAGAAGAGTACTTCTGAGTGGAAGTACCAGTGACATGCCCATGGAAGGGCAGCCACACACCCAGGGAAACTCACATTCTCATAAAAGAATAAACCACAAACCATAGTGTCTGTTAAGTACACCCAGGAAACTTTGTGCCTGCTCTTCTGACCTTGGACATTTGGAGAAGTTTTCTTAGACAGAATGCTGATTTCGTGTAGAGCCCATACTCTTGTGGTGGACACCTCACAACTCCCAGGTGAGCAATGTATTTGTCTTCCTAGGATCCTGAGTCTTATAGACATTCCTGACTGATGAAGTCTTCTTGTCAAGAACTCTGTCTGCCTACAAAGCTTATAAATTTGGGCACAAGTTATATATTTTAAAAGTCTACTATTGCTTCATCTCATCCATTTCCCCCAGGTCCCCTTCCTGGCTTTGCATAATCCCTGGTCTCTTCAAGCCCTGAGAAATCGTCAACTAGAGAATATTTTAAGTAGTGGCCTTAAAGTAAGATATTTAAGATATGGTTGCTTTAGGACTATGAAAGTGCTTAAATTGGAATACAGGAAGAAAACAGTGAAGTCATAGTTATCGATATTTTATCACACCCTTTTAAATTTTTTTAATAAATGTTGTATAAGGTTTAACACTACATAATTATGCATGTAATTCATAAACAAATAAGCATTCCTATTTGTTGGACATATTTTCCTTTTACAAATCTTATTACTATGATTATTACTGTTGAGACGGAGTCTGGCTCTGTTACTCAGGCTAGAGTACAGCGATCCTTTCCCCTCAGCCTCCCAATAGCTGGGACTACAGGTACACACCACCATGCCTGACTCATTTTTTTCTTTCTATAGAGACAAGGTTTCACCATGTTGCCCACCTCCTGAGCTAAAGCAATTTGCCTGCTTCAGCCTCACAAAGTGCTGGGATTACAGGCATGAGCCACCACACCTGGTGCTGTTGTGTATATCTGCAGTAGGCATTTTACTGATAAAGATGGAACTATAAAAAATGTGAAACCCACCCATCTAAACCATGCATGGCAGATGATTGCCTATTTTCTTCTTAACATATTTTTCAACCTTCAGTAATAAATCATCTAAATATTTTATCACTTCCTGTATTTATGCATTTATTCGCTTCAATCACATAACAATTTTCGTAGCATGTAACAATTAGGCCATAAGCTAGGTACTGGGTTTTGGCTCAGAATTTTTATTCTCCTCTATGAGCAAGATTTTATCCCTCCAAAAAAATCTTTGGGAGAAAAGTGATTTGTCAACCAGAATCTTAAGTTCATTTGGCCTTTTCTGAACATAAAAAAAAGTCAGCCTTTTCATTAGAAAATCTATAAAATGGTGATAATCATGTTTAACCTGTAAGGTGTTGTAAAAATTGAAGGAGAGGATGTTCATTAATGCAGCATGTTGTTAATTGGAACACAGTTTAAAAGAGTGATGTAGCAGCATTGTTTGAGTCTCAGAAACAATAATTCTCTTCTCCAGTCTATGTGAAATTATCTCATTTTCTTCACTATTTTGCCAAAATATATCTCATTGGTTTATCACTTGGTGACTGAAAGTAGATGCCTTACTCTGCTAAAGCCACAGTGGAGGTAAAATTCCCTTCCCAGCCGAATACATCAAGCCTCATTTAATGCATCTAGAAAATATGAATTTGTCCTGCATTTTCTTTCTGTAATGGCACTTCATTGCTGACTCACATTTATCTCATGGTTAGTTATGTGTCCTAAGTGTTTTTCCACTATATTTCTGCTTAGCCATCCTATATTTGTGTTATGAGATTTGTGTTCTTTGGAGGATGACCTGGCATTTGCCATATTACATTTCAGCTTTGTTGATGAAATCATTTTCTAATCTTTCAAGAACACTTTCTATTTTCCCCCATATCTAGAATTCTTATAACCCCATCTAATTTAATATTATGTAAAAATTGGATGACTATATTTGTAAGTTTTTCACATAGGTGATAAAAAATGACACAATCCCTACCAGAAAGTGTTTGATAGAGCTTCTCAGGTCAACACCATTAATAAGTCTTTTGTATTATTCCCCGAGGCTAAAAGAAATGTGCAAGGCAGTGGAGTAAGTGTAAGTATATGGGCAAATACCTGGAGCTAGGGAAGCACGCAAATACGCCTCCTAACACAGTCTTGGGGGGTAGGGAAGTCTTCCAAGAACACGCAACGTTTATGCTGAGTGAGATATGAAGGACAAGTACAAGGGAACCAGGTCAAAAAGGGCACGAAGAACATGCTAGACAATACGTGCAAAGGTCTGAAGGTGAGAAAGACAGATCGTATTTCTTCCGGGTACTGACGGCAGTTCTGAGTGACAGAGGGGGATCAGGAGAACTGGTGGGACAGGACATTGGAGAGACTGGCAGGGCCAGCTCATGAGGAGTTTTGTCAGCCAGGGTCAGGAGCCCAGACTTTGATTCCAGGGGGGAGACACCGGAGGATTTTTAAAGCAGGATTCTGACATTCTCTGTTTGTTTCATGGGAAAATTAAAAATTATTTTCCTTTCATTGTGAAGAATGGATTATAGAGAGGGCAAGACTTGAAGCACAGGTATATCACAATGATCTATATGGATGTCTTATTTTTCCTTCTGGGCTACAAAATACTCTGAAACAGGACATGTCTGTTGTTTCCCTTCCATTACCTCATAGAAGCCCTTGAAAATATTTTACTGAGTACATGAAACAAGATACATCACATCCGTACCTCTTCCCATGTCTGTCATGGCTACCATTCTATTATGGGAGAAAATGAAACTGATCTGACTTACCTGCTCTTCACAAGTTACTTCTAGTGGTATCAACACCACTCTCATTTTCCAATTAGTTGCTAGTTATTTGCTTAATGATGCATCCTAGTATATTTCTAAAAATAATTGTTCTATTGACTTACAAATCAAGATAAATTTTACTACTGACAACAAACATTATTTTGCATCAGTTGCCTCATCTGTTAAATAAGGATGATAATTTTACCTAGGAGATTGAGAGGAATAAATGAGTTAATTTAGGTAAAGCCCATACCACTAGCACAGAAATAAGCACTCAGTAAATGTTAGCTATTGTGTGGTGATCAGTATCATTATTTTAACTACAAATAACAGAAGATCCAGCTAACACATGAGGCTGAGACTGGGCAGGGCAACAGATGGGCCTTGGAAGGCAGGCGCGGCAAGTGGGTAAGGTAAGGGGCTCACAGACCATGATATGAAGCTTGGACAACACTCTACAAACAAAGCTACTTATGCCTTTCACATAGATAGAAACTTGACTTGACACCACTCTATTCTGAGTTGAAGACAAGGCTGTCAGAGAGGGAGGAGGGTGGAGAAGGGCAGTTTTGGAGAAAGCGGGTTCTCACTACAGTGGGTAGTGGACTGTTTGAGCTCTCTCTAGATTCCCTGGGATCCTTTCTACTGATTCCATGCACTCCTTTCCCAGCTTGTGTTTTTTCACTTCTAAGGGCCATACCTGCAACTCTCTTCAGAGGACCTTCCAAGGACTTCTGGAGCTGCTTTTGCAGAATGCTAGAAGTTTCTGAGAATTTACAGCCCCCGCCCTGCTCCTGCCAGGTGACTTTATCAATATCAACCCCTGCATGTCTTTGAAACCTCAGCTCCCAAACCTTCAGTGGAACAAACCCTAACGTGTAATTTATGCTCCAGAGCTTCCGCAGGGGATCATGTTTGAGCTAGGACTTTGCCTGAAATCACACACTTGCTTGGCTTTTCCTTTCCTGTCCTGCAACCCCCTCTCCCTTGCTGGTGTGCCCTAGGAGAATTTTTTTTTTTTTTTTTTTTTTTTTTTTTCCGAGACTGAGTTTCACTCTTCTTACCCAGGCTGGAGTGCAATGGCGTGATCTCGGCTCACCCCAACCTCCACCTCATGGGTTCAGGCAATTCTCCTGCCTCAGCCTCCTGAGTAGCTGGGATTACAGGCACGTGCCACCATGCCCAGCTAATTTTTTGTATTTTTAGTAGAGACGGGGTTTCACCATGTTGACCAGGATGGTCTCGATCTCTTGACCTCGTGATCCACCCGCCTCGGCCTCCCAAAGTGCTGGGATTACAGGTGTGAGCCACCATGCCCGGCCCCCTAGGAGCATTTTCTTAGTAAATTGCTCATATCCAAATGCTTGTTTCGGGGTCTGCTTCTGTAGAATTCCTAAGAGGCTATCAGGAGCAAGAAGAAGCAAAGTTGAAGAATGCATTCAAAGGCCAAGGATGCTAAAGACAAATTGAGCTCCTGCAGACTTGGCTGATTGTAAGGTGGCTTCTGGGCTGCTTCCTTTGGATAGGCTGAATTTCCTGGCTTTCGTATACTCCTGTATACCTCTCTCCTCCATACTGGGGAGAGAGGTAATATTAGAGGAAATCTCTGGAAATCACGTAGAATTTCAGCTTTATTTGCAATTAAGGAAGTTGAACTTTGGTTACTCTTATTCCCATGCTTTGAGACTTTCTGTGACTGAAGGTAGCTAGTCAGCAATCCCTCCCATATTTTCATTTCTTTTTATTTTTCTTTTCTTTTTTTTCTTTTTGGCTCGGTTTGATCTGCATCTGCATAGATTCAAAACACTCACTGATTTAAAGCTACCTCAAAAGGTTTTGGTCAGGAAGCTATTTATAACCTCAACCACCAGCAATCTACCCTGATGAGTCCTTTTTGGTTAACAAAGGACTGTTAAATCAGCCTTCTCAATAGTGCCATCAAGGACTTCCTCCACATCAACAGAGCCCTCCAGGTTGCTACTCCACACAGTAAGGAGACGGACCACCAGCTTTCACAGTCTCTGAAAATTAGGGGTGGTGTTAAAGTGTCACACTTGAAGGCTAGTAATATCTTAGCTTTCATAAGACACTTCATGGATATAAAGTGCTTCTACATGTCTTCTATATGTACTACCTTGGAAGGTCTTTATAAGAACATTATGAAGAAGGTGGAATCGATTACGTCTATTTGACAGGTGAGAAAGCTGAGGCAAAAAGATTAAGTAAAGTGCTTAGAACCATATAAAGGGAAGATATGAGCTGAGAGCCAAATCAGGATCTCCCAATGGTATGTTCTGGGCAGAGACGGTGGGGCTGTGGGTGTGGAGGAAGACCTTTACCACTTTTTATGCTCTAGAGCACAGTGGGATTCCGCAGCTTGCATGAGCTACAGGTAAAAGTGATGTAAAGTGTGGCTGTGAACTCAGGCACTCTGGGGACCCCAGAGATTTCTCATAGCCCCAAACTGGCTCTACCAGACACAGCTGCTCTCTTTGCACAGGTTTAGACTTCCTTGCCAAGGAAGATCTAAAGTGAGTCATCACTGTTGATTCACCGGGCTTACGTATTTAGCTAATTCAACTAAAATTAAAAAAAAAAAAAAAACCTGTCCTGGGGGAAGAGTTTGGACATTCAGTGCTTATAACTCCTACATTTCTATTTCTGATTGTGGCTGTGGTTTATGACATTTGGCGATCCTTTTGTTCTACTTAGCAAAAAGTCAGAGACAAGCATCTATGATGTAAGTGAGCATGCAGATTTTAGCTGCCGGGGTTCTCACCTGCTGTTGTAGTGGGTGCTTGAGCATGCATGCACATGTGTTCACCTCGGAGAGGTTTGAGAAAATGTCACCATCTAGAACTTTAACAGGTTAGGTTAGTTCTAGGCTATTTTCTCCCCACTGACTGTGAACTGACAAGGGTGTAGGAGCCCCTCTCTGTGAGTCTGTATGCCCAATGTATATGCAACACAGGGTTTTTTTTCATATCGCCTTGTGTGTTCTTCTTGTATTAGGGGTCTCCTATTATACAAATGCAGGATTCCAAGCTGTCAAGAGCTGGGTCACAGTGGCATGCGCCAGGGCACTTTTAACCTGGGTCACCAGACCCCAGCCCGGGGACAGAGTCTCAACTTTCTCAGCTTCCCTCTGCCACATTGGAGAGATAAGAAGCTGAGAAATGCCGGGCGCGGTGGCTCAAGCCTGTAATCCCAGCACTTTGGGAGGCCGAGGCGGGTGGATCACAAGGTCAAGAGATCGAGACCATCCTGGTCAACATGGCGAAACCCCGTCTCTACTAAAACTACAAAAAAATTAGCTGGGCATGGTGGCGCGTGTCTGTAGTCCCAGCTACTCAGGAGGCTGAGGCAGGAGAATTGCCTGAACTCAGGTGGCGGAGGTTGCGGTGAGCCGAGATCGTGCCATTGCACTCCAGCCTGGGTAACAAGAGCGAAAAACCGTCTCCAAAAAAAAAAAAAAAAAAAAAAAAAAAAGAAGCTGAGACATATTCCTCTGCACCACACTAATCCAAAGGTTAAAACACCCCAAACTCGCAATAAAATAACATTTGCATATATATATGGCAAGTGAAGTCCCTCAGCCACAACCACCACTTCCTAATTTACTGCCTTTAGTAGGCACTAGATCATGACACGCTGACGGGATGACGAAATACAGAAAATGAATACATGAAGTGGCAGCACAGATGGCTGATTTGCTTTTTTAAAAATAACGGAGGACCAGATCAATAAGTAACCAGAGGCTGCATGTTCATCTTAATTTTTAAACTTTAAATATTAGTTATTCTTTCCCCATGCCCTGAAATTACAAGAAGTCTCCATTGTCTTGATATCGAGAAAAAAGTGAATCAGTGCTGACATACTGAAGCAGATACTCTTTGTTCCGCTGCCTCCAGAGGGTGTGAGTAGCCTCCGCACATGCCCTCCACTAAGGGACCCTCTCTGCTTGGCGCCCCAGGGGTGAGATGGCTTGAAAATAGACATACCCATTTAAAGGATTCAAAAACATTCCCTGCTATGTGCACAGGGTGGGGATGCAGGAGTCGCTGATATTGTGAGACTGCCCTTTAGGAAGTAAGTGCTGTCTTGGATTACATTAACAGAAGCTTGCTGTCTGGACAAAGGATGAGAGGATCACTGTGCTATGTGACCTGCTAGAACCATGTCTCAAGTGCTGAGTTCAGGCTGGGGTGTCATATTATAACTGCTGGTTCCACTGTCACTGCCACCCCTTTTCTAAGACATGTTCTCTCAGTCACACCTGTATTGAGTAGCAGATGTAATGTGAATAGAGAGACAAAAATCAATTAAAATAACAAAATCTAAGCTTTGGAAAGTCTTTGAAGAAAATTTTTCTTTTGACCTTTGGACTTACCTGGGCAATAAACATGACATAGGGTTGCTAATCTTATACTTTTCCAAGTAAGGATGTTATGGATAAAAATTCCATTTATTTTCATCATCATTTCATTTTTAAAAAGTCATTTTGATGCCTCAAATTCACACTAAAGAGCACTCCTTTAAGTCGGCGATCCTCAGACTTTAATGAGCAAACCAAATCACTGGGACAGCTTGTTAAAACAGATTTCTGGACCTCTCCCCAGGATGCTGACTCATATGGTCTAGTGGGCCTAAATTCCATCTTTCTAACAAGTTCCTTAGTGATACTGATGCTGCTGGACTGCAGGCCACACTTTAAGGAGCATTGCTAAAAAGAAAAGAAGATTAGCTTGGCTAAAGCTCACTACTTTGTACCTATTTCACTTAATTTATCTAGGACCAAGGAACACGTCCTCATACCTGGGCTCTGGCCTGCAGGCCCACTGGCCAAGTGTGGCTTGTCATCTAATGCCACCACCCATTCCACTGCTTGTCAAAGCAGATGTCAGCTATGGGTGTGGAGCACCCTACCCTCTTGTGTTGCTTTAACCAAAGGTTTGAAGATGAATATGATGCTCTCCTCTACCACTCATCCAACACACACAAGTGAGTAGCCTAATTCTCTCCAAAGGAGAGAGGAGGAAACAACTAGGAGGCAAGGCGCTAGGGACAGGGGAGTCGTTTTTGTCTGGCCTAAATGATGACTAACGTATGTCTTCCCTTAGTGGTTTGGCTCTTTCTTCCAGGGTGTTATTGCCTTGGAAACTACCTGGCCTGCACAAATGCCTATGCTTGAGTCTTGCCATGTCAGCTGAGTTTCCCCTCAATTCGCCTTTACCCCAAAGGGCACCGGTTCACAGATCTTCTGGTCCATAGGTTCAACTCCAGAAATGCCAACTTTACCTCGCTCTGGAAAGTGACCCAGATGGATAGAGAGCGGTTCCTTCTAAAATATCCAGCTACTACATAGTTTACAAAGCCTACTCACACATATCATCTCTCTGAATCTTCAAAACTTCCTTAAGAAGTTACTATTATAGCCCTATTGCATAGATGAATAAACTGATATTTACACTCGGTGAACATGTTCGATGTTACCTAAGAAGTTGTTCTGCATTACAGCAGTCATTCACCTCCGACTGCACCGCACACTTATTTCTGAGATTACTCTTATTCAGTTATGATCCTCTTTTTGCCCTTTCCAACACAGAGAGGTGGCAAAGGTCAAACATGAAGCTAAATACAGACTGGAGATTAACTCTACCATTTCTATAATGGGAAAAACACAAAAAGTCCCTAAAGCTACATCACAGAAAAGCGACCCAATTAATTCAGTGACGAGATCAGCCACATTGATCGGCTGAAGTGTCCGGTGGACAATGCAACTCATTGATTGAATGTTTTACTTTTCAGAGGCTTGCGTAGACAGAGCCACAGGCAAGTCTCTGCTGAAAGTGTTGCCATGGCACCAGCCAATTGCTTTGCTGGTCCAGCCTCCTTTGCTTTCCAGGGCAGTGCTTTCAGAGCCTGGGTCAGAAGGCCGTTTGCCTAGGTCAGGATCTGAGCATCCCTCCTCGGATTGCATGGTTTTTCAAATAAATGAGCTGCTCTTTTAGGACATTCTTATTTCAATTATGAAGTACCTATTAGCTCTTTATATTTACAAATTACTAGGCTTTTTGTTGTTGTTAGTCATCTAAGCACCAAAAGAGTGCCAATAAGTATTATCCCCATCTTACAGACAGGAGATTAAAGCCCAGCAAGGGTTAGGTCACCCAGCAGGCTAGACAGAGGCCAAAATTGTTTCTCCCAGTTTGAATATTCTCTGAACTGTCTTCAGCGTTCACAAGGATAAATCGATGAAAATGCATTAACCTTGAGAATCAACTCAATTAAGGAAGAATAGACAAGAAATTAGAACAGACATCTTATCAGAACCATACCAAATGGATGCCCAGTGAAACGTCAGTTGAAGGAAATGAACGCAAATGAGAGGGGGATGTTAAGAGTAACTAATAGTTATACAGCATCTAGCCCTTACTTTGTGCCAGGCAATGTTCTAAGTGTTTATATAGATAACTCAGTTAATCTCTAGCTCAGCCCTAAGAGATAGGTACCATCCCATTTTACAGGTGTAAAACTGAATCTGCTGAAGTCTTGCCTTAGGTCAACAGAGCTGAGATCTAAACCAAACACAAGAATTTAACTCTGCAGGGTATACTCAGAAACTGCTAAATGTTTCTCAAAGAAAGAGAGAATATTCTACAATATTCCTGTATGTTCTAAAGTAGAAAAAAAAATACAAAGAAACAGAACCAAACCAAATGTACAAAACTGGCCATTTTCCTCTTTCCTGAAAGCCTATTTCTGTTATGGTGTCACATTAAAGCAAATCAAACTTGGTAGCAACTCCGAAAAATAGTAGAAGTTTTTACTGACCCCTTCCCTAAAGAGGCCATGAAGAGGCTGAATTTCATCACACAATACCGGTAAAACTTTGTCCCATTAGCAACTATTTTTCACAGTCCCCTTAGTCTCACTAATTTTCATTGGCCGGTTGTCAACTACTAACTATGATTTTCTCAGCCAGTTTCCTCCAAGCCTCCAAGCAACAGACTGCAGTTTGAAAGAAGATGAATTCTTTATCCTCTGCCAGAGAAGACAGGTAACCTTGGAAGAGATTTTGGAGAAACAGTAACGAGCTCCAGCTTCTGAGAGAAATCTTGACTCAACTCCACTAACCGGGAGATCAAGGTGGAGTGATGACTTTGGCAAACAGCTCACTGTTGAGCTTATAGAAGGCAACAGCTCACTCCTGCTAACGATCATGCCTGGGAGCTAAGTCTGCTGCTGCAAGTCTTGGCCCTGGGCTAATCTGTGACTAGAAATTCAGGTGTAAAAAAGCATGTATGCCCAAACCAGCTGTTTCTTAGCAGCTCAGTTGAAGCTGCTACGGAGATCTAAAATACTTCTCAACATAGGTGCAGTGCTGTCTAAAAGTTGTAGAGCAGCTGGGAGAAGATAAGAGGGCTGGGGTTTGAATTCTATAAAGGAGAAGGAGTGAGATGTTAGGAAAGAAATGTGTACGGTCTATACAACACTGGGTGTACAGTCTTTTATTTTCAACATCTACTATTCCATCATACACACTCGGAGTCCCAGTAGGCAGAAGTACACACAAATTCTGTCTTAGCCAAACCTTTCACAGATGCATCATTTACCACATAAATAATTATACACTTAAACAATACCTTGTCTAGGATCATTCTGTTTTTTATTTCCTCTCTGGAGAGCAATCACATACAGTCAATAATTCTTATACTCTTTCTCTTTTTTAAACACCTACCATTGTGTCATAGCCAAGTAGGACATTGAAAATAGAGATTTTTAAGTCAAGAGCTAGACACTTGAGTATATAACAGTTGAAAGAGGGTGAGAGATCAGCAAATGATTAGTTCAAATATGACATAACGGTACTCAAATATGCACAAAAGATTAAAGGTGACCCATTGTGGATGCAGTTAATTTACAGGAAGACTTCAGAGAGGAGGTGTTATTAAAGTATTTAAATTGGGCCTCAACATGTGTTAGGAGTTTCCCAGACATTTAGAGGATAAATGTGCTCTTCAGTAACTGGCTAATTCATGACACTGTATACATTTAGATTTAAAATGCAGAGCTCATGTCCATTTCAGATTTTTAACAATCCATCTGAAACGGTTTTCATATTTTTGCTTTACTAATGCAAATGCTTTCACAAAGAGACAATTTCTGTACAGGGCTTGCATGAGTGTCAAATAAAATAGAATTTCCTTCTTATGCGTGGCACTCTTTTCTCTCCTTTTATTACACTCATTTGGACTGATGTGGTAATAAAAGGTCCCGAAGCCAAGTATGAATACATTAGAATTCATGACCCTTGGGTATTCCATACTTATATTCTTTGATAAGGATTTTTTTTTTTTTTGCAGTAGGTGAAAAACAAAACCCTAAAACTTCCTCATCTTTGCAAAATAAACACAAGAAGACAATTTTAAAAAATTACTCATTTTTATGTGTATAAATGAAGCCTTAATTTTTTACAGTTACAAAAAGAGAAAATAACTGCGAGAAAACTGCCATATGGTAGAGTCATGGACGTTGTCATGTATACTGATCCTTGGTATCCATGCCATTGATTAAAGGACCCCTGTGGATACTGAAATCCACAGATGCACAACTTGCTTATATAATATGGCACAGTATTTGTATACAACTTATATACAGCCTGTCATATACTTTAAACCACTGTAATAGATTACTTATAAAACCTACTACAATGTAAATGCTATGTAAATAGTGATACTGCATTGTTTTCATTTGTATTTTTTATTGTTGTATTTTTTTTATTCCTATTTCCCAAATATTTGTGATCTGTGGTTGGTCGACTCACACATAATTTGTGTATATGGAAGGTCAACTTTATTAGGTTGAAGAAAACATTTTTAGAGTGCCCCTGGGATTCACCCTGAGTTCCAGTCATTTCAGGCTCATTCCCGAACAGGTTGTGGTCGGCACGTGCTAGGACCTTGAAAAATGTATCTGTTAAAGTATGGAGAAATAATAATAAAAATAATGGCCAACTACTGACAAATTGGCCAGACATTAAGAGAAATTTTATCTCATTTAATCATTAGATTAAAGCTGTAGGATGGATATTGTTATTAACCCCATTTTTCAGATGAGGTCACTGAGGCGCCAAGGAATAAGTAAATTGTCAATGTCACACATGCTAAGTGGCAGAGTCAAAATTCAAGCCCATAAGGGTCTGACTCCTAAGCCTTGTATTTCAATGACTATGCATCCTAAACCATGCTACGTCCTGGATCTACAGAGAATGGAGGGTGCGAACTCTTAGGGAACGCAAATTCTACTGGGTAGTTGATACATGCACCAAAGTCCTTAGTGAGATCAGAAGGGCTATGAAGACAGATGTGTAAAAGACACTGGAGCTGGGAGGAGGGACTGATTGGCTGACTGTGTAAGGTCTCATGTCTCCAGCCAGGATCCAAATGACTTTAGACAGAAAGCTCAGTTCTTTTAGAGGGGAACAAGAGGTTGGAGAGAAAGAAGGATTTGAACTGCAAAGAATTAAATGAGGGTTATCAACTTAAAGAAGGAGTTTGGCACTTGATACAACAAACAGCAGCAATGCTGATCCATTTGAACCATCGGAATGGTTATGTGTTGCCTGCCATGACTGGAGGGAGCTGACAAAACTCCCTAAGTGTGCTGCATGAGGAGTTTGCAATGGACACTGTGATTCTGGGTCATCCAGAGATGCCAGGGAGGTGGTTTGGGCACACACTTTCTAACTATGTTATGAGCAGGTTGTGTGTGTGTTTCTTTTTTTCACCCGACTTGTTCTTCTTTTCTTCTGTTTTGTTTTATTTTGTTTAGATTTCTGTAGTGGGATCTTTGAGGCCTCTCTACCTATGGAGTAGCTGACATTTCGTAAAGAATTAGAAGATACAAAAAGGCTTACCTGTCACTTAGTATTAACAGTATTAAGTTGTGCTAATGGTACCAAATTTAAATATTCCCTGAAAGAATAAGATTCATTTAAAAATAAAGTTTTGGGGGACTCTTAGTGCTCCAGATATACTGTACTTATAAACATTTTCTTTACTTACAATTTGTCCTATAAGAACCATGATGACAAAGGACAAATGTTACTCATCTTAGTATCTCACCCTAAAACTGAATGCACTTGTTTGTTAACTTCCCCCAAGAGAATTTTAAGCTTTCTGACTGAGGAGGTCTTGCCTGTCTTGTTCACTATTATAACCCCAAAACCTGGGAGGAGACCGATGTATACAGGCGCTTAGTAAATACCTGATGAGGCATTCACGACATATTAATTAAAACAGTGCTGGAAATGCAGTGGAAACTTAAAATGTAACTTAATGAATGAATAGGCTCAAACCTACCCTCCCACCAAATGAAGGTGTAGGATACAGTGAATTGAGATGAAATATGATTATTGTGTAAAACTGTATGTATGTGGGGGTAGTGGCTTTCTGAATGCTGTGCTTGAAAACAGTTATTTAGCTCTATATTACATAGATGCACATTTTTGAAGTTCCTTAGATTTAGAACAAACAGAGGTATTCTTCATCTCAAAAATATTGGAAAACTAAAGTGTCGTTGTAGGTTCCATATAGTTTAAAATCCACCGCCATTATGTTTTTCATAAGAAACATTTACAACTATTCTGAAATCTGTTCTACACTTTAAATTCCATATTAGCACTGTTGAGGTCTTTGTAACTACAAGATCTAGAAAAGAAGTTGTAAAACTTGCAGATTTATAGCAAGTTGCCAACAGAACAATGGTTTGGTATCACTCCGATTATAAGAACTCACCTATTTTTTTCAATCTCAACAATCCAGATACTAAAAAAGTGAAAAAGAAACAAGGCCTTTGAGTTGTCAAAACCATCTTCATAAAAGTCTGAGCGCTAAAGCCCATGCCCTTCATTCACAAGGAAGTTCCTTGAGCCCCTGCTCTCTGACACAATGCTAACAAACATTGTCTAAGCCCAGACACAATGCAAGGGACACATTAGAAGGGCTTGGGGACCACTAGAGGCAGTGAGAAACCACAGTAGCGATCCAGGAAATTAGAGAAAAGAAGTAATAACTATGAAAAGGAGCATGAGGTATCTACAAGCTTAGCCCTCGTGGCAGCATTTTGGATAAGAGCTTCTTACACCTCACCAATTTTTAGCAGTGTTACTCTCTAATGTAATAATTTACTGTGTTAACTTTGCCCCAAAGGAAGAAATCAATTGAATTGCTTCTGTTTAGGTAGGCAAGGGACTGATGATTGCATTGTATGTGTATTTTGTTCTCAACATTGTTTATTTTCTCAGTAGGAAGTTCCATCTTAGTCACCATAAGCCCTTAGGTTGGTCACCAAACTGCAGGCTCAATTCTTTTAAGGAGCCAATTACAAATCCAAACATGCAAAGGGACAATGATATGGCCTTAGGGGCAGCATAAAGGGCATTGTTTTGTTATGAAATTTATACTCTGGAGAGTATATAATTCTCTCCAGAACAACCTATCCAATGCCTATCAATCAGCTTCAACTCCTAGCCAACTAATTCCACTTCATAGACATGATTATCTAAACTCAGGATAAAGCCAAGGGGCAGAAACTCACATCTCTCCTTTGTGTTCTCATTCATTTCCCCTTCATTCCCTCACACTCTATTTTCACCTGGCATCTTTATTTCTGCACCCTTTCTCAATGCCACTGTTAAGCAGTTCTCATATGTATTCTCCATCATGCACTGGCTCCACTTCAATGTGGCCACTTTGCCTCAGCTTCATCAAAACCACGGTCTCTTCTGAAAACATAACTTTTGACATTGATTTATCAACTCTCACTTGAGTGGCTCTTATGGGATGAGCTTTCCTTCCTTAGAAAACATTTAATGCTTTTTCTAGTGCTCCAGGACTGTGACATTTGCAGTATTTCTTTATGTCTTAACTATCTGTAAACATTATTCTAAGATTTTTGCTCTATACAAAGCCCCATATTTTCTATTCCAAATTAATATATGTTCATTACAAAGAATATGAACCCTACAGAAAAGTCTACCAAAAACATTTCCTGTAATTATGTCAGCCTAGCAATAAGTATATTTTGTGTATTTTGTACATATAAACACACATGCACGTTCACTGTACTGTATGCAAAATGTTGCAATCTGGTTTTTCACTTAATGTTTTGGCTTGACTATTTTCCAAAATCTTTAAAAAATTTGACTATTTTCCCATTTTTAAAAAATGCATTACAAAATATTTTAATACATATGAAAGTATATTCTGATCATTGAATCATTTATTATTAGACATCTAGGGCATGACAAAGGCAAGGTATCTTGCAGCTGAAATGTAGACAAGTGTAAAGACTGTGGTATCTGTAGCACAGATTCTGCAGCAAGGTCCTAGACTCCTGCATGTTTGTGTGTGCTGTGTGAATGTGTGCGTGTACGTGTGTGTGTGTATGTGTGTGTGTGTACAGGAAGGTGGCAGTGGGTAGGCTAATCAGTTACATGCAAACTTGAATCAGGTACCTTTGCTGTTGCTTCCTTAGGTTGGGATTTCACATGCTCTCATGACTAGGTGCTGCCTACATTAGGAATGGCGATAAAGCCTCAGTCATCTGTATGCCATTTGCCATATAAAGACATATGCTCTGAGTATATCTAGCTGTTTTAGAATCTTTTTAACGTATAGTCATTCCTTAAATAACTTAATCATTTCAAAATGAGCTACAGGAGTATCTGTTTCCTTTCCTGTCCTGCTTTCACTCTGCTCTCTACTTTGCAAACAATCATGTTGGGCATTTCTGTAGCTTATTAACTATATTTTCAGCAGTGGAAAAATACATAAGTGCCGGGAAAATTTCTTTTTTTTTTTTTTTTTTAATATTTCAGCACTGAGTATTGCTACTTATATTAAGAGTTTGGAAGAAAAATGGTACCAAGAATAAATTATTATACTACGAATGAGTGAGATATATCTAGGAAGGAAGCAGATGATGAAAGTGATTTCTTTAGAAGAGTGAAAAATGATAAATGTACACATGGTGGTGGAGGCGTTCGCCTGAGCTTCAGCCTGTTACGCTTCATCATTAAGGTTTAGACATGTCTGCAACTTTTCATCACATAGGTAGCAAGGGTATAAAAAACGTTTATTCATATAGAGCCCAGAGTTTTTCTTGAGGATGAGATGTGGTTAACGGCAAAGCCACTGTTGGAATTCAAATAAAGCTGGGCATGTGTGTTGAACTTATGTGGTGGCCCGGTAGAAGCCTAATAGGGTTAGGCTGTGGCACTAATTATCTTCCCGGGAAGAACCCATCCTAATGGAAGAGAGGGCCAGTGGAGACGATCTTGCTTATATAAGTTTCTTAGGCATTGGTGAAGAGTAAGAAGTTGGCCTATCGCTTGTTTCCTGAAACATGGCTAGGTCCTGGGGGAAGAAAGGGCTAGAAGCATAAGTAGAAAGAACCTTTGTGGTACACTGTCTATCTTACTGGGAGTCAAGAAACACTTCCTTAGGACCCCTCTTTAACCACACAAGAAATCAATTTTCCTTCGTTGACTGCAGGCTGCTGGACAGTCTGGATATCTTCAAAGCAGCCACCAGGAGATAATGACCAGCGTGGAGGGAGCAGGAAGAAAAACAGGGTCATTAAGCAGAACAGAGCACACATGCAGCGCCTAATGGATGCTGCAAAAGGCAGCAGGGCTGCTGAGGCTGCAGGGTCAGTAGCAGGAGGTGGGAGAGGGTGTCCTTCCTGGTGGAGCCTCAAGTAAAGTAAATGTACATGCTGAGAAAATTGCTTCTGAGTACACATGCAACATCACCTGGGAACGCCTGGGAGGGCTTGGAGAGGGGCACATTTACACAGTAATAGACTTCCTGCATGAGCAAGCAGGGGATAAATCCAGGTTAATTGGGTTACAGGTATAAAGATTTAGCCTTTTGATTTACACATCACATATATAAACTATTTTAGTGCAGAAAGACTTAAATTTTAAATACGTTTTAGGAGCAGTGAAGTTCAAAGACTTCCTTTGGGGTCAATTAAGAACTGCATATATGTACCTTCAAATGTTTAAGAGAGTTGCTCCTCAATTGAGGGGTGGCTTAAGCGAATACATACCTAACTAGAAGAAACTGAAAAACTGGCCTCTGAAAAGTCTTCTGTTTTCTGTTTCTAAATGTGTAGGCTCATATTTGTATATTACATCAAGCTCCAAACATATAAGAATGTGCTGGTAACAATAAACTGGTGAATTCTGCCCCAAATACATATCTCAACGTGACTCTTCCCCTGCAGCGTGATATATACTCATCTCCTTCCCTCTATACCGTCTTATTTCATTTGTAAATGTTTAATTTATTAAGGTCTGAAGAACAGGCTGTGAAGGTAACATACATGCAAAAGTTACAGCCACAAACCCTATGGCTCCTCCATTCTTCTATTTGTTACATAATCCGTGTTATAGCACAACTAATGTGGCCACTTAAATGTCCCAAGTCTGACAGTCAGTAAAAATTCACGATACAACTTTAAGCTATTGCATTGTGTATGTAAATTCAATGAATACAGGAAGAACACATCAAATTCTCACCTATAATGCTTTCTATAAAAGTATGAACCAGAATAAAATATATGAATACAGACTGGACAAAAGCAGAGTGCTCTGTAATAATTATAGGAGTAAAATGTGTTAATTCTTCTTTTCATATAATTTATAGTTTGGTCCTGTAGGAAATTATTGGAGATTACAATAACATTCAAAGGTAAAAGGATTCAACATTACAAATGTTCATTTAATTGTACCAGAAACAAAGTACTGAAAGTATGATTTAAATATACATACTCCAGATAAGTAAAATTCGGATTTGGGGCATAAGGAGATTGAATTATTGCTGAATTTGAATTCAGGGAAAATATTATATAAGGATTATACATATATGATTTATACATAATATACATTTATAGGTAATGATATATGTGTTCATATCCAAATATAGGAGGTGATTTGATGCTTATGAGTTCTTGAAACACTGCTATTTAACTATGGGAAAAGAAATTATGAAGGGAATAATGAAGAAAAGCAAAAAAAGCAGCTTTCTTCTAACAAATAATTGGTAACTTTGCAATTTTAATGAAAATCTAGAAAATCAGGCATTGTAATAACTGGTTTCTCCTCAGCAAGAGGTAAGGAGGAAGCTAATTTTCTACTGTGGAAGCCTACAGATGAAAATTCCTCTGAAAGTAAAACCATCCCCAGCATATGTAATTAGTCTAGTTTTTGGTCATTAATAGTTTATTTAGGCTAATCTAGAAAACATAATTTCCAGTGACAGAGCAGGAGGTAGAGAAGTTTATGAATCAGTAATCTATGGATTAAATATTTTTATATCTCTTAAATCATCTAAGTAAGCAAATTACCATCAAGTTCCTTTAAGGAAATGGCAGAAAATCCAAGTCTACTCCCACTTGGCACACAAATGAACCATGCTGTAATAATATTATCTTGACTGCAAAAAGAACAGTCTTTGTTTACATGAAAGCTGGAAAACTTTTAAATAATAATCTTGAAGGTGGAGAATATACTGTACTCTCTTAGGTCGAATTATGACCACGGTTGTAACAGACAGTGCAAAAAGCTTTGAAAGGGGTAAGATAAGACAAAGAGAAATGACAGGAAAACAAAGTGGCCAGAGAAATGTTTGGCAGAAGCCCAGCAGACTCCTGGCATCCTCTCGCTAGGCCTTTTGCCTGTCTGCAGAATGATCACTTATCTTCCACCAGCCTCTCTCTCATCAAAGAAAGGCCAGCGTACCCCTTCCAATGCTTCATCAATACTTCACACGTCACAGAATACAATGTAAACGGGCTACAAGCCCATATTTCATGGTTCTCCAAAGCAGCTTCTTCTCATAAGAACAAGATTACGCGTTTGCAAGGTTTATAAAACAGGACTGCATCTTAATTAGGACTGCGCTACTGAATGAAAATATTTTCTTAAACACATTGGCACTTTTCCCTTCAAGCCATTAATGCTTTCCTTCTCAAACTGTATGTCGGTTTGTTTTAAATAAAAGATAAGCAGATATTTACTCAGTGTGATAGAGGAAAAACACACCAACTACTTGGTATAGTAGGCAGGTGGAAAGGGACAAGGATCCAGACGTTCTGAGTTACACAATGCTGCTGCCACTAGCTTGCTTTGCCACCTGGAGACAGTCATCAGTCTTGATGAACCTCCATTTGTCTATCTATAAATTGAGAAAGTAGGACATTTCTAAGGTTGCTCGTTAGTTATACGATCTGTGATCTAATAATGCTGGTCAATTATAAAATGTCATGCCAGAGATACCACTTTGAGGGTCAATTGGAGTATGTGGTGGCTGACTGGGTAGGTCATATATGATTTTAATAAACTCCTTTTTAAAAAGAAAAGTAAGTTCTACAAATCAACTAAACATATTGCAAGACCCTTGATCTCACCTTTACCAAAAGACATCTGATGAGGTCCTTATCATAATTATCAAACAATTTTATTTGAGCCTTCTTAGACTAGTTTCTAATTTAGCACAAAAACGTTCAATGTAGATCATCTCTCCTGGTTCTAGGATTTTAAAAATGGTAAATCATAGGTCATGGCACAATTCAGCAGCAAGAGTATTAGTGCAGCCCAGGTCCTGTGATTTAGCCAGATATCTTTCCATTGCCAGAGGCTGCCTTCAGAAGTCTGAATGGGACACACAGTCCATTTTTAGGCCTTGGGGATTCCAGTGAGAATTTTGAGCAAGCTTTGTTTCAACAGCTCACATGTGAAAGGGCCACCAAGAGTTTAGTGATGTAAATAGATAACATACTATCATTTAGCCAAGAAATCACATTATGAGCATATTCCAACCACATTCAAGGGGACACCAGACTTCTTCGAAACATCTGTAGATATAGGAAGAAAAATCATGGCGGATGTGTTGCCAGCCTCCAACATGGCTTCCAATGATTCCTGCCTCTTGGTATTCATGTTCTTGTGTAGTTCCCTCCTACACTTTATCAGAATTGGTGTTTGTGACCAAGAGAATACAGCAGAAGTGATGGCATGTCACTTCTGAAGCTAGTCATAAAAGGTACGGTGACTTTGCAGTAGAATAAGAAAGATATCTGTTTTTGTCCACAGTTCCTGGCACAGAACTCCTAAAACCCTGGGAACCCCTGTTTCCTCAAACCTCTGGACAATTGCACAGCCAATACCTCCAGGCCTGGACTTCCCCTGACTTGGGGACAGCCTTATTTCTCAGATCTCTGTCTCCTTTCAACTGGACTATCCTTTGTACAACCCAGAAAGCCCCATCCAAGTGTAGTGAGGACTGGTTTCCTGGGGGAAGGGGTGGAGGGATGCTATCTAGGGTTATAGATTCCCCAACTCCACCAGCTCTAACTAGGCCCTGAGTCACTACTATGTAAATTAAATCTGCCCTGCACCACCCCCTCCATATAAAAAAAAAAGAGTAGTAGGGTGATAGGAGACTATTTGTTCTAATGAGGCAACTCTTAGTGAGCCTCTAGATAGCTTCAGGATGGAGGTAGGTCATCAGAAAGACCAAGCCGTGATTAGAAGCTTGGAACTTTCAGCTTCAACCCCCAACGTTCCTAGAGAGAAAAGGGGTTAGAAATTGAGTTAATCATGAACGGTCAGTATATAATTAATTATGCTTAGTTAATAAAACATCCATAAAAGCCCCTAAACAATGGGGGTTTGGAAGAGCTTCCGGGTTTGTGAATACATGGAGGAGTGAGTGGTGCACATGGAGAGTGCATGCAAGTCCCCAACCCCCATACCTCCTATGAATCTCTTCCATTTGGCTGTTCCTGAATTGTATCTTTTACAGTAAACTTGTAATAACAAGTGTAGGAAGTAAAAGTTCCTCTTCAAAGTTTCCTTTCTTGTTAAAGAATAAATCATAAAAAAAAGAATAAATCATAAGTGTGCTAATAACTTTGTTAAGCCCTATCCTATGTCTGTTAGACGTGCCATGCTTACAGGCATATAGTATATTCTATGTCCTTGTACTTTAACCAAGATATCTGTGCTGGACATGTGCACAGGCATGTCCCAGCCCTCAACATTGCTTTTACCTGTTTAGAAAAGTTTTAAGTTATTAGCCAATCAGGTTTTAGTTTAGATTGTGAGGTCTGGTTCCAACCAATGGAGATCAGGCATAGCTGAAAGGACAACCCCAAATACGTAAGGGATAAATATGTTTGCTTTTCCTTTGTTCATCAGACTCTTCTGGCAAGACAGCTAGCGAGAGTACCCTTCCTGCAGTCTAGGAAGTAAAAATTGCTTGTTGAGAAATCCTGTCTCAGTGCTGATTTTTCTTTGTGGCACCAAGCATCAGTTTCCAATAGCAAGTAAAGTGTTTTCCTCAGTTCTGTGAATAATTCTAGTAAATTACTGATCCTGGGCTTCCTGGAAGAAACCGAGGGTGTGGTCTCGGAAATGTCTGAGTGGTGGTGGTGTTGATCCCTGAAGAGTAGACTGGGCACTCCATTTGCAGTTGGCATCTGAAGTAGGGGCAGTCTTGTGGGATTAAGCCCTTGACCCAGGGGTGTCTGTGCTAACTCTGGGAATTGGTATCAGAATTGAATAGAATTGTTGGACACCCAGTTGGCGTCTGAATTGGTCGGTATGAGTAAAAACATCTTAGATTTATTGCTTGTTCTCTTTTCCTCTCTGATCCTTTCTCTCTGTCTCAGATCACTCATTGTGGAATAAGTCAGATGCCATGTCTTAAGGACACCCAAGTGGCCTATGGAGAGGCTAACATGTAAGGAATTGAGCCTCCTGGCAATAGCTAATGAGCAGCAGAGGCCTCTGCCAACAGCCACGTTAATGAGCCCTTGAGGAAGTGGACCCTCCACTGCTACCCAGGCATTCAGATGCCTGAGGTACCAACATCTTAGATTTGTCTCCTGAGAGACCTTGCACAAAACTGCTCTCAGATTCCTGACCCTCAGAAACTATGTAAGACAGTATATGTTTGTTTTAAGTACATGTTTGTGAAACTTCAGGGCAATTTGTTACACAGCAGTAGATAACTATTACAGTGAATAATACCTTACAGCTACTCCATTTTAAAGGCGTTGTCATAAAATACACCAAGGATGGATCTTAAAGTTTTTAAAGAGAAAGAATCTAACAAATTATCCTCTGAATGTTAAACACAACAAATATTGTAAGGGTAATATATATTGTATGTTAATGAAAATTATGAATATTCAAAATAGTTAATTCAATCTCACAGAGTTTCAAATTTCACGACCTCTCCTGGACTATTTTATACATAATGTTCATCCAAGTTATTAGCATATCCCTGCTTATCCTTTCAATAAGTAGTGGAAGGATGCCCACTTTTACCCCGAAGAAGTGAAATAGCTCAATACTTTCTAGGCTCTATTTTTCTCTTACGTTTATCTGAGCTGATGGATTCTAGAATAACTTTGGGAGCTGCATCCTGTAATAACAATTATGTGTTAAGCACTGTCTTTATGTAAAGCTTTAGTCCACAAACTTGGATGTGCAAGAAATGTCTCCTTCCTTAATTTGGTTTCTGACCTCTATCCTATCAGAAAGATAAGAAACCCAATTTCAGAAACTATGAGACTCCCTCCTCTCCATCTCCCAAGGTCAGGTCATGGTCTTAGTCATTGCCAAGAGCATCAAGGAGGGCTTCTGCCTCTGGTTCCTATCTGGGCCCTTCCTATGCTTGATGTCTGATGCTGCAGCATGACTTCTTCAAGACTAAGCTGGGCTGTATGCTTGCAATGGTAGGAGAAAAATTAAAGATAGTATACATTACTATACAATGCCTCAACAAATCACTCCATTTCAGGGGGTCAGAAAATAAATGTTGGGAAAAACAGAAAAGAAGTAAGCAACATAGTGCCAGTCTTCAGGTTCTTTGACACTCAAAAGGAAACAGAAAGTACAGAAACAATAAACCAGGAAATAAAAGAGGGCATTTTAAGAAGTACCATTTAAATTGCAACGGCTGTGGGAATCAACAGAAGGAAATAATCGGGGTGAGGGGGAGAGGACTTAATAATAACAATTTTATATATATTCCCTTATATTTGTATGGAATTTATAAATTATGAGCGACTTTTTGCACATCCATAACTTCATTTTAGAGACTCACAATGAAGTTAAGTAAAATGAGGTTGGTTGGACAGATGGTAACATCTTCATTTTACAGATGAGGTACTGGGACTCAGCTAGCTTTGGCAACTTGCTCGGAAAGTCAGAGCCAGTTAGTCATGGATTATAAAATTGAGCTCAGCTCTCTTCCTACCTAGTCTTTTCTCTACCCCGCTCCCCCACTTCAGTGAGAGTTGCCTTCCTGAAGGAGGTAAGTTCTAAACCAGGAGTGGAAGTTCCTATGGCGACAAAGAGAAGAGGCTTCCATGAGTGGCAAGGGGTGTGAGAGGCGTGAAAAATGCATAAGAAGAAATGGACAGGCATAAGGTTTCAGCTGCAGGACAGAAAAGCCAGGATGTGGCCTTCTGAGAGATGATGCTGAGTGGTGACTAAGGGAGCCATTGACATCACATTGCAGATTCTCCCCTCCTACCCCCGACCAAGAAGTTTATCTCCTCTATCTCTTTATATACGAATAACCATAAAGAAAACAGCAGTATCTTCACATAGTGTATCATCCAATGAAAGCATATGTCATCTCACTTGGGCCCTTTATCAGTCTTAGTCACAGTGGCCAATATCATTCCCATTTCTCATTCTCTTCAGTTCTATTACCCAAAGCTTGTCCTCCTGCCTGGACTATAGAGACGGAGGTAAAATCTATGCGAAGCGCATTCTACCCACTTGTCATTATACCTCTGTAATTCTTAGTGATGTTCTGTGTTGCCTCCCACCCTGACCCTGCACAAACCGGTGCAAGAGTCTCGGGGTGGGGGACTGTTACTTGAGCCAACTTCCTCCATCCTGCAAAGACAGGGATGGAGCTCAGGAGATGGTGTTTTGCATCTTTACAACTGGAACAAGATGAAAGGTCTCTGAGCAATAATGAGATCCAGGCGTGATTCGGGACGAGGGGCCAGATGGGAACAGTAGAGTATTAGGATGCTGTGATGCTAGGGTAACTTTTCCACAGTGATGTGTGGCCTGAAGCTTTAATGCTGAGAATCTACAGGGATTTCTGGCTTAGAAATAAGAAATTGATCAGTAAATGAAAAATGAAAGCCTGCCTATATCCAATCTCTCCTCACCAGTCCCCTCTCCCAACGTTGTTATCTATTTGCATAAGCAACAGTATTTTAGCAAATGAAAATTCTCAAAATTCTAATCACACCCTTATCCCAAAGGCTGGATTTAGTCAGAAAGCTTTATGGCGCTTCTGACTCAGTAGAGTTAGTTATCCTGTTTAATTGGATTGACGGTGACAATTGTAATTACCTTAGATGAGATTGCCTGTAATGTAATTATACTTCCTTCATCAGCATGAGCTGGACTTGTGGAATACATACAGAAGATGCTTCCAATTACTGAGAGGTTAAGAAGAACATTATATCGCCTCACAAATCCTGTTACTGTATAGAATTATAAAAGTTATGGAAGAAACTGAAGGAACTTCAGTTTCTAAACTGTTTCACAAACCTCTAAAGCAGGTTTGTGATCCAAATATGTTTCCGTTTCATACAGCAAAATGACTGTATTCCAGAGCTATATTTTTCTTCAAATAAAAAATATATTTTAAGAACTCAATATGGGGGTAGCAACAGTAAACCTGGCATTTTATTATTATTTTGGTTCTGCTTATTATGTACAAACAGTGACTGCATCTAAAGGACATTTTTTTAAAAAGCATACAATATATTATGAAGTTTAACTTGACTTTTTCCGTGATCTGAAAACTTACAGTCTCTAGAATTAACATAGTAAACAACAGGAGATAACTTTAAAATAATAGTCATTAGGAGTAGATGGACCCATAATTAATACCTCAGAAGCCAGCTGCTCTATTACAATGATGGATTTCCCTATTCTCCAATTAACACATGGAGAACTTTAAATTTTTCAATTGGAAGCCCAGCCTCTCAACAGGACATGTCTGCCAAACGTATTGCAAACACATGTAGTTTAGGAGAAATGGCACATACTAGAAATCCACCCCAATCTTATTAGCTTTAGCATTGCTCTCATTAAAAATAGAGCTGCTTACAGGTTTTTCCCTCTGAAGCATATGAAACATAGAACTTGGAAATGTGCCCTTTTGAAAACTTATTCCTGTATTCACAAACCAGATGGTGCACATCAAATGCATTCTGATTTTCTAATGAAATAAAAAGGATCCCCATTATGTTCTTTAATATGATTAACACATCCTCAATTGCTAATTTTTACAAATACTCCTGGAAAGTTAAACAACTTGGCTAATACTCTCCTGCTGGAGTTGGACAGGAAGGCCTCACCAAAGCTGAAAGGTTAGGGCTGTGCTGTGGGCACTTTGCTTTCTAATTCTTCCAAAATAGGCTTTGGAGAGGTGCAAGGCCCTGCCACAGCTGCTCACAAAGAAACCTTCTTCTGTCTTTGAACATCAGAGACAAAGAGTCTGCTGTATCATAAAAGGGCTAATTGGGCAAGAAAAAGACACACACACATACTCTCTCTCTCTCTCTCTCTTCTCTCTCTTTTTTCTTGACTATGTCCAGTACTTAGTCAAGCAATAGTCACAGCATGCTCTCAGCACTAACATCACCAGTAAACTCGAATTCTAAGCACCATTTGAATGTCTCACTCACGACAAACACCACAAACTTATCTAAAACCAATAACAATTTGCTGGATTTTGCCAGCAAATTGAAGAATAGTATAATGTTGTTTACCTTGAAAAACGTTGGCTTGTCTGGTCAAAAACCTGAAAAAAGAAAAGAGAAACGGATTGATTTTCTATTACTTCTGACCTTTAAAAAAACCACAATATTGAGTTAAACATAGCTGTGGTGTGCTTATTAATTTAGTAAACCAAATTGTCATTCTCTAATTTTATGTACCTCTTGAAGTAATAGAATGGCTGAAGCTAACTTGGGTTCTAACCTGAATTTTATTTCTCTATTGAACTCCACTAATAGGAATATGTTCAGCTGAGGAAAAGCATCCACCAATAGACCTGAGTAAAACAACATAGTAGGCTAGAAACTATACTTGTGAAACATTTTTATTTATTTATATTTTTGGTTGTTAAATGTTTAAAACTTGATCTCTGGTCAGCTATGTCTTATTTTATCTTCTACAGATAAGTGAAACATTTCTTTGGACTGAGACAGCTGTTTCATGAAATGCAACATCATATCTCATTTTTCTTCATGAACTTCTCTCATTTAACAATTAGGCTGGAAGAACACACATTACCAATAGGTTCAGTCGTATAATATCCAGAACCTGGAAATAACAAGTTGGAAGTTTCTGATCTTAAAGAATAAATAAGTTACTCCATCAATTGTATAATATAAGGCAAAGCATGTGAAAAATGAAGGAAGATATTTTGAACAACACTGTGCAAAAGTTATTGCAGAGTTAGGTACTCAGTTAAGCTAAACAGTGTGCCTGGTTCTTAGTTTGTTTTGCAAAAGCATTTAGTCTACATTTTAAATATACTCATGTTCCAACTTGGGCTAGAAAGACATAACTAAAAATAACACCACTATCACCAAGTGATGCTATGTTGACCAATACTCCAGGATTTGAAAAAAAAATTCCCCAAATGCTACAAATTCCCCAAATGTTACAAACTCCTGGGAAACTGGAAGCTTTTCTTCTCCTTAAGGTGTAAGCCTGCTTCTCCTCTTGGTGTTTCGCCATTAAAAAAAGAAAGTATTTAGCAAACAACTAGCAAATCCATCAAAAGATTAGGATTCTTTTTATTTTCCTGCTCTTTCTTAATGGGCAAAAATTGATTGATTAGTTCACCTAGAATATTCTTAGCCATAGGACAGAAACAGAGCTTTGTAGGCATTAGTGAACTGGATTTATAAAAGAAAAAAGTCCACATTCAAGAATACAGAGAACTTCAAAAATAGAAGAAAATAGAAAAAAAAAAACAGGTCTGAAAGCATATTAAAATTCTTGTATTCATTAAAAATCAAATGGCTGTGTTTTAAGTTGTATTGAGTTGTCATATGTGTACTGGTTATTTGCCTTAGTTCCAAATGTAATCATATTATCATCTCTAAATCCATCTGGATAGTTTATACAATGAACCCTGGAATCACCTTGGAGTTTCTCCAAACTCCATCTACTTTTTGAGAAAAATAAAGGCCAGTCTTCCCCCATTAGGTCTCCAACCTCTGTTGCTCCCTTCCCCCACTTGTTGGTGAAACTACTTTCTAGAAAAGGCTTCTCTAAGTGCGAAGTTTGTTTACCTTTCAGACAAGACAAGGGGTGAAACAGAGGAGCAGTGACTTCCTTGCCACTGGCTAGAATGAAGTGAGGGGAGCTTACCAGAACATAGTGCTATTAATTCCCTGTTACGGTGATCTTACCTCAGACCCTCTTCTACTATTTGTTTGGCCATACTCCCAGTACAGCGATTTACATCTTGGAGAAGGTGATATTTAAATGTGTGCACATGAGATTTTGTTGCGGAGTTTATTAACAATGCAGATTCCTGAGCTCTAACACTGTTCTGTGAAATCTGCATCCCTAAAGGATTAGCACCCAGGAATGTTCATCAATAAGCTTTTCCAGCGAATGATTAGGTAGGTGGTCTCATGACCACATTTTGGGAAACACAGACTTAGGACGATATAAAAAGTGACCTCAGGCTGTGCTAAGTGTCAAGCCTTGAGAGGAAAAGTGTTTTAAGTTAGTATCTCATCTCAGAGTACTTACTCAATAAATATTTAAATTTGAGAAAACTAGTATTTAAGTATAACCCGTTTATTATTTGCTATTGTTTTTCTTTATGGTTTCCAAACAGATGTCTGATCTGCCATAAGCATTACTTTGACTTGGTGATCTGTAAATTACTGAAAAAAGGAGAAAGCTTAGGTGATACACGCTCTAATTAATGTGATCCTCATTAACTGGTTAAGTAAGTAACAGAATCCTTACCACTTATAGCAGAAAGACTTAAAAAAAATTTAGCCCAAGCTTTTTAAGTTTTTCAGGTAAAGATGCTTTTATGCAGAGAGATGAACTAACTTTAGGATTATTTTATACAGGAGAATAATCTGAAATATTAATGTGCTATTTTAACCATCAGCTTGAATAACTCATAGGTGTCTGCCTAATTTTTGTGTTTTCCCAGTTCAGATGAAAATATCCACAAAGAGAACTATGTAAGTAAATACAATTAATCATAATCAATCATGTGCTGTCTTGGAGTTGCCTAGAACCAAAACACTGAAATGGACACACGGTATCCTGCTGATCCTAATTTTCCACCAATTCATGAAACACTTCATGCTTTGCTTGGGACAGCACAAACCTTTCAATCTCTAATTATATTAATATTATGAAGTCACCAGTGTGCCCAAATATGTGACAGGAAATATTTGAGTGTGGAATGGCCTTTTCCAACAGACATACAGTTTGCATAAATGATAATGAACACAATGTTATCACCCCTTGAGATTTCCTGGTTTTAGAATAAAGAGGTGGTGGTGCTGGATGCTTTTTAGTATAATCTCCTTTCAGAGATTCTTAATGCACAATATTATAAATTCAGAGTTCTTTTGAAATAAAGAAAAATGTTACCTTTATTTCATCTATCATTTAAAGAAGTTATTTACCCTAGGAAACACTGAACAGAGTAATCTTTTTAAATTTAGGTTTTTTTAAAATTTAATTTTCTTTTTGATACATTATAATTACATATAATCATGGGGTAAACAGTGATGTTATTATATACATATATGATGTGGAATGATTGAAGCAAACTAATCTCATATCAATCAACTTAAATAGTTATCATTTATTCCTGCTGTCTAACTGCAACTTTCTGCTCTTTGACCAACATCTCCCCCATTCCCCACACTCTCCGCACCCAGCCTATGGTAATCACCAATCTATTCTCTGCTTATATGAGTTTTGTTATTTTAGACTCCATATATAAGTGAGAACATGTAATTTTTTCTCCTCATATGCCTGATCTATTTCACTTAATATCATGTCCTCTAGGTTCATTCATGTTGCCTCACAAAACAGATTTTCTTCATTTTTAGGGCTGAATAGTATTCCATTGTGTATATATTTTACATTTTCTGTATCCATTTATCCCTGCATTGATACTTATTTCCACATCTTGGACACAGTCAATAATGCTGTAATGAACATGAGAGTGTAGCTATCTCTTCAAAACACTAATTTTAAGTCCTAGACTATCTACCCAGTAGTGGAATTGCTGGACCATACTGTCATTCTGTTTTTAGTTTTTTGAGGAACCTCCACACAGTTTTCCATAATGGCTATACTCATTTACATTCCCACCAGCAGTGTACAAGGATTTCCTTTCCTCCTATTCTCACCAACATTTGTTATCTTTCATTGCTTTTTATTATTAGCCATTCTGAGAGGTGGGAAGTAATATCTCATCATTTCCCTCATGATTACTGAGGTTGAGCATTTTTCATATATCTGTTGCCCATTTGAAATTGACTTATTTTTGCTATTAAGTTTTTGAGTTCTTACATATTTTGGATATTAACTCTTTATCAGAGGTATTGCTTACAAATATTTTCTCTCAACCTATAGGTTTTATCTTCACTCTGTTGTTTGCTTGCTAGGGAGGAGATTTTTAGTCTGATGTAATGCCTTTCGTCTATTTTTGGTTTTATTTCCTAAGCTTTTTGAGTAAATGGAAAAAATAATTGTCTAAACCAATGTTGCACAGTATTTTTCTACTATGTTTTATTCTAGTTAGTTTTACAGTTTCAGAAGTTACATTTGACCTTTAATCCATTTTTATTTTATTTCTGAATGTGGAGAGAGATATAGATCTAATTTCATTCTTCTGCATATGGATATAAAGTTTTTCCAACACTCTTTGTTAAAACCACTGTCCTTTACTGATTGTGTTCTTGGCACTTTTATTGAAAATTAATGGACCATACATGTGTGAGTTCATTTCTGGGTTCCCTATTCTGTTCTATTGGTTGATGTTTCTATTTTTATGCCAATATGATACTGTTCTATGTACTATAGCTCTGTAATATCATTTGAAGTCAAATAGTGTGATGTCTCCTGCTTTGCTTATCCTGCTCAAGATTGCTTTGGTTATTTGGTGTTTTTTGTATTACCATAGAAATTTTAAGGTTTTGTTTTCTATTTCTGTAAAAAATGATATTGAAATTTTTATAGGAATTGCATCAAATCTGTATATTGCTTTGGGTAGCATGCACATTTGGCAATATTAATTCTTCCAAGACATAAAGACAGAATATATGTATATGTGTCTTATCCAATTTCTTTTATCAATGATTTATAGTTTTCATTGTAGAGAATCTTTCAGCTCTTTGGTTAAATGTATTCCTAGATATATTAGTTTTTGTAGCTATTGTGAATAAAATTTTTAAATTTCTTTTGTGGATAGTTTGTTGTTACTGCATAGAAATGCTACTGCTTTTTGTGTGTTAATTTTGTATCCTGCAACTTTACTGTATGTTTTTCAGTTCTAATAATTTTTTTGATAGGGTCTTTAGGGTTTTGTATACATGAGATCATGTTGTCAGCAAACAGCAACAATTTTACTACTTTCTTTCTTACTTAGATGCCTTTTATTTCTTTCCCTTGATTAATTTCTCTGGCAAGGACTTATAGTATTATATTGAATAGAAGTGGTTAAAGTGGGCATCTTTGTGTTGTTCCTGATCTTAAGAATACTATGTCAACAAATTGGATAACTAGAAGAAATGGGCAAACCATAGACACCTACAACTTACTAACACTGAATCAAGAAAAAAGTAAAAATCTGAAAAGATGAATAATAAGGAGATTGACTTAATAATAAAAATTCTCCCATCAAAGAAAAGCCCAGAACTTGATGACTTCCTGGGCAAATTCTAACAAACATTTAAAGAAGAACTAATACCAATTTTTCCCAAGTGTTCCCTAAAAATTAAAGAAAGAGAAACTCTTTTGTAACTCTTTTCACGAGTCCAGCATTACTCTGATACCGAAGCCAGACAAGGACATTAAAAGAAAAGAAAACTACAGGCCAATATCCCTGATGAACATTGATGTAAAAATCCTCAACAACAACAAAAACACTAGTAAACTGAATTTAACAGCATATTAAAAGGGTAATTCACCATGATCAAGTACAATTTATCCAGGCATGCAAGGATGGTTCATCATATGTGAATCTATAGATGTGATGTATCTCATTAGCCA
The DNA here is from genome assembly GCF_009761245.1 of Sapajus apella. NCBI lineage: Eukaryota > Metazoa > Chordata > Mammalia > Primates > Cebidae > Sapajus > Sapajus apella. Next base: position 17,698,346 of record NW_022436977.1, read on the forward strand.
AATTAAGGACAAAATCCATATGCTCATCTCATTAGATGCAGAAAAAGCATTTGATGAAAAATTCAACATGTTTTCAAGATAAAAACTCTCAACAAACTAGGTATGGAAGGAATGTTCCTCAATACAATAAAGGCCATGTATAACAAGCCTACAGCTGACATTAACCTCAATGGTGAAATGATTTTTAAAATAAATGTGATTTTTGTCTCTTTTTTACTAGACCATCATTTGATTCCTATCAGCATAGCCCAAAACTCTGCAATTAAGGTACAGCTTCTTTCAACATCTGGCACCTATCTTTCTTCTCAATTAGCCCCTTACCTGGGTATCTCCTAGATTCCAGCAAAAGTGAACACTGTTTCCAGGATCTGCTAAACTGCTTCAGCCTCCATTCCTTTACACATGCCATTACCCTTGCTTGGAATGCCTGTGTCCATACTCCTCTACACACAAATACAATCATGCCCTCAAACACCATTCTTCCAACCTTCTTTTCACCTGACAAACATCTGCTCTTCCTTTAAAATCTACCCCAAACACTATTTCTGTGGGACCTTCCTCAGTCTTCCCAAACTCGGTTACTTTCTTCCTTGTGCTTCAGTTTTGGCTATTTCTAACTATTTTAGAATATTCATCAATCTATAAATTATAATATTGTATGTAAAAGCCCACCTCCCTCATTAGACTGGGAGCTTCGTGGAAGCAGGTACTGCCACTTATTTAATAAACATTCAATGCCTACTTTGTTCTGGGTAGTTCATATCCTGAAGCATAGAGCCTAGTACCTGATGGGTACCCAAAAATGGCTGATTTAAAGCATAAACAATTGAATGTCTCCTGCAAATCCTTGCAATGATATAATGATTGTCACTAACCACCTACTTACAATTTACCTGCAGGCATCCCTGAGAAACACACATGGAAGTGTCTTGGTTGTTAGTAAGGTGATGGGTATGCTAACTTCAGAAATAGAAAATTATTTTCAGAGTAAGTACTGGCCTTTAAAGAGCAAAAGGAACAGGAAAAAAGAGGAAAAGAAAACAACCAACCAAACCTGGGACCAGGGCAAAAGAAATGAACTTTCTCTTCTTAAAGCAAGAAATTTGTTTGTACCTAGGGAAAATGAGAAAAATGAGTTCTATAATAGTAATTTCAGTTCTGTAGAGAAACAAATATTATCTTTCATAGTGTTTAAGCCTTGATAGCATCTGTCGCTCTTGCTGCACAGGAGATGTGAATTATGATGTCTATGCACTGCTGAATAAAAATTCCCTCAGACATTGTCAACGGTGATGACACTTGCCACGGTTTGGATCTGTGTCCCCATACAAATTTCATGTGGAATTGTAATCCCCAGTGTTGGAGTTGGGGCTCTGGCGGGAGGTGACTGGCTCATGGGGGTGGATCCTTCATGAATGGTTTAGCACCATCCCCTTAGCAGTGTTCTTGTGATAGAGTTCTCATGCAACCTGGTTGTTTAAATGTAGCTCCACGTCCCCCTTCTTTCTTGCTTCCACTACGGCCATGTGATGCACCTACTCCCCCTTCCACCGTGATTATAAATTTACAGAGGCCTCCCTAGAAGTGGAAGCAGATGTCAATATCATGTTTCTCGTATAGCCTATGGAACCATGAGCCAATTAAACCTCTTTTCTTTATAAATTACTCAGTCTCAGGTATTTCTTTATAGCAATGCAAGAACAGACTAATACACCACTTCACCCTGGAATCTTTTCCTAAAAAATTTGAAAGAAGGGAGAATATCTGGTGTTTAAAGCTTTTCCTGATTATTTAAAAGGTTAAAGTCTTTCCAGGCAATTGTCCAAACCCAGAAACTTCAGTTAAAGTCATTTTTAGAAATTGTCATGTAATTCTCTATTTGGATTCACAGTATATAGATCTTCTTTGGGCTAATAATGAGACAAAAAGTAATGAATATTCTTGAAATTCCATGCCAAGTTAGAGTCAGGGACACTTCACAGAAATGAGTGGTACTGTGGTGGCTCTCCGGAAGAGACAAAAAGGCAAATCTGTCTTTGTATGATCCGTACTGTGCCAAGACCTAGCTTTGTTTATTCCATCAGTGAATACGTTCTGGAAGGTTATGTTCATTATGGCACTTTATCACTAATCTGATAAGAAAAACAATTAACGTGATTGCCAACATTGTTACTTTTCATAATGAGCAAAGCAATATATATGCAGTTATGCTGAATAATCATTGGATATAATGTATTATGGACTACAGTTACAATTCATTTGTCAATTACAGAGCTACTACATGAAGCAAATAAAAATTCCACAATCTTTTCATAATTTTCATGAAGGGCCCTTTTAGATGCAAATTTTTATTTATGTAATTTTCATAGGACACAATTTGACAAGGTCTCCATCTCTAAACCAAGGAGTTTGTTGTAAACACTCTATTTAGCTTGCAATTACCATACAGTTAAATGACTAATCACAGAAACTCACTCCATGATCATTGACAAAAATGGCCACACTTAACACAACTGAAATTAACACTGAGGAAGATGGGTTTGCCTCTCACCCACACCCAGCCAATCAACCACAGCAAAATGAACTATGCATGACTATTTTCTGGGATGAGATAGAATTAATCTGTGCAGTCTAAGTCAGGAAAATTCATATGTTAGGTACTGTTTTCCTACTTTAAATATAGTAGAACGCCACGAAGGGAAATATGGAAGGATTGGTTCACAAAGACAGAGTAAGGTATTCTCTAAGTATGTTTAGATGAAATGTTTGAACTATTTTTCACATTTTTCTTCCCTTCTCTTGTGGCCTATGAAATATGAAGATATTGATTTTTAATGAAATGTACTTATGAAACAGTGATCATATTTTCCCAGCTTCCATTACATTGATTTCAGAAATAACATCTAGTACACTGACTGCTGGAGACCTAGATTAGGGCTGGAAAACTCAGGAAATGTCAGTAAGAATGCCACTGACAGCAGGAAACAACTGCTCCCTCTGGACTTCATTCTCATTCCCCTTTCCAAAATTTATCATTTAACAGTGACAGATGTTAGTGTCTTGTGGTGTATGCTACTGTAGTTAGCTCTCTTTCCCATTCCTCACTGTAGCTCTTTCCAAATGTCACTCTCTCCAAGCTCTCTCTCCTACCATACTTCTTTCTTACCAGTGTCAGCAGATAACTTTGCTTCTTCAGACACAGAGACTCTAGATGCAAATACATAAGAATTCTCTCACCATCCTGAACCTGCTGTACCCACTCCCCTAAGTCATTCTCCATCCACACATTTGCTGTGTTTCTATCCATCCTCATCTGCATCTCTCCTATTATATTGAAACAGGTGTTTTTTCCTACAGTCTAAGGTTTGACCCATTAATTAAATTCTGGAGTCTATTGTCTCATAGCCCCTCGCTCACTGTGTAACTTTTGAGGTTAGGTCGAAAAAAGACTTTTTCCTTCCATCTGGGTCTCCCGGAACACTTATTCTGGGGGAAGCTAGCTGCCATGTAGAAAAGTCCAACACACCTGGCTGTGTGGAAAGGCTGCAAGGAGCAAGACAACAATCCCCAGCCAGGCCCCAGCAGTTCCTATCACCTCAGCTGAAACACCTGTCATGTGGAGAAGCCTCTGGACACACAACCCCATAGTACTTTCAGTTGTGCTACTGGCTTGGATGTGTGTGTCCCTCCAATTTTAATGTTGAAACTGAATCCCCAATGCAATAATATTCAGAAGTGGGGCCTTCAGGAGGTGGGTAGGTTATGAGGGCTCCATGTCATGAATGGGATTAGTGCCCTGATATAAGAAAAGAACAGAGGGAGTCTGTTAGTTGCTTTTGTCCTTCCTTTCCTTCCACCTCATGAGGATGCAGCAACCAGGCGCCATCTATGAAGCAGGGATAAAGTCCTCACCTGCATCTGTTGGTGCCTTGACCTTGAACTTCCCTACATCTACAACTGTGAGAAATAAATTTCTATTGTTTATGGATTACCTGACCTAAGGGATTTTGTTATAGCACCAGGAATGGACTAAGACAAATTAATTCCAGCCCAAGTCAAGATCTGACTGCAACTGTAGGAGAGATTCTGTACTAGTCCCCTAGGGCTGCCATATCATGTACCACCAGCCAGGTGGCTTACAAAAGAAGAAATTTATTTCCTCACAGTTTTTGAGGTGAGAAGTCTGAAACCAAGGTGTTGGCAGGGCCATGCTCCCTCTGAACTCTGGGTAGACTCCTTCCTTGCCTTTTCCTGGTTTCTGGTGATGGGCATTGATCCTTGGTATTCCTTGGATTGCAGCTGGATCAGCCCGAGCTCTGCCCCTGTCGTCACATGGCATTGTATGTGTCTCCCTCCTCTTCTTACACGGGTATCAGTCAGACGGTATTCACAGCCCATCATACTCCATTACAATTTCATATTAGATAATTATACCTACAGAGGCCCTATTTCTAAATAAGGCTACATTCTGAGGGAATGGGGGTTAGGACTTCAACATATCTTTTGAAGGAAAACAATTCAGCCCAAAACAGACTCCAATCTAGAACCATCTAAATGGACCCAATCAACCCACAAAACTGTGAAAGATAATACTAAATGGAGGTTTTAAGCCACTAAGTTTTAGGGTAGTTTGTCCCATAGCTATAGATAACCAAAATGCCTTTCTTTACTCAGATCTACTCAACCTACTACAATCTGGCTTCTGCCAACACACTATACTGACACTGCTTTTGTAAGGTCACCAGTGACTGCCTCGGTGTGCAACTGGTGGATGAGTTGTTCTGCAGGGGTCCCTTAGCCAATACCTCTACCTCTGTGCCTCCCTGAAGTCCACTGAAATGACCAAGGAAACATGTATGTCAGAATAAATTCACTAAATCCCTACAAAGTAAAGAAGGTGGACATCAGCAGGCAGGCCAGAAACTTGGAGTATTTTAAAGATGGAAGGTGGGTAGGATTGGATTGGAAGAGGAAGAGAAACACGGCCAAGGAACCCACGGCTCAGGAGGCTTAGGAGAGGACCACAGGGAGGGCAAGCACCTGCTTTGTCAGCAGGGTCCAGGGGAGAGCCCACACTCAGAGTCAGGAGGGGCTAGAGCAGGATCAGGGGCTCTGCCAGAGTCAGAGCCAGCCTCTCAGCTTCTGTCCCATCTCCCTGACCATGCAAAGCACGGTGGAAACATACTCCCTTACCAGCATCAGGGCAGGAACATGAAAGTGTTCCCCATCCATGTACCCTTTCTTGCCACCAGAATGGAGGTGGTATGGCAGGAGTGGTGCCCTCTGCTGTCTAGCCATGCGCATACCCGGGAGGGGACCCTCATGTGACTCAGCCAGCATATCCACTTCGAATTTAACCACTCACAGTAGGGGGTTGCTCAAAACATGAAACACCTTCATTCAGTGCTTCTCAACCTCAGTACGACTGACACTTGGTACTGGATAAACCTTGTTGCGGGGGTCTGTTCTGTGCACTGTAGGATGTTTAGCAACATCCTTAGCTTCTACCCACTGGATGCCATTAGTATGCACTGTACCCCCGTGACAGTTACGGCAACCAAAAACATCTCCAGACATTGCCAATGTCCCCTTGGCAGAGAAATCGTCCCTGATTGAGAACCACTGCTTTTCAATCATGACTGATAAATCCTCTCTTCAGCACTTTGCTTATTACAAAGGGACTATAAAACTTAATCCTTCAGGAAATACTAGTCCTGTCTAAGCATAACTGCCTTCTAAACCCCTACTCCCACTCTCTCAATTCTTCCAGGGACTTTACTTTTTCCTTCACAGACAGAGCCATAACGGAGACTCACGCTTTGAGACAACATCCAGATGGCTGGTCTTCAAACTGCAATTGCAAATGCCTGCAAGGGAGGCTCTCTGTTAGTCTCAAATTTTTGATTTGTGGTTTCAGATATGTGCAGTTCTTGTGCTAACTCAAAACTTTTCTCTGAGTAATGACTCTTTTAGTACTGAGTTTGAGGAGCATGGCTTACAAAAGAGGAATGGCAGGAGCAGGCAGTTGAAAGGCTGATACAAGGGATTCGACCTGCTGAAGTCAGTTTGATCTACTCTCTAAAGGACAGGGGTAGAACAGGCTAAAATTCTGACCCCTAGACAAACGGCCTAGCTGGAGTTTAATTGAAGTTAATTATCCCTCTGAAAAGGAAATGCCTCTGCAGAGGAAGGAGAGTGGGGCAGGAAATCCTGGAGAGTAACAGGACAGACATGACTGGGTTATGGCTGCAGTCCTCTGTGGGATCCTTTGGGCTGGCCAACTCTCATTAGAGGGACTACGAGTATAAATGGGATAGGGTGTGGGAGGGAGCCGGAGAGAAGAGGCCCGTTCTGCTCAGTCTTTCTAGGAGTGTCAGGGGAATTTCTTCATTAGCTAGGCATCCAGTTATCTTTCCTCTGTGTTTTTCTGTGGAAGTAGCTGCACACATGAAAATGCCTAGCCACTCTTTTCAGAGAGATGGCAACTGTCTGAGTAAATCCATATTGCCAACTCAACCCTCATTTAGCTACAACAGTGAGCTCACCAGACAACTCAAATGGAGAAAGGGAGGAGATTCAGGCATTCTGGTATTTACTGAAATCTGAAATGTCGAAGTGACATCTTGAAAGAAAAAGAAAGAAAGGAAGCAAGGAAAGAAAGAAGGAAAAAAAGAAAGATGAAAAAAATGCTTTACTCACTCCAGCAATCAGCAAACTCTGGCCCCACCACCTGTGTTTAAAAATAAAGTTTTTACTGGAACACAGCTATGTTCATATGGTCTACGGCTGCTTACAAAGACAAGGTAGATTAGCTGTGATAAAGAATGCATGGCCTTCCAAGCCTAAAATATTGACTAGGTTGTCCTTTAGAGAAGGTTTTTGCCAGTGCTGGCTTCGGATCCCTGAAGGCAGAATGTATTTTGCACCGTATGTAGTGGACCTGTTTTCTTATCTATGCCATAGCTAACCCTAAACAAACTGTAAGGGCTTCAACATAAGCCTGACAGTTGTAAGATATGTATAGATTCAGAGATTCTTTATTTTCCAATGAATCATGCTCTTCAGAGAGGTCTGCAATGCTGTGGGCAGAGACTAGTTTGGACCCTCCAGTCAGCAGAAATGTAAGATGGAGCCAGAGCAGATGAGATAAGGGACTGTCTGAATGGAAGAAGTATAGAGAAGGTAATAGGACCATTTTGAAAACCCAGGACAGAGCCATGAGTGGTGGGTGAGGTAGCGCAGAGGGGGCCTTGTAGGGCACCTTGTCTCCCAGAGCCCTTCTCCATGCCCAGCCAGCCTAGCTTCTTCAGCTTTGCTCTGCCCACGTGTCCAGGAAGCTCCTCCAGCACCAGGAAGAGCCTTCCTCCAGCAGGTCTAGCCAATCGGCAAATGCTGAAGCTCCTCCTCGTCTGCTGCTCCTATACTACAATAACTCTTCTCTCTTTTTCTTCAAACCCAGACTCCCTGGAGACTTCAGCCTCTAGCCTACCCTTTGGCAGCCTTCCCAGCCCACTGGAAGCACCCTAGGGAGAAGAGAGCTGAAGACAAACATAGGCAGGTCTTGTGAGAAAAAAAAAAAAAAAAAAAAACAACCGGTCAAACTTCATTTTGAAAATCTTACCCTGCATTTAAATACAGTTCCAGTACAAAATAAGTAGCAAAACAGTTTTCTTTACAGATTGACGGCTGCAGGGTGGGGTGTGGGGTGGAACTTGTGAATACATCTGTTCTACAAGATTTTTCTTTGAAGACAATTCATTTAATTCCACAAATCACTGTTACTATGAGCCAGCTGTTGGGCCATGGGGGGCGCTTTACTCATAGAACTCCATTGTAAAATGCTGTTGGTTTCCCAAAGTAAAATCTTCTGTATACAACGACAGGATATGAGACCATTTGGATAATATAACCACCTTTTATTTATTTGCATTTGTGTAATACATCATAGCAAACAAAGCACTTTGAAAGAGAGGACCGTATTTGGTCTTCCTAACCAATCTGTGAAGTACATAAAAAGTTACGGCTTTGTAAAAATAAGTTAATTAAGGCTCAGGGACATTAACTGCCTTGCCCAACCAAGACTGCCCTACAATACAAAAAAGACACAAACCAAGACCGTGATTTCTGAGTTCTTGGCATTTTCCCTGGCATCCTTGCTGTATCTTCTAAATTGGAGTGCTGGCTCTCATCTTCTAATAGGCCCCTATCACTTCTTGTTAGAAGTCCCTGAATTTCATTGCCTGCTAGGCATTGTCTGCACACTAAATAAGGGATACATCATGAATACATCTAAGAGGCCATAATAAATAGCATATTATAGAACTCATCTAAAAGGTACCTTTTGTCATTTTTATACTTAATAAATATTTAAAGTAAGTGTCTATTCTTTAATTGTAGAAAGACTTGCTCATTTTAAAAGGCAGAGAAACAGCAAATTAACAGGTTTATTGAAGTGAATATTACAGAATTTGAAGGAATCACAGTGGTCTTGGGTAGGAATGTAATCCTGAGCAAATGGTCCCCCATGGTCTCATCCCTCCTTTAAAAAGCCAGTTAATCATCATAACTCTTTGGAGAGATGCTGTGTGTCTGTTCCTGGTGGTTAGGGCTGGAGGCTGGTGCCAGGCAAATCTGAGCATTTTCTCAACTCGAGCTTCGGCATATATAAAATAGTACTTGGTTATAGGGTTGCTGCAGGAATTGAATAGGGTAATGCATTTTTTAAAAATTACTTAGCCCAGTGCATAGCACATAGTAAATGATGGATACATTTTTGTTATTGTTATCAACGGTATTATTGACATAAATAATATGTGTTTGGCCTCTCCCTTAGATCAGTTAGTACTCTCCTAATTTCTGTGAAAAGATGCTGCTTGGTTGAGCTATTGGAGGCTTGCAGAAACTTGTTATAGAAAAGGTGGCCTGTCTTTCTCTTATTTCTTGCTGCACAGTGTCCTTGCCTCTATTAAGCTAGCAACCAGCCCCAGGCAATATTACCTTTTCAAGAAGAGGATAGGCTCCCACACTGGGGCTGTCAGAGAGAATTTGGGACAGGAGAGCCGTTTAAATAAATCAGACCTGACAAATCCGATTTACAGATTAAAATAATGTTGTGATATTTACCAAAAGTATATATAGCAAGTTAAGACACCACCGACAGGCAGACATTGATTGCCTATTTTAATCAACTGGCATAATTTAGGTACAACTAGAAGCAAAATGCTTAGGAAAGGTAAATCTGATCATATATAATTTCCATTTTGATGCACTTGAATGTCAAGTAAGACCTTTGTGCAGGGTTTGTTACAAGGTGACACATCTGCTGTATTATGTGAGGTCACATCAGGTTTCATTTGGATGTTGGGAGAAGACATGACTTGACATAAACAGATGCCAAACAAAGAATTAAAACAATTTCACCAGTGCTTTTGTATTAAGATAGACAGAGAGGCGATGGAGACCTGCTGCTTGATACATTCCCTAAATCTCTGATGCCTGTGGGATCTTATCAATATCGCTTCATCAATATCCCCAACATTTCTGAGCAGAATCAAGAATTACAGCCTTGAAGGAAACTTTAAGAAGTCACTTGGTCTAGAAACCCTGGAGCAAGGTGATCGCTTAAGAGAAGCACGGTCTGGTTTTTAACTTATTCGTTGAATGAACACATGCATGAATGAAAACATTCTCTTCACCTTCCATCCCCAGAAGGCTGCTTTGCTCTGGGGGTATGAGAAGAACTGGAAAGTGTAGAGAGGCCCCAGGGGCTAAAAGCCTCATCCACTCATTCATGTATTATTTGTACCCTGCCTACTTCTAAAACAGATTTAAGGCAGTTTACAACAAAAGATACCAACAATAAAGAGCCTTATTCTCAATCATCCCTTGCAGGGTTTTATTATCGCTTTCATGATCATCAAACACAAGTATTAAATGGCTATTTGCATGAGATGCTATGCCAGGGGCTGAATAAATCAAGCAGAGCCAGGCTCTGACCTCTCTAAATTTCCATCCATTCAATTTGCATTCAGGCACTCTTTTTTTTTTTTTTTTTTTTTCTGAGACAGAGTTTCACTCTTGTTGCCCAGGATGGAGTTGAATGGCGAGATCTTGGCTAACTGCAACCTCTGCCTCTGGGATTCAGGCAATTCTCTTGCCTCAGACTCCTGAATAGCTGAGATTACAGGTGCGCACCATCATGCTTGGCTAATTTTTGCATTTTTAGTAGGCATGGGGTTTCACCATGTTGGTCAGGCTGGTCTTGAACTCCTGACCTCAGGTGATCCATCCGCCCTGGCCTCCCAAAGTGCTGGGATTACTTTGGCAAATATTCACTGAGCACATTATGCATGAAAGTTCTGTTAGGGAGTGTGGGAGGCAAACACGCATCACGTGTGGATCTTGCCCTGCCCTCAAGAAGTTTACAGACTAGTGCAAGGGCCTGGGGCAAGGGCGGATGATAATCATGTTGTGTGGATAGGCCATAGACAGGATCATGCTGTGAGCTGGTGGCAGTGGGAGAAGGACAGCGGAGACTGCGCTTGCTCATTGTGTCCTAAAACATCCAGGCTGAAGTAGATCAGCATGCACACAAAGCTGTGAAGAACCCGACTCTCCCAGTAACCTCTTTGACCTCTGGCTACTCTCTACCTTCTCTCCCTGGCCTTCTTCCCAAGCCCTAATGCTGTCATAGCTGCCACACATTCCCTTTCCCAGAAGACTTGCAGGCCACCTTGGCCGCATGTCCTGGAATACACAATCCCACTCCTATCAGCGGCCACGCTCTGTGAGCTATCACGGGCAGCAGGCATGTGGAACCCCACCTTCTACTAAGGTAGAAGCAACTATAACCGGCATCAGGGATACAGAGCCCTGGTTTACACTAAGGTAGAAATAACTAGTCATTGTTTATTGCCAAGCCATACCTAGGAGATTGTAAAAGGAGGCCATGCCTACGCACAAAGGAAGCAATTCTGACAAAATACATGGCTCCTGGAGGCCGCTGGTTGGGGTGAGGGCTTTCGGCTTGCCTTCAAATCCAAGACCCAAACAACTTCCAGTCCTGACTTCCTATAAGGCCTGGAATCCCCAGAGAACATCCTTGAATGGTCTCAGGAGCAGAAGATGCCCCTTGCTCTGAGGCCAGACTCTAAGGAGGAGAAAGAACCTCTTCAGCTACAGTTCCCCATTCCCTGGACCAGTAGTTCTTGAACTTGAGTTTTTTTTTTTTTTTTTTTTTTTGACAGAGTTTCGCTCCTGTTACCCAGGCTGGAGTGCAATGGCGCGATCTCGGCTCACCGCAACCTCCGCCTCCTGGGTTCAGGCAATTCTCCTGCCTCAGCCTCCTGAGTAGCTGGGATTACAGGCACGCACCACCATGCCCAGCTAATTTTTTGTATTTTTAGTAGAGACGGGGTTTCACCGTGTTGACCAGGATGGTCTCGATCTCTTGACCTCGTGATCCACCTGCCTCGGCCTCCCAAAGTGCTGGGATTACAGGCTTGAGTCACCGCGCCAAGCCGAACTTGAGTTTTTATAAAAATGACTGGAGAAGCTTTGAAAAAGTGCAGATTCCAAAGCGCCATCCTAAAATCTCAGTTTCTACAAAAGGTCTAGAGTGGGCACTGGAACTCACATGTTCAGCAAGTATCACAGCTACCTCTGCTGAAGTGGACTTAGGGCCACGCTTGAGATATATGGCCATAGGGATGTACAACCTAGGAGGAGGTCCAGAGGGCAGAGCTTGGGTCTTTCTTATTCATGGATTAATTCCTAGCACTGAGAATAGTGCATAGCTCTCATTAGCTATTCAGTAACTATGTGCTAATTTGATGAATGAGTGACTGTGGACTTGCCCTGCTTCCTGGAATCCTGTGGGAGTGGAGGGCTTGGCAATATTTTGTGGCAAATGGTACTGCCTTGTAGAAGGCATAAAGGTATAGCAGTGCCTACATGAAAGATTCTGGATTATGCAGATGTGGAATGAGGCAGTGGAGAACAAGTCTGTAGCTGAGGGTTGGAATCACTTATGGATCTTGCCCTGCCCTGGAGAGGCTGCAGGCTGAGGGTGGGGGTGGGATTGGGAAGACATGCTTTGAAGCTCTGCCTGAGAATCACAGACCTGTTTGGTAACTCACCACTCATCCTCTTCTCCCCAGTCTTCTAGAGATAGGAGATGTGGAGGGCTTCAGGCAGGATTGAGGAGGCGGCGAAGCGTGAACTCAGGGCTGTGGTCGGTGCACACAGGCCACCTGCTCCAGACCCACATAGGACACCCAGCAGCCTCTTCACACCACACCCTCCAGGCAGCTGCCTCAATAACTACACTCTACTTAGTGTAGAGCAGAACCCCATTTTGGCTGCTTTTTGCTGAGGCATTTAACCTGTGGCATTTAGCCTACTGTCAGGTTAAATTTATTCTTTTGTCTCCTGACTGGCTTTGATAAAGAACAAATGTCAATCCATCTAAGAAAAGAAATCCCACGACTGCTTTCAGTTGTGGGACTCATTGCAAGGCCTTGTAATCCACTGTCAAGAGATTCTCATGCCTCGTGTCTCGTGTCAGTTAGCGGGAAAGCATGGAGCACTCCAGACATCCACTGACTGCATCATTACACTCCTTAAAAGCACTCCTCAGGGGTGGTAGGTCTGGGCACTGGCAGTTGCTCTGAGCAAGACTGGTTGTCTTGCAAATCTTGCTAGCACCCATGATGGCTGAGTTGGCATTTTATCTGGCCTATTTTTCTTTCACCAGTCCAATGAAAGAGGACACTGGACACAGCCTGATGAAACTAGACTTCTGTCCAATATCAGCATGCTTTTAATGGATCCACGATCTGTTCTGGGACAATCTGGGAAAATTTCCCAATCGATATCCTCTTTCCCAGAGTTCAAATGAAGGACTCATCTAGAAATGGCTGCATGTGTGTAACTATTCCCATGAGGAAAGATATGAGACCTAGATTCTGGCTGGAGACATGACCTTGGGGCATGAAGAGTAAACTCTCTAGACCTCAGATATTCATCTATAAATAGAGCAGGTGCTTCGATCAGTAGTAGAAAAAGTCCTCCAGTGGCTTCTCGTCACACTTAACATAAAATTCCCATGGCCTGCAGTGTTCTCCTATGTCTATGAGTTGAAGCCCAGCTACTGTTCCCACCTCCCTGTTCTTTGCTCTGGTCCTCTTTGTTCCTAACACTTGAAACTTATTCCTGTTTTAGGACCTTTGCGTCCCTTACCCCACAAATCTGACCACCACTCCTCTTCCTAGAATGCTCTTAGCTAGATTTTTGTGTGACTGACTCCATGTTATTCAGGTGTCAGTTCAAATGTGACCTCGGAGAGGTCTCCTTGGCTACCCCATCTAAAGGAGTGCCTCCCCACTCCATCTAGGCACTTTCAACTATGTTCCCTGATTTCCTTTTCTCAAACTACTTCCCATTACCTGGAGTTACCTTGATTATTTGGGAGTTTGCTTGTTTATATGTAGTTCTGCTATAATGTGACATATGTATTCCTGAAAATCACTATGTCACGTGAAACTGCACAATGTAAACCACAGGACTTATAGAGGAAAATGGGGTTGGGGGCCCAACATGCAAAACGATCATCAGGGCTACATTATGGAAAAAGATGACAACAATGAAAATGACAACCATTTTATATATGTTAAGTGATCAAGATATACATAAATACTACTATACCCTGAAAAAGACCTGAAGTTTGCCTGTGCGGGCAGAGGTAGGTTTCAGCCTGAGTGATTGTGACATGGTAGAAGAAGGATTATGTGAAAATGGATGAACAGTTGTAATACCAGATGCTGACGGATGTGACTCCTAAAAACATGGAAAACTGAGGGAGCTAGTAGATGTCTAAGCATGTCCAGTTTGTATATTCCTATGTGACTCAGTTCAGCTGGGTGCAGTTTTATACCTTGCATTGTTTCTCATGGATTAATCGTGCATAAGCAAATACAAAATTCACATTATGCCCAAATTATTCCCTAATACACTGCCTTAGAAGAAAGTCATGTTTTCAAAGCAAGCATTATAGGGGATCTGATAGCATTTGTTTGCTCCACTCACTTGTATTTAAGCTTTATAAGATCAGGGAACTTCTCTTTTACTCATTGGCATATTTCCAGCACCTAAGCAGCCTGGTGCATAGTGGGCTTTCAATCAATATTTGTTGAATAAATGAATGAATGGATTTTTTTCCAACATACTTCTGTCTGCACATGGTAGTGATTCACGTTCAATGGCCACAGTAATCTTTATCAGTGTTGTAGTTGCTTTTGGTAAGTGAGAGGTAATAGAACAGAGGGGTTTCAACATTACTGTGTTTGTGAAGACAACCACAAAAATGAAAAAACAAAGCAGATCTATTGAAGGTGATTCTGATATCTACCTAGGTTCTTCCATCTTGCTACTCATGGGAGAAGGTTTCTAACTGTATTCATTACAAATACATGATTCTAACTATCGATTGTTTTGGAGAGTTAGTGAAAAACCATGGATGCCAGTAGAACCTGGAAACCCTACATGGAGCACAGTGTTATGTGGAAAGGCTTTTGGAGCTCGTCCCATTAGGAAATAAAGGAACCTCAAGTCTAAATGTAAGCAGGCAAGTTTTGCCTAGAGAATGCTAGCTCCTGTCCCTTCTCTTCATATAAGTGTGTCTCAGACCAAAAATTAATCACTCTCTACTAACTCAGAGAACAGAATTAGAAGTAGCTTTGAAAGGTCATTGCAGACAGGTGGGTTATGTCATATTTTTAAAGAGTTTGAAAATTGTTTAAATTTCAGAGAAATTTTCTAGCACTACTACGTAAAAGGTCAAATCAAAAAGCCCCCAAAGAACTCAGGAATACTCTTTCCTTTAAATTTTCTGATTTAAATTCTGAAGAAAATGTGTCTGAAAATGCAAATGTTGTGGTTGAGTTGCTTTAGTTTATCAGGCAAAGCAGGGAATATTTTGTGATGATTCTTTACTTCCTCAGTAACTGCTCAATCTTATGGAGAGTTGAGTAGAGTGGCAAAGTAATTACATGGTGAGTACCATATATTTACGATTATTTATGTTTTCTAGATTGGAGTACAGGGTAATTATTTTTGGTCTTATTAAGTGCAAATTATGAAGTAGTCTTCAGGAACATGTAATTACTATGTACTGTAGTCACATGTCACTTACCAAGCAAAATGAATGCAGTGAAAATTTTATTTAATACAAGCAAAATGATGCATATGGTTTTATGAAGCAAAGTACAGAGGCCTACTTTCCTGTACTGGGAGAGGAAACAGAAGCAGTCCTTCCTAAGATAGGGCATTTCCTCAATTCACTACATCAACTCTTCACAAAGGTTGGTACTCATTAGGAATACAGATTTCTGGCAGGGCGCAGTGGCTCACACCTGTAATTCCAGCACTTTGGGAGGCTGAGGCGGGTGAATCACAAGGTCAGGAGTTTGAAAGCAGCCTGGCTAATATGGTGAAACCTCATCTCTACTAAAGTTACAAAAATTAGCAGGGCGTGGTGGTGGGTGCCTATAGTCCCAGCTACATGGGAGGCTGAGGCAGGAGAATTGCTTGAACCCGGGAGGCAGAGGTTGCAGTGAGCCAAGATGGTGCCACTGCAATCCGGCATGGGAGACAGAGCGAGATTCCATCTCTGTCTCAAAATACATAAATAATAAAGCATATAGATTTCTGGTCGGACACGGTGGCTCACGTCTGTAATTACAGAACTTTGGGAGTCCAAGGCGGGTGGATCACCTGAGGTCAGGAGTTCAAAAACAGCCTGGCCAACATAGTGAAACCCCTTCTTTACTAAAAATACAAAAATTAGCTGGGTGTGGTGGCAGGTGCCTGTAATTCCAGACACTTGGGAGTCTGAGGCAAGAGAAACGTTTGAACCCAGGAGGCAGGGGTTGCAGTGAGCCAAGATCGCACTATTGCACTCCAGCCTGGGTGGCAGGGTGAGACTCCATCTCAAAAAAACAAAACAAAACAAAAACTCAAAAACAACAACAACAACAAAAAAACAAGAATACACATTTCTGGACACCCAACTCAAACCTACAGAGTGTAACTTTCAGAGGTGAGGCCCAAGCACCCAGGGGCTTCATATGTACACCACAGTGAGAACACCTGCCTTATATTCATAAAATGCTCTGACCAGTACAGTTTCCTCAAAACACAGCAAGGAGAATATTTTGGAATTTTAAAAATGGGATCCATATATGCCAGATAGGTAGCACGTATTTTTCTGTTTTGGATTATTTCACAAGTTTGTGTTACTCTTTTCAGATTGTACTTTGACAAGCATCCTTAATCCCAACTTTTATAAAGACAAAAAATTGTTATTATATGTTGTTTTCTGTTACACACAGATTATTTAGTTAAATGGCTGAAAATGTATGCCACATCGGTACACATCCATACAATGTTCTAACAAGTAGAATTTCCTCAACGCAACAGGTAAAACATATTGAAATTTGAAAAATGGGGTCCATACATGTCATGTAGGTGGCATATATTTTTCTGTTTTTGACTGCTTCGCAAATTTGTGTTAGTCCTTTTAGATTGTTCTTTGAGAAGCATCCTGAATCCCAACTTTATACAGACATGGGAGTGTTATTATATGTTTTCTATTAAATATAGACCATTTAGTTAGATCAATTAGTTTAAGTTAGTTGAGATGTTTTAGAGTTCAGTTTAGTTGTGATTTGAGAGTTGAGTCAATGTGCGCTCTTGCACATGCATGTGTGTGCGCACACACACACACAAGGACACAAAATCTGAAGAAACAGTAGTCCTCAAAAGCCCAGATGCTAAATAGGTATTTGACTCACAATCAGAACAAGCGTAAACTTTCTTCCACAGATATTTACTAAGTACTTACTTTATGCAGCGTAATTTTATCACCCACTCACTCAACAAATCTCGAGGTAAGACTCATTCCCTGAAT
Organism: Sapajus apella; assembly: GCF_009761245.1. NCBI lineage: Eukaryota > Metazoa > Chordata > Mammalia > Primates > Cebidae > Sapajus > Sapajus apella. Next base: position 17,715,312 of record NW_022436977.1, read on the forward strand.
TAAGATAGTTCACGGAGATGGTTAAGATAAGGAAGATGTGGAGTCAGAGAATCCCTGTGTCACTATATACTAATGAGGAAACCACAGGCAAGTGACTTCTGTAGCTCACTTTTTCCATCTGTAAATTAGGTATAACAACAATGCTTATCTCAGAAGGTTACTTGGAGGAAAAAATAACATCATGCATCCAAAGTGCTGAAAACATTGCTACAACCTACAAAGGCCTCCACAAATTAAGCTATTATGGATATAATAAACATGAGAATGCTCTATTTATATGTTTGGCGATTACATTTTCTTCCACATGCATAACTAAAAGAAAAATCAATAAGACATTTTTTATACATATCTTCCCTCTCACTTTTTAAAACTCCAACCATACCGACAGGCAAGAGTAGAACATGCTTTGTCCTTACTGAGGCAGAGAACAGGTTAACTTTCTGACTTCAGGAGAAGCCAGCTGGAGCGGCAGACTGTCTGCTAATGGTAAGGGAGGAAAAGCAAGAACTAATTTTAGCCATCATTCCTCAATCACTGTCCAGTTCCCCCTCATATTTCTATTTGCATACTCCCCCATCCTCTCTGGACTGTGAGGCGTAAGGCTCTTTCCCCAGGGCATCTTCAATCCCTCGTCAGGGTGGGGGTGTGGGGGGATAATTTTGCAGCAACCCACTGGCCTCTTCTCTTGAATTAGAGATGCTCATGCCCCAGCTTAAAACACATCTTAAACACCACAAATTCCAGCCGTCCATCTCTTGCAAATTATCTCTGTCTTTTTATCAGAAGCACTCGTGCAGTCATGTGCCTTTTCTGCCATCTTTTGCTGAGAGTGACTTTTTCAGAAATGTGAAACACTACTGTGGAAAAATTTGAGAAAGTCCAGATACATTTTAACTTGGTCTTATAGTAAACAAGGATGAGGGAAGCAAAGATTAATGATGATTGCTAGGGTGAACCCATATGCTTGCATAACTTTCTTCACCCTTGCTGTTAAAGTCAAAATATCAGGGGAAAAGGAGAGAAAATTATGCGAGTAAATATTATATTTCATGAGCCTGACTTTCTGCTATGAAGATTGTGAAACAGAAAAAATATTTGTGAAATGCAAACATTTTTCACTTACTAATGTTTATAATTAAGGCACAAATTCCTACTGAAACAAATATCCTAGCTTGGGGAATAGAAACATAAACAGAAACACAATTAATGCTTTTGCTGACAGCAGGTTTCTTCTGTAAGCAATAGCAAGCATTCCATGTGTGCATAAGTACCAAGATGTATTTCTGTAGGTATACAGACATACATGCATGTATAATATAGACAGAAGCAACAAAAGCACAAAGAACAAAAGAAAACATCTAACCTCTCAGATCCGAGAGCCACTTGGGGCTCGTTTTGTTCTGGATTGATAAGCAATAAAGAAAAGGCTTGGAAGACATAGTCCGGACACAGAGAGTATTAAAGAGGATTAGTCTACCAACCCAGAGAAAGCCCAGCCTGAAAGGATTCTGCTAGTGCCTAGCCCAGGTCCAAGGAGTAAGTATTGAATAAAAGAAATCTTAGAATTGCAGGACTATAAGAGGCCTTAATAGTTCTCTATTTCAATCCTAGATCTGCCAGCAGGATGAATGCTTCAGTGACCGCTGGTCTAGGAATAGAGTGATTTAGCGCAGTTGAGCCATCTCTAATGGGCTAGGCTCAGAAAAGGGCAGCCCTTACCTGGGGCCATGCAGGATGTCAGTAAGCCCAAGTTCTGAGATTCATCATAGGTAGGGAGCTGGTCAGACCACCCTACCTGTCTTTCCACCGCACTTAATCATGAACAACTTCACTTGGGAATTGGGCTTGCCTTATTGCCTGATGCTGCACTAGCCCTTACTCCCGGGTACTGGGAGGTTCCTTGGCCTCTTTTACCTGTTATGGAAAGATGTTCTGGGGTCAGCTGCATTTGGACTGTAGTCTTTCTTAAATAATTTTGGTTTCTCTTTATTGCAGCTCTATGTCTCCATCACTCTGCGTTTTAAAGATAAATTCCAATATAATTCCCGAACATTATACGAGGTATATTTCAGTTAAAATGAAATGCAGGCAATACACTGATTCCTGAAACTTAAAAGAAAAATTGTGGTCAAAGAGTAATGCTGTAAGAAACTTTCAGTTTAAAGAAATATCTTTGTGAGTCATTTTGTTATACAAAAATATTTTGTGATGCAAATGTCTAATTTGTATAAATCTAGAAATTTTTCTACCATGGCTCCTTATCAAACTGAACCTGCAAAACTGGGGAGCAGAGAAGATGGTCTGTATTTATTTAAATAATGTGTACACAGCACCTACTATACATGCATTTCTGTTAATTTTTAAAGTTGCATATGCCCTCATCCAACTTCCAGACCTACAAAGGAGAGATACCACAATGTTTTATTGACTTTTTAAAGAGATCACCTTAACACCATTCAAAGCCCTTACTGTGAGAGCATCAGCTTCTTCTTCTTCTTTTTTTTTTTTTTTTTTTGAGACGAATCTTGCTCTGTTGCCCAGGCTGGAGTGCAGTGGCGTAATCTCTGCTCACTGCAACCTCCACTTCTGGGGTTCAAGCTATTCTCCTGCCTCAGCCTCCCAAGTAGCTGGAACTGTAGGTATATGCCACCATACCAGGCTAATTTTTTGTATTTTTAGTAGAGATGAGGTTTTACCATGTTAGCCAGGATAGCCTACGTCTCCTGACCTAGTGATACAGCCTCCCAAAGTGGTGGGATTACACGTGACCAACTTCTTATACTAGCCAGCTCCCATTTAAGCTGCTCCTTCCTGCACCTTCCAACCCTGGTGCCCTCACCCTATCCCTTATCTGGGCTTTACTGTGGCTTTAGTTATGATTCACCCTTGAGTCTCCTATTGACCTTGTTTCTACCCCTCCCTGCCTAACAGCTTTAGAATATTCTCCTCTATTTCAGAAAAGCTACATGTTGGGAAAAAGCCGTGTATACTCTGATCCTCTTTCAGCAACCTCAAAAGAATTAAGAGACAGAGTTGAATAGATTGCTACATAATTGATACAATTAATTTGTTTCAATGAGTGAAATGACAATTGTGTCCCCGATACCCTTGTTTCCATGGGCTCAGTGATCTGATCCCAGATCTGGTTTCACTTTATAGGTCTAACTTAACAAACACCATTTGAAAGTCCTCTCATTCTGTAAACACTGTGGCTTTGTATTTTTGTGTCAAATAGCTGACAATTCATTGGTTTTTATAATTTGAGCCAGGATTTGGCCAAAACTAAAATTGATCAGTCATTTCCTGGGTAAATCAGCTTATTGAGACCTAAATAAGACCAAACAAAAATTACTTTACGAGTACTGACTACTCTTAACAGTGTAGGAAATGGGGAGAGAGCAGAGACCTGAGAATGAAATTAGGCTCTATCCAGAAGAACTGAGATCTTAGACAATAATTGTTTTATTTAAATGTACCACATGTAAGAACATCATATAGCAATACTGGAAAGTAGTATATTATGGTACAAATAAGTAGAGGTTAAAACTACGGTAAAATTAGTTTTATGTCTCTGCATAGGAATGTTTTGGTCTCAAAAGAAAACCGTTCTTTAGAAATGCCTTGTTTTGTCATGAATAGGAATTCTCAGCATTTTACCTGTGCATACAAGAGTCTCTGGCCTTAAAAGGGAAAACTTGCTTCCCTTTGGGGATGAAAAAGTAATCAAGAGTTCTTTCACTTGATGTGCATATAGAATTTTATATCAATGCTCCACATGGCAGAAACAATTCAGTACCTGGGGTGCTGATGGGGTTGATGCATCAGAACAGCCAGTTGAAATCTCCCTTCTAATTCCAGAAGAGCTAAGTCATAAGTGGATGAGGACAATAAGCCTCAGATCAACCTGCAAAATCCAACACGTTCTCGCTAATAACAAAGATAATTAACAACTACAGAGCTTACTGACGTGCAGCAGCCCAGCTTTTACAGGTCTTAATATTCTTTTCATCTTTATAGATGACCAAAGCCAAGTGAAATTTCTAGGGGTACACAGTAAGTCATTGGCAAAACCAGAACTGAAACCCAGTTGGCTTCACATCAGAGCCGAGGTTCTCACCTAAATCCTATGAAATGATGACAATCTCATGAAAACGGCATACTCTTTGGGAAATCAGAGTCTTGTAGAAAGAATAGCCCAATGTAGAATGGCTTTGTCATAGAAGACTTGATGGGTTTGTATTGGAAAGATATATTGAAGTACAGATGGCATCAGAAATAAGGGGTATGTTGAAATCGGAAATACAGAATACAATAAAGTGACTTCTGTGTCATTTAGATGTTAACATCATAAGACTGAGTGTTCGTAGCTGGGGTAGATGAAAAATAAAGTTGAAGAGACAGGGTTTATTCCTGGAGAAATTTCAAGCTAGCCTAAGTTTAGACTTGGTATGTTACGTATAAGGAGTCCACTTGATGGTCAGCATGGGACATGTTTTAATAGTGGTGATTTAGGAAGATCCAGTGTCATGTTAACCATGAGAGCTGAGAGAACGAAAAACCAGCAATGATGCACCACAGTCATCTGAGTGAGGCTAAAGATGAGCATCTGGACTAGGATGGTGGCAGAGGGAATTAACAAAATGCGGTGATTTCATAAGATATTCCCAAAGGAGAAATGATGGAACTCAACTGTTTGACCTAATGGTCACTTTACAGGGAGTATAAGATCAGTATTTACTTCAACGGAAGCTTGTCATGTTAAAATAATTCTGTATTCTGGAGCTTTTGAATAACTTCTTCAGCATGCATTTTGTGACTAAATCTTCCCTGTTTTATAAGGTTTAATTTTAATATTTTAGTTTATTTTCTGAATTTTTTTGGTAGAATACTTTGTGAGTTGTTTAAAACAAATCTTATTAATGGGCATTATTATACTTTTAATTATTTTGTTCAATTCACCTGTTGATTTTTTGTTAAATCAAACATTTGAATAATTGTTTTTTTAATTTAACTTACAAATTCACTTTTTCCCTCACTATTTTGTGCTGGTTGTTTCTTTCTGAGTTTAAGATACCTTACCTTAGTCTTATACTTTCATTTTTTTTGGTAACATACACAATGCTTACCAAACTGCTGGGCATATATAACATTTATTATTACAGTGATTAAACTGCTTTAAAAAATAAAGCTTCATTTTCTTCAAGTGTCAAGAATTGAAAAATATTAATATTTAATATTTTTTTCAAATGCTCTGGTTTGATTTATCTTTAGGATGTAATTCCATGAGGACAGAGACTAAATATGTGATGTTGCTTCACCCTTAAAACCTAATATCATATCTGGCAAAAGTTCAGAATGCATTCATTGAACAAATTAATGATTTATTTACTTAAATATTTTATTTTTAAAAATAATAATTCCAGGGCTCTGAATAGGTTAAGGTTTCCTGGAAAAGCAGTAGCACATATTCTGTGATCATATTTTTCTTGTATTAGAAGAAAATATTGTATATATGTGTTTGTGTGTTTGAATGTATATGTGTGAGAATGCATGTGATTTGATTCTTAACATGTCAGTAGAGAAATGCCTGTTTCTGAAGGCTGACCCCAGCTATTCAGGAAAGCAGGAGAGATGGTGGTAGGTAATTTCTGAACAGATGGTGGCAGAGGCAGGCCCATAAAGGAAGGGCCAGGATCTATTACAGTTTCTGTGCTGAATACAGAAGCTGCCATCTAAAATATTTTGTTTCAAAACACCAACAATAGAAGGAAATGATTATAAAAATATAAAGGATTTAAGACACTGTTCTGTATGTTTGTTATGATACAATCACCAATTCAAAAAATCACAAAGACTAATACACAAATAATTTATTTCTAAAAATAGCTGATACAAAAAGTCTTTTAAAAATTGAAAATGATCTATAAACCTCATTTGATCAGAGGAAACTAGCCACTATTACAGACATATTTTAAGAAAGATTTTAGAACTAGTTATTCTCTAGGGATGACATCTAATGCAGAGATGATTGTACTGACCTCATGGCCCTCACTTTCAGAAGCCTGTGCTGCCTTGTGATCAAGGAGGCGTTTCCTGGGCTGAAATTTTTCAACCTCATCTAGAGTCAGAAGTGATGTTGATCTAAACCTATGACAATGTGTAATTTGGCTTCTGTTTCTATAATACTTTAAACTAAGTACTGAATAGGAAACTCAGTTCCAACCAGAAAATAATAGGTTTTGTTTTTCAAGGACTTGTTGGCAGAATGAAAAATCATTTCCTTCTTTTAGGTAATGATGAACTAAAGGATGTACATGTACACACAAACATCACACTCACACAGACACACACATGTATAACCAAATTTTGAGACCTCATATTTTCATAATTTAACCAAAATTTGGGCAATTTCCTATTTTGTACCAAAAACTGATCTTGCAAAACCTTAATATTTGTGGTTCCCATAATCATTATCCAATGGAGCCTACAGAACTCGAAGTATGCCTAAACCACAGCTGGTAAGTACAACTTTTAACAGAATATTTTCTACAATGCTTTTTCAGGAAACCATCCCGGCCACAAAATAGTTATCAGCATCAGATATTCAGCTTTCTTAGACCCGGATTGAAGATTAGCGATGATTCTGGGATGTTTTTAAATCACTCTAGAATTGTAAATGGTTAATCAAATTCACTGCGGAATTCAAAGACTCACCCTTTGACTTAATGTACTGCACTGGACTCAAGAATGCTCTAATCAGACAGCAAAACGTCTGTAATTGGCATTCTTGAGGCCAATGGCCGTGGAGGCCACTTGAATAAATTCCAGGAGCATTAGCCTCTGAAAATATTCCTTGTTTTATTTTCAAATACTTTCTCCCAAATTGGGCTCCAGATCTTTTACTCTTTTCCAGTTAACGGAGTGAGTACGGCTATGCTCTTAATATTGGCCTCAAATATATTTTAAGTAAGTGGGCTGAAGAGTAATTTATCCATTAGAAATGAACCTATGACCCTGTCAATTAAAAAAAATGTCACAGTGAATGTGTAAGATAAAGACTGAGCCACAGCTTGCGGGCAGGAAGGTGAAGAATGGGGAGGGGAGGGAATTCAGATCAAGTTTGCTGTTTTGTAGCATTTTGTATTACACAGTCTGAAATGTATGTTAGCTTTTGGATCTGTTCATAGAGTCTAAAACTCCCCAGCCCTAGATGCGTGTTTGGGAGAGCCCAAAAATGTCTGCACCTCGACGACTCTTTTCAGATTAACTGAAACATATGGAGCATTTCTCATAGCATCAGTCCACTCCATCACGGAGACACCCCTGGCCTCTTCCAACCCACTAATGCATTAGGTTGGACCTTGCTGTGTCTTTTGGCCACAACTTAATCATTTGGGGTGGCACAGTCTGGGAAAAGCTGTAAAGTACCCTGATTTGTCTTGCATTGAGGGACGGCCTCCTGGACTTGGGACTGAACTGTGTGTGCCTTGGGTAGTGGAGGAAATTATCTCACTGACCAGATGAGGCTGGCGCCAGCCTTCAGGGTTGCAGCACTGGTGCTGACCAGCCCAGGCTGAGAACAGAAGCAATAACCCAATTAGAGTTCCAATCCCTTTTGATGAAGACATACTTAGGGAAATCTCAGGCATCAACTAGAAAATACTTTTTTTTGCAGTCAAAGATATATTAAAAAATAAAAGTCAAAATGAAGTTTCACCAATTGTGGCATATTTAAATATCTACCTTAAATATCTACCACACACAAAAATCCCATGTAATTGTACCACTCACAAGATAATTATAAGATTTACAACAAAAAACTTGGTCCAGGTGAGTAATGGCCCAGTGGGACACCTACATGCAGTGCAGGGCATCCAGCCTGGAACCAGCCTTTGTGGGTCCACTGGTCTCCACATTTCCTCAATCACATGGCACGAAAGAGGGCTGGGGCAGTCGGAGCAGGGGTTGAGGATGTCAGAACGGGGCGAGGCAGCACCAGACTTTTAACTTTTTTGATGTTAATAAAAAGACTTCGCAGTAAAAAGAAAACCAAATGAAACTCAGGGAGATATAGCTCTAGGTCAGACATTTCAAATCTTTTTTTTTTTTTTTGAGACAAAATCTCCCTCTGTTGCCCATGCTAGGAGTGCAGTGCCACGATCTCAGCTCACTGCAATATCTGCCTCCCGTGTTCAAGCGATTGTCCGGCCTCAGCCTCTTGAGCAGCTGGGACTACAGGCACCCACCACCATGCCTGGCTAATTTTTGTATTTTTAGTAGAGATGGGGTGTCACCATGTTGGCCAAGCTAGTCTCAAACTCCCGATCTCAAGTGATCCGCCTGCCTCGACCTCCTGATGTACTGGGATTACAGGTGTGAACCACTGCACCTGGCCTGAAATCTTTATAAAAGGATTCATGGCAAGATAATTTACTACAATATTAATTTGTATGCATTTTCCTCACTGCATTTCCCTCTTCCATACCAAAAAAGTGGCCAGCTTTTATATTCCTTTAAAGGTGGAAGTATCGATTCTGGGGAAGTGAAGTTTCCACACCAGAATGGGAATGTGTTTGGGGACCAACAGGGTACCCTAGAATGCTGTCTGATCCTCTGAGGGGAACTGCAGTGTGGGCCCCATGGTTGTCTGGACACAAGTACCAGTTCTCTCACTGCTATAAGTGTCCTGTGCCCCAGGTGGTTCAGGATCCACGGAATGACCTAAGGGCTCACGTCACCTTGTATGAAAAGTGTATCAGTAATGACCATCGGCACTGTAGGCCTGAGTCTTTTCTCGAAATGTTCTGCTTTATGAGACCCCTAGAAACTTGCATAATTCCAGAGGACAGAGGGCAGGGCAGAAAGGGAGAGCCAGTAATAATAGATACTGAATTACCCAGCAGCCAGGTGGAATGGAGATGTAGAATCAGAATCCTATTTAATTTAATTTTGAGAAAAAAGAAGCCCTGTGACATTTCTTACAGCTTCATATAATGGGTGAAAAGGTATAGTTACCATGAAGCTGTACACATTTTCTTTAAAGGAAATATTATTTGCAGGTCCAACATGAAAAGAGATCAAAATTAAAGCCTTTCAAACTGAAATGAGTTCTAAAGCCTGTAGCCCTGTCTCCTCATTTTCCCAAACCGTGCCCAAGAAGCTTCACAAAGGCCTTGGAGCTCTGTAAAGGTCTGTGGAATTCCAAGGAGCACTGTTTGAAAACTGATGTTCTACTTAGCATCCATTAGTAAAGAATTCATAATGGCCATAATAATATTAACAATATTATTAGTAATAATGATCTAATGCTCTGTAGTTTAAAAAAAACAGTTATGTGTGTTAGTTCACTTAGTCTCTGCAATAACCTAAAACAGAGGAAGTAGATATCTTAATTCTTAAGATGAAGCAACTTGTCCTAGGCACAGTACCAGTGAGTGTGGTTTTTGTTGCTTTTCAATATGGGAAACCAAACAAGATATGAAACTGACTGAGGGCATATAATAATAAATACTTATACGCTCATCACAGGAATTGAATGATTATAAACATTTATCATATTACCTGAGATGTAATTATCAAAGAAATATAAAATGACAGATAAATAATGCTATGTTTTCCTCCCTCTTTCTTTTTTTTTTTTTCTACAAAGGAACCAATAAAATTAATGTAATGTAATGTACTGCAATGTAATGCAATGGGCCAGGGACTTGTTTTATTTAAAAATGATACATAGAATTGCTCGTAAACTTGCATTGTCACTCAACATTAGATCATTTTTACTGATATTTAATATTACTGCATCACTCAATCACACTATAGTTAACTTAGCCTTTCTCTTACCAATGGACATTTGGGTGGTTTATGACAGTATACTATTATAAATATTGCTACAAAAATGAACATGGCCATAACTGGAATAGTTTCTGGAGAGGAAACAATGTTATTAAACTGGTGCCAAAGTGATTTTGGTTTTTGTCATTTAAAAAATGGCAAAAATTGCAATTAGTTTTGCACCAAGTGTAATAGTTTACAGGTTATTGATGAGCATAATCAGTTTTATGAGATATTGCCACTTTGGTCTCCAAGTTCCATCTCTACCAGCAGTGTATGAAAGCTTTGATATAACTACATTATCTTTGAAATTTGAATTGGCTAGTTTAAAAAAATTTTTTACATTTCATTGGGCTTAAATAATAGCACATCGTTGTAAATAGGAATTCTTAATGACATTGAGCCTTATTTCATGTTTATTGACCATATGGCCTTCTCTTTCTTGGCATCACCTATTTAAATTTTTTTGTAGATTTCCCAGTGGGTTGTCTTTTCCCTAGTGATCTCATTCATTCATTCTTTCACTAATTCATTTGTTCATTTATCTGTTTGATAACCTCTTGTTGAGGGTCTACCATATCCCAGGCCTGCTTTTAGGAACTTGTTGAGTTCCATACCTGCTAAACTACAGTGGAGGAAGTCAAACAACAAGAAAGGAGACAATACGCATATATTGTAATATTAGACAGTGACAAGACCTAGAAAGAAATACAAATTGAAGGAAAACATAGAGAGAAGTGAGGATGTGCCTGTTCGGATATGAAAGAAGTGTCCAGGAATGGGTTCTCAAAGAGGTTGCATCGTGATGGAAACCTAAATGAAGAGAAGGAAAGAACTTTGGGAAGATTTAGAGGAAAAGTAGTAAGTAGTTCATGGTTATGAAGTGAGAGCGAAGATCATGAGGAAGAAAAAAACAACTTTGTGATCTGAGGAACATTAACTAGTATAATTATATTTTCAATCATGTACTATGTCCTTTAACATTATTTGCTAATTTGTTTAAAGTTTATTTATTTGAATATGCATATATATTTTTCTTCACTATTAAATTTTTCTTAAATTTTCGAATTCATCACTCCTAACATAAAAGCCAGGGTTTCCAGCGTAAATTCTCACATCCTTTGTGTTTTATCATGGTACCTCTCTCAAATAACAATGGAGAATGCAGAACAAATATGCCAAAAATTATAATCAAAAGCAGAAGTTTACACAAAAACCCTTCTATGGGAAATTCTCTGATGAATTTTTGAGGCTCCGTCAAGACCTGTCTATTCTTTCATGCCATTCCACAGCCACTTTAAATAGTGGTAGCAGAATAATTCCAAACAACACATTTCAGCTTCCAGCAATGACTTCTTTCTGAACAATAAAGAGAGGCTGATATTTTCATGCCTTGTCCAAAGAAGCAAAAGTTTAGGCTCGTTCATTTTCTTTTCTCTGTAACACCCTTTTGTTTTCTTCTTAAAGAAAGCAAAAACATCTGCCATTTTCCTTCAGAAGACCTCATATTTTTGTCAGAACAACACAGCTAGCCTGTATGAAACACTGTCACATGATAGGTACTGGAAGCAATACTTCCCATGCATTAGTTCATTGAATTAACATAACACTTTCAGCAGTGAGGTATTCATTGCCCTTTCCATAGGTTGAACACTGGTTGGGGAAGGTTAAATGACTTGCTCACAGTTAGGCAATCTGGAAGTGGTACAGTCTAGATTTTCTAATCTCAAAGGAGCTCTCATTTAGCATAAAGTAAAATAATCCAAGAAGCTCTTGAAAATGACTCTGTTTTCCATCACCTTGGGAAACCTTAGGGACACATTTCTTGTTCCTGCAGATGTGGGACCTCCCCTTGGGCTCTGAATCCCTGATGCATGCATTTTACAGTTTGATAACATACAGTTGGTCCAAAGCTCACTAAGTTCAAGTGAACACACTCCAGTTTTATTTGTCATTGTCTCTTCCTCTTCCCCATCGTCTGCCTCCTATCCTCTCTGCTCATTACTACTGGAAGAAGGGATCTCCCTCTTATTCAACAAGACCAAGGGATATGGCAAAGCAGGTGGTGACCCAAACACTGGGATCCAAAGGCTTTGGGAATATCCTCTGTCTCTTATGAATCCCCAAATCACACATTTCAGAGCTGGCAGTGACCTCAAGAAATGACCTCATCCAGACATCTGCCACTGTCAGTTGTCAGACATTATCTCAATTTTGCTGATGAGGTAACTGCCTTTGAGATTATGTGACCAACTCAAGAATATACGCTAGGAAAGTAACCATGAAGGCCTATATCCCTGTATAATAAGCTGCTTCTTTTATTACATGATTAGAGTCTTTCCTTGGGGTTTTGCAATATTTAAAAATATACTGAAACTTCTGTAACTCAGTTGTAAATTATGGCAACAAATTAAGTAGTGACAGTGTTAAGGATGAAGACAGAAACACCAAAAGTGAAGGGAGAGAGGGTCTCAAAGGGAAGCAGAGGGATGAGGAAGATAAAATTTACTGAATTCCTGCTTTGCACTGAATAAAATATATTTTGTATTTCCAGTGCTACCTTTCTGGAATATTACAATGATAGAGGTAGAGAAAAGGGAAAAGGAGACAGAGCAATATATTATGTACCACAAATTTGTTATCTCATTTAATTCCACCCCACCCTAGAAACCTAAGAAGTACAAATTGGCTCCCAATCCCTTATCTACAACCCTGGTGATTAGATGCCTCCCAGATTCAGAACTGTTCAGATTTTAGAAAGTCAACAGGGTGCATGTGTCGTACATTTCAAAACATTCTCAATATTACTGAACAGGATATTTCCCTGACCCCTTTGCAGGACTCATGACAGGGGTGCCCCATTTACTCCGCCTGTGGCTCTCAACTTCTCGTGGGAGGGAGTGCACAAGCAAATGAGGCGGGAACTGGCATACATGAGCTCTGGAACCAGCTGGCCCCTTCAGCAATGGCAGGGGTGGGATGTACACTCACTTGGACTTACTGCACTCCACCCTTTGAGGGGTGGGGAGAGCATGCAGGTGAGTGGGTGCAGGAGCCAGGGTGAGGGCTTTTGGGCAGGAGCAAACTCTGTATGAGCCCTGCAGCAGTCTCTAGTGAGGTGCCTGTGACTCCTGAAGCCCCAGTGGGCATGTTACAGTGCTCTTTTAGCTCTGACATCTGCAGACAGCTTAACTGTTAACAGTTCAGTACGCCCTTTTGTATCTGCACTTGCTCCCAAGCTCTTGTCTGGTTTCCAGGAAAATGAGGTCACATGAACGAACTGAAGGATGGTAAATGCAGGGAATTTTATTGCCAATCAAAGTGGCTCTCAGTGAGAAGGGGAGCTGAAAAGGGAATGAAGGATATAGGTAATCTTTTCTTGAAGTCCAGGATTCTTCCCTGAAGTTACACTATCAAGCTGTCCCTCTGAAGTCAAGCTGCTTCTCTCCAACGTCCAGCCACAGCTGTCCTGACATCCTGCTGTTTCTTCTTCTCTGCTGGCTGAGTCTGGGGTCTTTATAGGCACAAGATGGGGCAGGGTGGAGTCATGGGTGGTTTAGGAAAAGGCAAACTTCTAGTGGGAAAACAGGGATATAAGTTCTCACTTTGGGCCATGGTCTCAGGCTTTTCAGCTTGAGAGTTTTTGCCAAGGACCCCACCCTTTTCTGCCTAGAATTTCTCTGCCTCCTGTCCCTATCAGTATCTAGGCTAGCATCCTGTAATCAAATATATTTGTGTTACTTCAGCCAAAAGTATGCATATTTCCATTAAGTGGGATTAAATGAAGATTATAAATAGTCTTATATCACTTCAACCAACTAAGTTGGTTGAACTTAGTTGCAGCCAACTAAGTTCAGATCAGGTTAGGTTTTAACATCAAACAAGTTGTAAAAAAGAGATTCTGTTTTGAGAGATTTCTGGAATTTGCAATTGCAGATAAGGGATTGGGGATCTATATTAATACCCTGTATTCTTATCACATCACAAATGTAGAAATAGAGGCTTAGAGTTTAAGGAATTGCCTATGTTCCCACAGTCTCATGCCAGAAATGGGGCTGGAAACTACAACCTTCAATACTATCACTTTCCTCATTACTACCTCCGGGGAGGGGATTTCTTCTCTTAAGACGGCAGGTAAGCTTGTATAGGCAGGCTGACACTTGTCTTTTGTAATTTTAATATCTTTCAGAGGAGCGTGCATGGGCATTATATATGTTGAACATAGTCTCAAGACCTATGAGTAAACACATTCCATGACTGATGAATGAGCATGAAGATTGTTTAGAGATGTCATAGATGTAGCATCAGGTTTCTTTGAACTCATAATTAAATGGTGGTCAAAAACCTTTCCAGGGAAGTATGACAAAGGAGATGCTGATCACAGATTTACACTTGCAGAAAGTAGAGTCTTCCATCTGCCAGCACTTGCCTTTGTCTAGGAGTATGAAGGAAGATGTGAGGGCAGTTCCCTATCTTCTGCCACAGGACGTTGGCTAAAGAGTTATCTTTGAGCAAGTACCAGCTGTGTGGCTCTTTATGATGATACATAACCTATGCAAATGTGATGCTTTTATTAATTTTGTAAGTACTGGTTAAACATTTTCATCAGGCCAGCTATTGTCCTAGAACACACTGGGTATTCAAAAATAAGTAAGACTTATTTCCTGTCCTGAAAATCCTCTCAAAAGAAAGAGACGATAGGAGGGATAAGGCACACAAAGACTTAATTACAATACAAAGAAGAGAATGAAGAGAATGAGTAATGTAAGAAGAAAACCATAAATAAAGTGCTATTGGGAGCTAACGGTATGATCATCTAATCAGAAAGTTGAGGAAGGGCTGTGAAGATGATTTTGAAGAAATGGTAGGATTGGAGACATAGGGAGGTAGGAAGAAAGGTGTTCCTTGTAGAGGTGACATAACATCAAGAATAGTTGGCATTCAGCCTTTTAAAAACTTGTTATTCCTCATCAGAAGAGTGGCTGGCCTACATAATAGCATATATTCATATTCCTAACTCTTCAAATTGTTTTCTTGGATTTTAACGAATCTTTGGACTTTTTAAAGTATATACTTCAATTATTTTTAAATCATTAAAAAATTGTGTAACAATCATTACAATCTGGTTTTTGGACATTCCCATCAACACGATAAAATTTCCTTGAGCCCATTTATAATCAATCCCAGCTTCCACTCCTTAACCCTGGGCAATCAGTAATGTATTAACTGTATATTTGCCTTTTCAGAAAAAATGAAAAGCATGAAATACATGAAATTACACATTATGCAGTCTTTTACATCTGGCATCTTTGAATTAGAATATATCTTTCAGGTTGACTCAGGATTGTAGCATGTATCAGTAGTTCATTGTTTTTGTGTTGAATGTAATCAGTTGACTGGATATACCATCTTGTGTTTATGCTGTTGTCAGCTGATGGACATTTGGGTAGTTTCTGATCTCTGGCTATTGTGAATAAAACTATGGATATTCTCAAACAAGTTGTTGTTTGGATATCTGTTTTAATATTTCTCTTTGGTAGATTACTGAATTTATTAAATTTGCTGTGTTTTAGGGAAACCCTGTATTTAAGTAAGAAATGGACACATTATTTCTAAAGTAGCTGTACCATTTTATATTTCCACCAGCAAGGTATGAAGTTTCTAGTTTTCAACTCTTGGTATCATCTGTCTTTTTTACTATAGCCATTCTAGCATGTATCTCTTTGTGATTTTAATTTGCATCTCCCTAATGACTAATGATATCAAGCATATTGTCATGTGCGTATGGCCATATGGATGCCTTTTTTGTTATGATGTCTATTCAGCTCTTACCAGATACATGATTTGCAAATATATTTTTGTCAACTTCTGGCTTGTCTTTCTTAAAGGTATTGTTTGAAACACAAAAGTTATCAATTTTAATGAATCCTATTTGTCAAACTTTTTGTGACTTTTAATATCGAACATAAAACTCATTGATTAACCAAAGCTTATAAAGATTTTCTCGTAAGTTTTCTCCTTGAAGTTTTATAATCTAAGTTCCTACATTTTAGGTCTATAATGTATTTGAAATTATTTTTTAGCTTAGTGTAATGTAAGGATCTACAATTTATTTTATTTTTGCAAGTGGATATCTAATTGATCACTTGTTGAAGACTATGCTTTCTCTGTCAAATTACTTTTGTGCTGTTGTTGAAAATCAGTTGCCCATGTATATGTGAGTATATTCTTCAGCTATCTTTGCTTCATTGACAGAATTATCTGTTACAACTAAATAATACTATCTTGATTACTGTAGCTTAATATATTAATAATATACCTTCAAGTCAGGTAGCATTAGCCCTCCGCCTTTATTCTTTTTTTTAATTTGTATTGGCTATTGTGTCCTTTGAATTATATAAAAAGTTTTTCAATTTCT
Source organism: Sapajus apella (assembly GCF_009761245.1). Taxonomy (NCBI): domain Eukaryota; kingdom Metazoa; phylum Chordata; class Mammalia; order Primates; family Cebidae; genus Sapajus; species Sapajus apella. The sequence continues at coordinate 17,731,561 of NW_022436977.1, forward strand.
ATTGAAAAAGACTGTTGGGATGATAATAGAGATTGCATTACATCTATAGATTAATTTGGGGAGAAGTAGCATAATAAAAATACTGAGTTTCAAATCCAGGGAAATACAGTTTCTCCATTTATTTATATATTCAGATTTCCCAGTAATTTTGAGTAGTTTTTAGTGTATAAACTTCGTACTTCTTTTGTTAAATTTATTCTTAATTAATTTTGTTCTTTTTGTTGTTATTGTAAACAAAATTGCTGAATTTCATTTTCAGTTGTATCCCTTCTGGTATATAAAAATATAATTTATTTTTGTGCATTAATCATATACATGGAATCATAGAATGACTTAGAAATTGTTCCCACTTCTATGTTCTGAAGGAGTTTGTACAGGATTGGTGGTATTTTTTCTTTAAATATATGATAGAAATCACCAGTGAAGTCATCTTGAATGTGACTTTTTTTTTTTTTTGGTAGGAAGATATTAAAGTTCTGATTCAATATTTTAAAAGGTTCTGGCCTACTCACATATGCTATTTCTTTTTGGGTAAATAATAATAGTATATTCACTAGGAATTCATTTGTATAATCTCATTTGTCTCAATTATTGGCATAAAGTTGTTCCTATTTTTACTTGTTATGCTTATAAATTTTCTATGGCTAGCCACTAATAAAAATATCTACTTTCATCCTGATTTGGCAATTTCTGTATTTTCTTTTAGTTTCTTGGTCACTTTAGCTGTGAATCAATTTTGTTGATCTTTTCAAGAGATATTTTGGGTTATTGACTTTATCACTTTTGTTTTCAATCTATTGATTTCTGTTTCAATCTTTATTTCCTTCATTGTGCTCACTTTGACTTCAGTTTGCTCTTCTAGTTTCTTAATCATACAAATGTACTTTATGTTCTGTGATTGGTATTTAAAGACATATATTTATCTTTAAGCTTGAGCTATATTCTATATGTGTGTGTGTACATATTTGATCCATTGCTTATTTAGAAGTGTATTAAAATTTCCAAATATTTTGGAGTTTCTCAGATTTATTTCTGTTTGGAGTATGTTGTGGTCAGATACCATACTTTGTATAATTGTAATCTGTTTATATTTGTCATGAATTCTTTTGTGATATAGAATATGGTCTATCCTGGAGAATCTTACTTGTGGATTTTACAACAAAACATATTCTGTAGTCATTTATTGAAATGTTTTATGAACAGCAATTAGATCAAGTTGATTGATAATGTTGTTCAGGTTTTTCACCTTTTTGCTATTTTATGGCTATTCTATAAATTATTGACAGACAGCTAGTAAAATTTCCAACTGTTACTGTTAAATTGTCTATTTCTCCTTTTAATCCAGTCAGGTTTTACTTCATGTATTTTGGTACTGTGTTTTTAGGAATATATACAAATGTAATTTTTATATCTTCCCAATATATTGACATATTTTCATTAAGAAATGTCCCTGTTCGCATCTAGTAATATTTCTTGTCTTGGAGCCTATTTTGTTTGCTATTAATACAGCCATTCCAGCTCTCTATGGTTACATTTTTAATAGTAAATCCCTTCCATCCATTCCTTTGCCCCATCTGTGTTTTTGAATCTAAAGTATGTCCCTTATAGAAAACATATGCTTTCTTTTTTTTACCAAGTCTTATAATATCTGCCCTTGTCATGGTGTGTTTGGTCCATTCAGAATGCAGAACAATTCTACTAAATATGATTGTATTTACAACTAATATTTTGGCACTTGTTTTCTATTTGTCCTGTAACTTTTTGCTCCTCCATTCCTCCTTTGCTTCCTTCTTTAATGTTGACTAAATATATCTTGGTGCACTATTTTAACTGTTTATTTTCTCTCTCTCCTTCAATATAGATACAGATATAGATATAGTTATCTACATATAAAATCCCAAGGGATACAATATGCACCTAACTTAGCACAATATACTTTAGAAAAATACTAACTTAGATCTGGTAAAACATAGAAACTCTGCTTCAATATATCTTCTTCTCTTGTGCAATTTTGTCATTACATATTGTATCTTAAGATATAATAAACTCAAAACAGTGTTTGCTAGTCTCTGGTGTTACTTCCTTTCAGCTTGAATGAGTTCCTTCAATATTTACTAGAAGGTATGTCTAATAGCAACAAATTCTTTCAGTCTTTGTTTACCTTAGAAATGTCTTTATTTCACCTTCATTTTGGAAAAAAGGTTTTGCTGGATATAGATTTGGTTGACAAGATTTATTTTTTCCTCTCAATTGAAGTTGTCATTCCACTGATTTCTAAACTCCATTGTTTGTGACAATAAATCAGCTGTTAATCATTCCCCTGTATGTGATGGATCATTTTGCTTTTGCTGCTTCCAAGATTTTCTCCTTTTCTGTAATGTGTCCAGATGTGAATCTCCTTGAGTATTTCTGCATGAGATTCATTGATCTTGGATCTGTAGGTTAATATATTTTTAAATTAAATTTAGAAAGTTTTAAACTATTTCCTCAATAGTTTTTTTTTTTTTTTTTTTTTTTTTTTGTATTAGCTTCCTGAGCCCCCAAAACAACATATTAGAAACTGGGCTACATAAGCAGAAATTTATTTTATTACAGTTCTGGAAAACAGAAATCTGAAAGGAAGGTGTTGGCAAGGTTGGTTCCTTATGAGGGATGTGGGAAGAATCCGCTCCATGCCTTTTCCCTGGCTTCTGTTAGATTGAGGCAATCTTTGCTTTCTCTGCATCATCACATGATCTTTCTTCTACACAGGTTTTTTTCTGTGTCCAAAGTTCCCCATTTCATAAGGACACCAGTAATATTGGACTAGGACCCACAGAGATAATGACCTCATTTTAACTTGGTTATTTGCAAAGACTCAATATTCATATAAGGTCATATTTAAAGGTCCCAGGAGTTAGATTTTAATATCTTTTTGGAGGACAGAATTCAACCCATGATATGCCCCTTTTACTCTTGTTTCCCTCTAAAAATTTTGGTTGCATGTGATGATATGCTTGACATTGTTCCACAGGTTTTTGAAGTTCTGTTCATTTTTCTTTAAATATTTTTTTCTCTGTTCTTCAGACTGTATAACCTCTACTGATTTATTCTCAACTTCATACTTTTTTTTTTGCATCTCAAATCTGTCCTTGATCCCTTTATTAATTTTTTTTACTTCAGATATTGTGCTTTTCAACTCTAGAATTCCTTTCCTTTTTACAAAATAATTTATCTCCCTTCATTGAAATTATCTATATGTTGAGTCATTGTCATTATGCTTTCCTTTTGTTCTTTCAACAGATTTCTTTAGTTTATGGAACTTATTAATAAAAGCTGCTTTGAAGTCTTTTCTGCTAAATCCAGCATCTGGGGAAATCAGAGACAGTTTTTAATTTACCATATTTTTTTCTCTCTGAATACTGGTCTTTCTTGTTTCTTCACATGCTTTGGAACTTCTGGTTGAATACACTTTATATAATATAGTTTAGCAACTCAGCGTTCTGATTTCTCCTCCTCTGAAAATGATTATTTTTGTTCTTATTTTATTTGTGTGTTTAGTAATTTACGAAGACCATATCTGTGAAGTCTGCCTCCACTGTAAACTTTAACTGCTGATGTCCCTATGCAGTATTATCATTTATTTTGTTTTCTTTTTAGTCTAACTTCCTAGGTATCATCCCTGTATCTGCATAACTTTGACTTCAGCCCAAGATTGGTCAGAAGTTGTGTTCAAACACCTTCAACCAGTAAGTCTTCCATTCTCTGGTTGTTAGCAGGATATGACATTAAAATTTTAGGCCATTCTCATTTCTTCTATCTTTTGCTTCCTTTCAGGCTGTTTTCTATTTTCCCTGAGAATATGTGCATGCTCCATTGACCTGGCATTTTTGGGTGGCTTGAGCCTGCCCCAGGCTTTCCTGCACATCTGCACAAACTCCAGTTAATTTAGAATATGGGGGATACTTCTCAGTCCTCCTAAGCCTATCTCATCTCCTAGAACTCTCTGTTAAATCTCTGGCTCCAATCCATAGACTGCCTCAAACAGAAGTGCAACGTCAGTGGAGCCCCTAGATCTCCCTATTAGTTTCTACTAAGCTTTACCTGCCAATGCTCGAATATGTATAATTCTCCAGCATGGGTAGCAAGGCTGCTTGTTTTCATGAGCTAAGCAACCCGAGAGGGAGATGTGAACAGCCATTGACAAGAAAACCACAAACTTACACTGTTCTGACCTGAAGCTCAGTACTTTTCATGAATAAATGCTTCTTAATTTGCTGTCTTTGGTTGATTTCCAGAGTATTAAATGATTGTTTCTCATGATTTCGTGCAGTTTTATAGTTGCTTTCTGGGGAGAGAATTTGTTTGCCTCCTCATTCTGTCATGATTGAAGAAAAATACTTTAAGACTTTTCTTCAATAGTCATGTCCTTGATGTCCTCAGCATTGGGCATTGACTCTTGGCTGTCTTTACAATGATATCTTTCTAGATGCCTTTGGTTCTAGCAGCTTGGGAGATACACTAGACAAACAAAATGGATCCAATCTTCATTTCTAATCTTTCATCTATCCATTTAAAATCAGAAGCTTATTCACTTTCCCACGAGTTTTCTTATCTATTAGCACTTTGTAGAATGTTGTACCTTTCCCTTTTCAAACCCATCACTGCTCCAAGACTCTGCTCAAAATCAGCCTCCTTTATAAAGTTCTTCCTAATTACTTCAACTCACTCCACTTCCCTTCTCTGACATTTTGGCTCTAATTTTTGCCATTACTTTTGGAAATTACACTGTTTCTATCTTATATTTTTCACCTAACTATACCTTTTATGCACTTTTATTTTTAATATCCCTAGGGAAATCACATTTATTGAAGGGAGAAGCAAAGCTGTTATTATTTTCCATGTCTCATAGATTTTGCTGAAATCCTAGATATATCTTTACACAATTTAGAGTTAATTGATTGAATTGAACATGATAGAATAAATGGTTGCCTGATTGATAATCATGCCCTATACTTTTAGGACAATTAGCATCATGAAAAGATGTTTTACACTCCTCTTCTCCTGAGCAAGTCTCTGCTTAACTCTGCTTGCCTAATTAACCGTATTTTTCAAATTCCAGATAAAATACCTTCTTCATGAAGCCCTTCTTGATTCTCTCCTTCCTGAACTTGCAGTGTATCCTACACTTTGCCTGTGGTCATTTGCCACTTTCTGTCCTGAATCACTACTCTTTACATACATGACTTTTGCTGTTAAGTATGAGCATCAGCTTCAGGCAAGGATTTATCTCTGTAATTTATCTCATTGGTAGAATGTCTTGGTATACAATTGACATAAGTTCTTATATGCTAACTAAATGAATGAATAAATATACCTCAACCTTGGTTCTATCAATTTCACTCAGTTTGCAGAATATAATGATACGATATGGATAGTATGTCCTAAGAAGTCAGGGGAGGTTAATGCTGTAAAAGAAATTACAGATAATCTAGCACAGTTGTTCCTTTTCATACAGGATCATTGAGGTCTGCTGAAGTGAAATGACGTGTCCAGTAATGAGTATCAGAGGTCTACGGATGGCCAGTAAGATTGCTTTGCATGGTTTTGATCATTCTTCCAAACTGAAGCATACAGAATAAAGCTGGCATTACACATTCCAAGTGACTATAGGCTTCATCAGAATTGTAGGTTTCATTTAGTGCTTCTCTTTATGGCAAGGAATTTCTATTCAAATCCTTTTGCCACCAAAAATACAGCTGACCTTTCATTCACTGTAGGGTAACAAATTAACAGGCCCGTTCTAATGGCCAAGTTACCAGACCTAACAACCAACACTTTCCCTTTGATGCAAAGGTGTTAATAGACTCCAATGTATTGACTGGCCCTTAATAAGGAAGTAAATTCAAAACTAACAAGAAAATGTAAATCTGATGTGATTTCCCTAACCAAAACAGCAAATACACTCTCTGTGAAGTGTACAGCTACTAAACTTTAATGACAATATCAGTTCTGCTTGATGAGGAGAGCAGTAAGTCCTCGGTTCATCTATTATAAAGATTGGAATTCAGCCTGATTTCCCTGCACTTGGCAGGTGGCCAAGCATTAGCGAGCTAATGTAGGCCATTCTAGCTGTATTTAATGAAGGTGGCACCCAAGACATCAACATCAAGAAAAAAGCTTATCTATGCATCTGGTTCATACTGAGCATTGTGTTTCTGAAGTTGTTGATGTTTAAGAGCAGGTTAACCTAAAATTAAATAAATAGTAAAATCACAACCATAGGTTCTCCAAGTGTAGGTAGCTAACTGTCAAGTCTATGTTTTCATTTTAATCAGGTGAGATAACTTTGCAAAAGTGCACTGATAGAGTGCCTGCTATGTGACAGGCACCCCCACAGACATGGACTTCACTCCTGTCATTTTACATGAAGTGACTGTAGAGTTTCCCCTAGGCCTTCTTTCCTTTTTCCTATTCTGCTCCTCTGCACCACACTGACCCCTCCTGTAGTCTACAGGGTACTATACATAATGATAACTGCTTTTACTTCTTGGCACTGTATTACAAGTCAGGTTCTCTATCAGATGTTCTACGTTGTCTCTTTTAATCATGAAAAGTCATTTAAGGTAGGCACTGTTATGCACATTTTAGTGATGAGGTACTCAAGACTGAGAAAGATTAACTGGCATCCTGGGAGTCACACAACAGTAAGAGAGAAAGACAGGTTTTGGACACATGATAGCCTTTGCACTGACACCTTGCTTTAATACTTCCAACCTTGATTTTGCCTTTGGGCACATAAAGACACCATTCCCAGTTATGGTTCTCCATCTTCTTCGTCCAATTCTGAGAGAAAAGGAGCACACAGCCCCAGCCCTGTGATAGTCCCCTAGGGCTCATTCTGTTGGGAAGGGAGGCTTCACAGCAGGAAAAAAGCAGTGAGGGAAAGGGGACTTTGCATACTTTTTCTCATTTAGTTCTGTGTGTCCAAAATATCTTCAGGGATGGTGCGTGCTTCTATAGGGTGACCCATACACAGTAACAAAAATAGCAGGACAATAACAAAAATAGACAAAAATGTATCTAGGAAGGCCAAGAAACATTTTTTCTTATGGTGTTATGTGCACAATGCCCAGCATAGTGCCTCATACATAACAGGTCATCAACATAAACAAATTTGACATTTTGATAAGCAAGTGTTCTCACAAAAATGTATTTCTTGGTCTATTTCATATGCTAATTCTTGTCTATTCATCACACACAGTTATAATGTTAAGCGGAAAAGCAGAGAACAAAATTTTATCCATGCTTTGATTACAACTAGAAAAAATTATGGGTGTATATGGAGCATTGGAAAGGAGTACGAAAATGGAAGCAAAATGCATTGGTGTGGTGGGATTGTGGGACAATTTTCTTCTCCCATTTTGATTCCTGTTAAAGCTATTATGATGTTGTTTGTGTGATAAATAATCTTTTAAAGTATAACAGTGTATATCAGTTAAAAAGAAAACATGTAAAGGAAAGTGCCAAAACCACCAGGAAGCATAAATGTAGCAGTTCTGTTTCTGCTGGAATTCTGGCTTCTAATGATGTCCTTATTCTCCCTGTCACAAAGTGCGATCGATCCCCAAGCCACTGTGTAAAAGGAGAAAACGGGTGATGAGGGTCATCTCAACATAGGGGTGAAGAGTGGCCCTGGGGGTCCCCCCAACTATTCCATGGGAGGACTTTCTGTTTTATTTGTGCCTGATGGTTATGGTTCTATGGCTCATTTCTAAATAATTTATAATGACTATCATGAAATTACCTATATTTTGGCTTCCCTAAGAGAAAATGACCTAAATTGTGCACATCACCTGTTACATCCTGCCATTTGAAAGCCATTAGTTTAAAGTAGATCTTGCAGTGCTATTAATCATCACCAAACTATGGTCTCCTAAGTAGGAACGTTGCAGGCCTTGTTAGAAATGAAAATACTCTGGCTCCTTAGACTTCCTGTATCAGAAACTCTGGGGCTGGGCTCAGCAATCTGTATTGTAGGAGACACCCTGTCTACCACATGATTTTAATGTTCAATAAATTTGGTAATTTGGACTAAACATGCCCACATAATGTTCCCACCCTACTTTTTCAGGAATGATCGCTTAGTTCATACTACTTACTATTTCAGGTTAAAACAAGAAGTTATTAAAATGCAATGTGTTATATAGAAGGGGTAGTGCTTTAAGATACTATGATCCATTAACATATTAGATTGAATTAATTTGTCAGTTTTCATGGAATGAATGGGTTCTCTTTAGGGTCTGGGAATTGAGAATTTAACAACAGATAGCCATTATGAGAAGAAGAACCATGATTGTGAGGAGGCAGAGGCTATCACAGAAATTTATGAGGTTGGGAGAGAGAGCAGCATTAGGACATTCTTGAAAGGAGTACATCTGGGCTCTGCAAAATATCTTACCTCCCTTAGACAACCTGAGCCAGCATTCTGTTTATTAGAAGCAGTTCAACACCCTCCTGGGGAAGTAGCTCAAGTCTACCTTTTCTTGTACACATAAGACTGGTGTACCCATTCTCTGAATGTATTAGGGATTTGCATTTAAAGTGTGCCTGCTTGGAAGCCTCCATTGCTGTCCAGAAAAAAGCACTGCCTACGTATAGCATGCAAAGACATTTTCAATCAGAGTGAAAGTCATGTGCAGCTCAAGACTTGTCTTCCTGTATAATTATAAATCATTTATCCTGGATTGAGCCCCGCTGAGCATAGTTTCATCCTGGGATCACCATAATCCCCCTGAGAACACAGACTGCCTTGCTTCAGCACTTCCCCACGGAGGGCTTATTAGAGAAAATATGCAGAAGCTACACGACCAAAACAGAACTTTACCTGAGATTTATCACAGATGTTACCTACAGCAGTGACACACGACAGAGGACTAAAGGGTCCGTGTGCTGTCCATGTAACATCATTGTTCATTATCTGTGTGTCACTGTAGATTTGGCTCCACAGCTCCATATCTTGCTTTAAAATGAGCAGTAGAATGACAAAATGGAGAAAAATGTAAAGCTTTTATCTTGGGAAAGGAAAACTGAATGCTGAAGTGGCTTATTAACACATTTTCCCATCTAGGTAAGGCCAGGATCATCTGTACTGTGACAAAGTTTGTTTCCTTCCACGGCTACATTGTTGTTCTCCGCAAAGAGCGTCTCCTCTTTATAGTGCCCACCGCTGAGTCTGTAGCACTGCACTTGTGAACTGCACTCGTTCACTTTGAACTTGAGTTCATACCTTGTCCTTCCTTTTCTCAGGCTAAGCAGCTACAGTCTTCTGACTCTTGCCTTGTGATTATGAAGGGCAGCTGGAGAACATAATGGCTATGAACATGGACTCCAGGGTGTATAGAAGCTATGAATAGAGGACACTACATTAGAGTGTCTGAATTCAAATCCTGCCCATACCATCCAGAGGCTGAGTGACCTTGAGCAAGCAATCCAATCTTCCTATTGGTCAACTTGCTCAGCAGAGAGTGTGGTGACATTTACAGCTTGTCCACCAGAGAGGGCTCTCCAGAGGGTGAAATGAGATAATGCCTAGATCCCCTGGTGCAAAGCATGTGCTTCAACAAAGTCGGTTTCCTTTCCCAAGCCCTTCTATACCTTGTCTCATCCTCATCTTCCTTCTATGGTCACACTCTGGCTGTCATCCTTCTTCAATGCGTTGCTAAGAGCAGACTGCACCTGTAATGCACTGCTCTTGGGATCATTTTTCCCCTTATTCTTGAAATCTTATATTTCTCTAAAAACATACACATCTTTAAATGTGACCCACTTTTTATAGCAGAGTTTTGGAAAGTCCTTCATATGTAATGCATTAGTTTGCAGACATTTTAATTTTTTTATTTTTATTTTTGCCTTTTTATCAAACAACACTGAAATGTACAGCTTAAGATAGGACAAATGGAGGAGAAACAATGCTTTGTACTGACACACAGCTGAAGACAGCCGGGTTTGCACCTTCAAACAAAACCTCAACCTCATTTCTAATCTGGATTTTAAAGTCTTTTTAGCCCCTTGGTGTGCTCTCTTTCAAGTCTAATAGTCACTGGTACAATACATCAATAGCTTTAAACATGCTCTTTCAGGCAGGAAATGTGAACTATTAGCAGAACTATAATATGCCAGCCAAAAGGAAAAGGGTGACAGGCTGATAGGCGTGGGTGTGGACAAAAGGTGTTTTATGCAGCCCCGCTGAGACATCCTCACTTTAGAAAACAATTTTATAGCCATATAGTTAAATTAACTGCTAGTTAGAGGCAATTATGTGATAAAGTAAAAATATTTATGTTCTTTACAGCTCCAAAACTGTCATTTAAAGTGTGACAAATTTTTAAGGAATTTCACCTGTAACTTTCGAAATATTTTATGACGAAGGCATAAAACTGAAACAGGTTGGCCAGGTGCGGTGGCTCATGCCTATAATCCCAACACTTGGGAAGACTGAAGCAGGCAGATCACCTGAGGTTGGGAGTTTGAGACCAGCCTGCCCAGCATGGTGAAACAATGTTTCTACTAAAAATACAAAAATTAGCCAGGTGTGTGGTGAGCACCTTTATTCCCAGCTTCTCAGGAGGCTGGGGCAGGAGAATTGCTTGAATCCATAGGCAGGGGTTGCAGTGACCCAAGATCAAGCTACTGAACTCCACCCTGGGTGACAGAGCAAGACTACATCTCAAAAATATATATATATTTATATTTTTATATTTAAAAATATATATTCTCTCTCTCTATATATATATATAGAAACAGGTTGCCACTGTGAAATAAAATCAAACCAATCTTGTTTGTAATTTTGCTTGAATATTGTGTTGATGAAATGTCTGACAATCACAGTTCTCATGCTCAAAATCTTCACTTTCTAAACAAGTACATTTTGAAATTTAAGATTTAAAAATGTCACTGCCCTCTGAGAAACCTAAAATATGTGCATGTGCAGAGGCAGACACACATACATACACTTCTTGGTGCCTTGCAATATATATATACACACACACACACATATGTGTGTATATATATGTATATATATATATACACACACACACACGTGTGTATACATATATGTATACATATATACACACAGACATATACATACAAACATATATACACATGCACACACATATATTGCCATTTTCTTGATAAGAATAAGGTCATATTTTTTATCCTTTTTATTGCTACAAAGTACATTGAGAGCCATAAACCAGAAAAAAGGAAAGAAATCATGTACTACCGTATGTTCTACATGGCTATTTTATTTTTACTCATTGTCATTTTGTCTCTGCCCATGTATATATACATTTCACACAATTGCAACCATAGTGCATATATAATTTTGTGGTTTTCCTCAGTATTTTACACTGCATTTTTAGTATTGCTACATAGTCTTCAGAGCCATCAGTTTAACAGGCTACATAATGTTCTTTGGAATGTCTGCACCATAGTTCATCACACTATTCTACTATTGGGCACATATATGTTTTCCAGTATTTCACTATTGTACATAGTGCTGTGATGAATATTTTTATGCTTATGACTATCTTTTTTATTGCATTTTAGGTTTTGGGGTACATGTGAAGAACATGCAAGATTGTTGCATAGGTACACACACGGCAGTGTGATTTGCTGCCTTCCTCCCCATCACCTATATATGGCATTTCTCCCCATGCTATCTCTCCCCAACTCCCCACCCCCTGCTGTCCCTCCCCTATTTCCCACCAACAGACCCCAGTGTGTAGTGCTCCCCTCCCTGTGTCCATGTGTTCCCACTGTTCAACACCCACCTATGTGTGAGAACACGCAGTGTTTGGTTTTCTGTTCTCGGTTTGCTGAGAATGATGGTTTCCAGGTTCATCCATGTCCCTACAAAGAACATAAACTCATTGTTTTTGATGGCTGCATAATATTCCATGGTGTATATGCGACACATTTTCCCTGTCCAGTCCATCATCGATGGGCATTTGGGTTGGTTCCAGGTCTTTGCTATTGTAAACAGTGCTGCAATGAACATTCATGTGCATTGTCCTTATAGTAGAACGATTTATAATCCTTTGGATAAATACCCAGTAATGGGATTGCCGGGTCAAATGGAATTTCTATTTCTAGGTCCTTGAGGAATCGCCACACAGTCTTCCACAATGGTTGAACTAATTTACACTCCCACCAACAGTGTAAAAGTGTTCCTATTTCTCCATATCCTCTCCAGCATCTGTTGTCTCCAGATTTTTTAATGATCGCCATTCTAACTGGTGTGAGATGGTATCTCAATGTAGTTTTGATTTGCATTTCTCTAATGACCAGTGATGATGAGCATTTTTTCATATGTTAGTTGGCCTCATGTATGTCTTCTTTTGTAAAGTATCTGTTCATATCCTTCACCTACTTTTGAATGGGCTTGTTTGTTATTTTCTTGTAAATCTGTTTTAGTTCTTTGTAGATTCTGGATATCAGCCCTTTGTCAGATGGGTAGACTGCAAAATTTTTTTCCCATTCTGTTGGTTGCCAATTCACTCTAATGCCTGTTTCTTTTGCTGTGCAGAAGCTGTGGAGTTTGATTAGGTTCCATTTGTCTATTTTGGCTTTTGTTGCCAATGCTTTTGGTGTTTGGGTCATGAAGTCCTTGCCTATGCCTATGTCCTGAATGGTTTCGCCTAGATTTTCTTCTAGGGTTTTTACGGTGTTAGGTCTTATGTTTAAGTCTTTAATTCATCTGGAGTTAATTTTAATGTAATGTATCAGGAAGGGGTCCAGTTTCGGCTTTCTGCACATGGCTAGTCAGTTTTCCCAACACCATTTATTAAACAGGGACTCCTTTCCCCATTGCTTGTTTTTGTCAGGTTTGTCAAAGATCAAATGGTTGTAGATGTGTTGTGTTGCCTCTGAGGCCTCTGTTCTGTTTCATTGGTCTGTATCTCTGTTTTGGTACCAGTACCATGCTGCTTTGATTACTGTAGCCTTGTAGTATAGTTTGAAGTCCGGTAGTGTGATGCCTAGAACTTCCAATACTATATTGAATAGGAGTGGTGAGAAAGGGCATCCTTGTCTAGTGCCAGATTTCAAAGGGAATGCTTCCAGTTTTTGCCCATTCAGTATGATATTGGCTGTTGCTTTGTTGTAAATAGCTTTTATTATTTTGAGATACGTTCCGTCAATACCTAGTTTATTGAGGGTTTTTACCATAAAGGGGTGTTGAATTTTGTCAAAGGCCTTCCCTGCATCTATTGAGATAATCATGTGTTTTTGTCTTTGGTTCTGTTTATGTGGTGAATTACGTTTATAGACTTGCGTATGTTGAACCAGCCTTGTATCCCCAGGATGAAGCCTACTTGATTGTGGTGGATAAGCTTTTTGATGTGCTATTGCAATTGGTTTGCCAGCATTTTATTGAAGATTCTTGCATCTATGTTCATCATGGATATTCGCCTGAAGTTTTCTTTTCGTGCTGAGTCTCTGCTGGGTTTTGGTATCAGGATGATGTTGGTCTCATAAAATGATTTGGGTTGGATTCCCTCCTTTTGAATTGTTTGGAATACTTTCAGAAGGAATGGTACCAACTCCTCTTTGTATGTCTGGTGGAATTTGGCTGTGAACCCGTCTGTACCTGGGCTTTTTTCTGGGTGGTATTGTTATGTGTGAATTTGATCCTGCCATTTTGATGCTAGCTGGCTGTTTTGCCCATTAGTTGATGCAGTTTCTTCATTGTGTTGATGCTTTTTACCATTTGGTATGTTTTTGGAGTGGCTGGTACTGGTTGTTCCTTTCTACGTTTAGTGCCTCTTTCAGGAGCTCTTGTAAAGCAGGCCTGGTGGTGATGAAATCTCTGAGCACTTGCTTGATCACAAAGGATTTTATTTTTCCTTCACTTATGAAGCTTAGTTTGGCTGGATATGACATTCTGGATTGAAAGTTCTTTTCTTTAAGGATGTTGAAATATTGGCCCCCACTCTCTTCTGGCATGTAGGATTTCTGCTGTGAGTCTGATGGGCTTCCCTTTGTGGGTAACCTGACCTTTCTCTCTGGCTGCCCTTAGCATTTTCTCCTTCATTTCAACCCTGGTGAATCTGATGATTATGTGCCTTGGCGTTGCTCTTCTTGAGGAATATCTTTGTGGTGTTTTCTGTATTTCCTGGACTTGAATATTGGCCTGCCTTGCTACGTTGGGGAAGTTTTCCTGGATAATATCCTGAAGAGTATTTTCTAGCTTGGATTCATTCTCTCTGTCACATTCAGGTACACCTATCAAACATAGATTAGCTCTTTTCACATAGTCCCATATTTCTTGGAGACTTTGTTCTTCCTTTTTACCCTTTTTTCTCTAATCTTGTCTTCTCGTTTTATTTCATTGTGTTGATCTTCGACCTCTGATATCCTTTCTTCTGCTTGGTCAGTTTGGCTGTTGAAACTTGTGTAGGCTTCGCGAAGTTTTCATGTCGTGTTTTTCAGTTCCATCACTTCACTGATATTCCTCTCTAAGTTGTTTATTCTTGTTAGCATTTCATCAAATCTGTTTTCAAGTTTCTTAGTTTCTTTGCATTGGCTTAGATCATGTTCTTTTAGCTCACAGAAGTTTCTTATTACCCACCTTCTGAAGCCGGTTTCTGTCAATTCATCACACTCATTCTCCATCCAGCCTTGTTCCCTTGCTGGTGAGGAGTTGTCATCCCTTGTAAGAGGAGACGCGTTCTGGTTTCAGGTGTTTTCATTCTTTTTGCACTGGTTTCTTCCTATCTTTCTGGATTTAACCACCTGTCATCTTTGTAGTTGTTGACTTTCAGATTGGGTCTCTGAGTGGACGTCCAGTTTGTTGATCATGAAGTTATTTCTTTCTGTTTCTTAGTTTTCCTTCTACCAGTCAGGCCCCTCTGCCGTAGGACTGCTGAGGTCCAGTCCAGGCCCTGCTTGCCTGGGGATCACCTGCAGCGGCTGCAGAACAGTAAGGGTTGCTGCCAGTTTCTTCTTCTGCTATCTTTGTCCCAGAAGGATACCCACCAGATGTCAGTCTGAGCTCTCCTTTATGAGGTGACTCTTTGAATATATGGGGCTCAGGGAGCTGCTTGAGGAGACAGTCTGTTCTTTATAGGAGCTCAATTGCTGAGCTGTGAGCTCTGTTGTTCATTCAGAGCTGCTGGGCAGGTATGTTTAAGTCTGCTGCAATAGAACTCATAACCTCCCCCACCTTTTTTTTCCCTAGGTGCTCTGTCCCATGGAGTTAGGGCATTATTTATGAGTTTCTGTTGTGCTGCTGCCTCTTTTCAGGGCTGTCCTGCCCAGTGAGGAGGCAGCCTAGTCACTGTCTGACTGCAGAGGCTTTGCTGAGCTGCTGTGGCCTCCACCCAGCTGCCATGTGAACTTTCCTGAAGTCCTGTTTATACGGGTGTAATTTGAACTGCCTCAGCTAGGCGGCCCACCTCTATAATGGTGGACTCTCTCTTAACTGTGGGCTGCCTCGGCAATGGTGGGCTGCCTCAGCAATGGCAAACTACCTCTGTAGTGGTGGACTGCCTTGGTAATGGCGGACGCCCCTCCCCAACAGAGCTGGACTGTCCTGGGTTCAGCTGTACTTGCTGTGAAACTCTCCATCCAGAGCATTTCCGATTGCTGTTTTTGTGTGTGTGTGTGTGGGGGGGGGGTGGGACCAGCCAAGCCTGATCACCTGGCTCTCTGCCTCAGAGCCTTTATTTATTTACTTATTTATTTATTTATTTAGTTGAATGGTCAACTCTGTCTCCCAGGTGTTCCAGTCACCTGCTGAAAAGGCACCGGGATCTGTGTGATTTCCCATGCGGTGACCCACTGCGCTGGCTGAAATAGCCATGCTGAGATTCGTGGTGCTTTTTTGCCCGGGAATCTCCTTGCCTGGCTCCCTGTTTCAGTCCCCTTTTGAATCAGATGAATGGGTGACTCTGTCTCCCAGGAGCTCCAATTGCCAGCTAAAACGGCGCCAGGACCCATGTATTTTGTTGGAGAACTGCTGTGCCGGGGCACTGCAAAACAGCCGCGTAGGTGAAAACAGCCGCGTAGGTGAAAACAGCCGCGCCGGTGACACAGCCGCGCCACGCCAGCCAAACTAGCCACGCTGGTGACCCATGGGGCTCCTCCACCTGGGAATCTCCTGGTCTGTGGGCAATAAAAATCCATCTGGAAATGCAGCATCCACTCACCCTCCACTCTTTCACTGGGAGCTGCAATCCTGAGCTGCTCCTAATTGGCCATCTTGGATCCCTCTCTATCTTTTTTTTTTAAGTCTGTTTCCTTGGGCTGGAATCCCACAAGCCCACGAGCAGGATTACCAGGTCAAAATGCATGTACTTTTAATTTGGTAGCTCTTGATACCTAAGGCCAAATTCCTTTTTAAAGTGTTTTATCAATTTGTATGACTTCTAGCAATATATACATTCATTCGATACCTCTGTGTATTTCAATTTCATAGCAACGTGTTTATTTGTATGGTTTCAGTGAAATTATACATAGCATTTACTATGGCTCTGAATCTCTGGCTCTGGTTGAAGTCCTTCTGTTTATGTGGCTTTAGTGGATGTTAATATCACAGCATTCAAATCCAAGTGCATAAAGGGGGACACACACACACACACACACACACACACACACACACACTCTGTCTCTGTCTCTGTCTCTGTCTCTCTCTCTCTCTCTCTCTCTCACTGTCTCACCATCCCAGATGTTAGATTTCCAAGGAGGTAAGGGGTAGGAATATCAGTCAAGTATTTGCTTTCGTATATTGGAAGCACTGTGATATCAAGGAAAATGAAATGTAGTATGTGAAGTTCAGCCTCCTCTTCCTTACTTCATTTTCACCTCCTCTTTTTACCAGTTCGCTGCCCCCATCCTAGGGCCCAGGGCCTGCAGAGGTTGTATTCTCTTTTATTCATGGCATAACACCTGTCTGGTCTTTCGTCATAGTCTAACTGCCTTTTTGGTCACAGTGAAAAGGTGCATATTCAGTCCATCCCTTCCCCCAACTCTGCAACCTGCCCCTAACCAAATATACAAAACCTGTCCAGGGTACCATGCATGGAGTAGGGCCCTGAACTGAGGAATAGCTCAGGAGATAAGTATGCTCCCAGGTAGCCAAGAAATGCATAAACTCTCAGAGTAACCGCCAATACAGATCACGAGTTGTGGTCATCTAATCATGAGAGAATGGATCAGAGCCAGCAACTTATTTCACAGAGGTCACTCAGGAGCCCAAGACAGAAATAAATTTAAATCAAGGCAATCAAGAGGTGAAAATCTTCCTATAACTGGAGGTGTCAGGTGCAAAGCTTATCAATATCCTGAGTTGTCCTAGATCTCATTAAAAATCATAGCTTTAACCTTTAGTACATGATAGTTCTAGTCTAATTATTATTATGATGTTATAGGGAATTTATGCCGATTTTATAGCAAATGTGCAGTTTTGAAAGTGATAATGTTGGATATTTACTTTTATATTTTCTTCTGTATCGAATTCTGCCCCAATTTTGGGATGTTTCTGCTTGGGACAGTAGTCACAAGTTGTCAGCTTCCTTGACGTTTATAGGACATTTGTTTCTCAGCCACAGGAGAGTGATTGAGACAATAATATAGGCAATGTGTACATCTTGAAAAATTCTTGCAAATGAGCTCTGAGGATTGCTTGAGCTTGGAAAAAGGAACTGCTATATATCCTTGATGAGTATGATACTCACTTTTCCATCACTGCACAGAACTGAGTCTGCATGGATCGATTGGTGGGTAGGGAAAAGAGGTTTTGACAACATGGCAGGATCAGCCATGGAGATGAATAAAATCACGGAGGTTTTCTTGAGAACACACTCAGATTCCTGGGCTGCAGTTCAGTTCTCACATGAAAGAATACATACTGTATCCTATAAAAAGGTGTTTTTCTACCAAAATCTATACATAAAACTAATTGACAGCAGAAACAAATAACATTGTGCCATTTAATAGAAAGAAGTAAATGAGGGCAAGATAAAGTATCTCTTCCTCCCCTCTTCCTTGTTAATTCTGCATCTCCCACCTCTCCTGTGGTATTAGAGAAACATTTGAGTTTTGTTTTATTTTATGCCATTAACATTAAAAAATTGACCCAGAGAAGATGATTGGTTATACGCTTGAAAACTTGGAAGTAAAGGAAAACCTAGCCCTAAAATTCATGTTTTCAATCACCTTTCTCCCTCTTTCAATTTTAGCTTCCCATGATATAATAAAAATAAAACCTCTTGAAAGGTTATAAAGCACCATACTACAACAACATGTTCTCTAGTTTCTCAAAAAAGCCAATACTTGGGCAAAGACACCTCTCTACTCTCTCTTTAATGAGAATTTAGACCTTCCATGAAGCACTTTTAGAGTGAACAAAACGGAAAACTGGGCGGGGCATCCAACTTCCAATGACCTTTGTCACTAACACCAGTGCAATTTTAGGCAAGTATTGTGACTTTAATCAAAAGAGTGATATTCTCAAGGGTGAAGAATACTTGCTTAGGACTGTAGTAAAAAAAGACCCATTTTTCACACTTCCAGAATCCCTATGATTTTCTTAAAGGAACTCAGAGGAAGTTTTGTACAAATCAATATCTTAAGTGTTTATAATCATCTTCATTTCAATAACTTTAAAGCCAGTTTTTTCATAATAAGTGGTTAGCAGATCTAGATGTTTATGATATTTGGTAGCACACAAATGAATTTATTTCCTAGTCTAGAAAAAAAATCCCACAGTGAAAATATGTTGGTATTTTAGAGTTTTAAAAACATTTAAAACTTTTATTTCATTTAATATAAGATTATATTAAGTGATTTCCTCCAATAATACCCCCATAATATGAAAGAGCACTGTGGTCACCACGGGATCACTATGCAGTGGCTTCATGCCCTGAAAGCAGTTTCACAGGAAATAAGCAGACTGTGTTGGGGAAAGAAAAGGTCCCTCAAGGCTACCATGAGGAACTTCAGCCCTCCCATAGGCACTCTGCAGAGTAGAGGGGCTTCTGGAACCCTCAGAGTCACATCCTCACTTCTGACTTTGTTGCAAGAAGGTGCTGAAACTTCCCTTCATGTACCCAGCTGGCACAGTTTCCTGTTTCCTCCAGCAAAGAAAGCCGGGGTCAGGGCCTCCATCCCCACTCCCAGAGTTCACTGTAGGGTTTCTCACCATCTGTTTTCTTTGTCAGGTGCTATGGGAGAAAAGCACTTCCTTGGCTCCATTGGGGCTGGAGAATCCTCTTTAATCTACATAGCCAAGTGAATAAGGTTATTTTCAGCTCCTAGTGATGCATGAACTGATTCGTGTAAAAGTGTAATGGTCTTCAGCAACATGTCCTTATAACTCATGAGGTGGCTTACAAAGCTTAGATGTCTTGCCTCATGGCCTACACTTGTTGCTATTAATAATATTGATAGTGCTGATATTATATTTGGTAATAATATTAATAGGAAGATCTTCCACGAAAGTCCATTAGAATGATATGGGATAATGGCTTCCTAAATTTTTCTAAATGTTTATAACAAACATGTCATTGTAGATTTAGAACATTATACACATACATGTAACAAATATATATGTTGTGCATTTGTATATATACATATATGTGTATGTGTACATGTGTGTGTATTTTTGTAAAGTTGACTTTCTATAAACCAAATCCCCAGTTTCTCAGAGCATACTGGAGGGGATTCTCTCATTCTGCAACCTTTTTTTTGGAGCACAATGTTCTGTCCTAAGAGTGTTCATGCTGCTTTGAAGAATGTCCAAATGGCAACCAGGATGACTCAGGAGAGTTCTGTGAAAGCTACATTAAAAGGGCAATGGCTTGTTCCATATTTTTGAACATGTGCAAATTCCCTTGCCTACACTTTGTATACATCCCCATTTCTGTGTTTGCTTCCAGAAGGGAGAGGGCCAATAAAGAGCTGAACTTGTTCCAGAGGGAGGTGTTTCTGGCAGGTGTGAGGATTTTAAGATAATAAAAACATGTAACAACCAGCAGTCCCCTCAGCTGAGCCACAGCTGCCTCTCTATGCTGCCTACTAAAGCTTGCTTTGGAAGTGTTCTTGGCATCAAAAACTAAGCAGACCCACTTCTGTGTTTCCAACCATTTGATCTTCTTACCACTTAGCCCATCACAGGGGATTCCCAACCACTAAATTAGGAAAGTTTGAGAAGCCCTTCATTTCCACACCAGTTGCCATAAACTATGGTAGGCAGAGCACACCATCTTATCTTAAGCACATCATTTTTCTCAAAGAGCTTGTGGCAAATGAAAAGACACAGGGATATCATTGAATCAAGGAGGATACTGTGTCAGCAGTTATGCATTTGGGGAAAAAAAAAAACATGTTTTCATTTTAAAGGTGGGAAATTCTAGAATCTTCTCTTCCTGAACTAAACTTAGGATAAATATAGGTGAGAAAATGGAGTTGTCTTTTCTTCTGTATCTGCTTAATGTGGGTGAGAGCCACAGTGAGCTCAAACTTGACTTCATTTTCATTACTTTCATGTAGGTAGGAGAAAGATGTTAATAATGCTTTAGACATACATTTTTATAAGGGTTTAAGAGGCTTTAGGCCAACGTGGCTGGTTTTCTAAGATTCCCTTTATGCTGTGTGCACATTTTTGAGTTTCAAACTAAGATTCTATGAGCCTGCTATTTTCAAGTACAGACAACATCATGATTGAAACAAATCTCTATTAAAGAAGAACAAAGATGGATGAACACATTTTCTTTCATTTTATTGGGACTTACCAAATGCTGAGAGTAAAAAAAAAAAAAAAAGTTAAAAACCAATATGCATAGAAACAGGAGCTGTGCGAGAATATTTGATGTTTAAAATAAAAACAAAAGCAAAAGCCGAGTAGAGATATTTCACAAAAATTACTAGTAAAGTTGAAAAGCAAGACATTTTAGTCTGCAGTAGGGTCTTTCCCAAGCTCTAGGTTATATAAAGCTAAGCAGTGAGTATTAATTTAGCCTCACAACAATTTTCCTGTGATTAGTGGTGATGGTGGTGTTACTTAATGTTTCTGGAAAAAATACTGGGCTTATGTGGTATGAAGATTTATAAACTGGTTTGATTTTTAATTTGGGAAGTATATTTTCAACATTTTTTCCCTACATGTTAAGACTGTTTTGATTCTCCAGTCACATAGATCAAGATGTATCAGAAATAAGAATCTTCCCAAGAAGTACTTATATACGTGTATGTTGATTTAATGTAGAAAAAAAATTGTGTCATTGCACAAGTTGACATAAACGTCAGAGATATCTGTATGTGTATGTGTATTTTTGTAAGCTGTTATTCGCCACTGACTCTTCCTCGTGCAGGCCAGGCTGGGAACAGACTATTTCTGTTAGCTAGGATATCTGGCTCTTTATCCACAAGCTCTAGACAGAATTGGGTTGGAATATGGTGTGACAGGGCCAAGGTTGCAGGCTGGATTCCAGTTAGCGTTGCACTGGGGATACAACTGTGTTCTAGGGGCACAGATGGCCCTGGTCATCTTACTGAGAGGCAGGTATGGTTGATCTCAAGTGGAATCTGAGTGTGAATGGTCCAGTAGGATCAGTCATGTCCACTGAGATACACACTTAATGTACATGCCCCACCATGGTGGGCTTCTCCTTCATGGCCACAAGGTGCTGGTCATGGGTCCTAAAAGAAAAAGGTTAGGGTGTTGGGGGAGGAAACTTCTCTGTGTTTCAGTGTTTCATGGCTTTATTTTCTAGGTCATCTACATTGAGACTTTTAAGTCAAGGTTTGATTTTTAGTCTGCAATCATATTTTTGCACTGAGAGAGAATTCTATTTCAAAATGCTTAGATATATAATGCACTTAGAGATACATATATACCTACATATACCCAGTATGGGTTAATTGGCTAGATTTTATTAATTAGGCAGATAAGATACAGCAGTAAAAAGAAACTCAACTTTGGAATCAGGCAAATTTAAATTAGCGTCCCACTGCTACACTACTTTCTACTTGTATAACCTTGGGAAAGTTTGATAATTTACTGAGTATTGGGTTACCAAAGGATAAAATGGGGTATGTCTGTTATACATGTTTTTTCATTTGGTTTTGGTGATACACTGAACTCTTCCTTGTCTTGTCTCACACTACCTTTCAGTTCTTTCACTTCTGCGGCTTTGGAGATCTGAGGTTCCTTAAAGAAAACTTTCTATGCCAGCAAATAGCAACTTTGAAAGTTTCCCTTCCCCTTCCAGGAGGGCTAGCTCCAATCTCCCCTATTGCCCACTTTTGCATAAATGCACTCTAGCGAGTGTGTGTGCATGTGGGTAGCTACTGGGGTGAGAGCTTCAGGCAGTACTTAATCCCTTATCCCTAAGCTTTTCCACCTTGAGTTTTCTGCATCTTTCTGCTTCCTATCTAGAAAGGGCCTTTCATGTAGCCTAGACTGTTGCCACACTGGGAGTGGAAAAATGATAATGAGGGCAGATGGATTAGGAAGAGATGATGTCACAAGCTAAAGACAGAAGACAAAATCCAAACTGGAACAAAAGAGAGTGTCCTCAGATGTTCATTCAGGGCTTCTTTCATTCATTCTGTCCTCTGAATAGCAGAGGACATTATTTTCCACCTAGCTCTTTCAGGAAATATATGAGGAAAACTCATATATTTGAGTTTAATATGAGTCTATATTAAAAACCGATTATATTTACTTAAATCTTAGAAGCTAGATTTAGATTAATCCAATAACGGACATGTAAAGTAAAAGAAGACTACAGAATTCAATTCAGAAACTGACAGTCTGGGAATACATGTTGCTCTTCTGAGCTATTAGTTATTAATTTCAACAAAATGTGATGTCTTACTCTGGCCCTGTGGTAAGGTTGTTGAATCATGACACAAATCATAATGTGGTTGGGTATTTATAGCCTAAAGGATGTGCCTTTCAGGACAGACAACCAACAACCTTAGTAATTGGTCATCTCATCCAGAATACATTTTGGAAGTTACAGTGGAAACTGATGAATGCCCACGGTATTCACCCAATGATGGATAATTTAGAAATCTACTTTAATTTACCTTAATTTGCAATTCAGTTGGTTATATATTTTTTCCCAAAGTGTTAATTTTCAAAGTAGACTTATGGGTCACCCTGGGTCCCTCCAGAATCCTAAAGCATTTTTATCTTGAAAATAAAAACTCGGCTGGGCGCGGTGGCTCAAGCCTGTAATCCCAGCACTGTGGGAGGCCGAGGCGGGTGGATCACGAGGTCAAGAGATCGAGACCATCCTGGTCAACATGGTGAAACCCCGTCTCTACTAAAAATACAAAAAATTAGCTGGGCATGGTGGTGCGTGCCTGTAATCCCAGCGACTCAGGAGGCTGGGGCAGGAGAATTGCCTGAACCCGGGAGGCGGAGGTTGCGGTGAGCCGAGATCGTGCCATTGCACTCCAGCCTGGGTAACAAGAGCAAAACTCCGTCTCAAAAAAAAAAAAAAAAAGAAAAGAAAAACTCATCTCTTTGGTATATGTCTACATTTTCTTGGCAAGTTCTAAGGTACAGATTCGTTGGCTGCCTGACCCACTTGCACAATTAAAGGTCTACCTCTTCCTCCCTCACCCCATGCCATCTTGCAAAAAAACCATTTCATATATAGCAATTCCAGTTACAGCAGTTTTAGATAAGTCTGTAATTTTAATGACAACTTGCCCTTCTCCAGCTTTAGAGATTTTCATATAGTTATCTCTAAAAGTTATCTCCACTCATTGATCAACACAGCCATTCATATCGCTTAACAGATTGCTGATCTAAGTTCTCAAGATAAAAAGAAAATATTGCTTTCAGCTGTAACTGTATTGAAGGCTGCCCCCCAAAATACAAGTCCCCCTGCCCATATGTTTCCCTCTCTGTTTAAGTTTTTGATTCCCCTAAAGTTGTTATCTGTGTTCCCAGAGCCACATAAGGGAGCATCCCATCCTTCTCTCTATTTCCAAAGTCCTTCATATTCCAGAAGGTTTCCTGGTTCCTTTCTCCATCACAGCTTATCCTGAGTTCCATTTTCCCAGGACTTCTTGGATGACATGTACTAATCTGAACTGTTTGACTTTAGAGGTTAATGGGTTACAGTGGCCTGATTCATTAGTACTTCTGTATTTTAAAGTATAATACCATATTTTAAAATATAATTGGCCATACTATTTTTAACTTACTTTTGAGTCCTCAATTTCCAGCACAGTGCCTGACAAATAGTAAATATACAATTTTGAGCCAATAAACATGTATTCAATAGCTACTTGTTGAAGAGATGATAAAAACACTTATTCACATGCTAACAAGGGTATTAGTGTTAACCCAAAGGTATCCATACTGATGTTGTCATCAAAACACAAGAGCACACTTCAAATGGGTTTTGGGATTGGGGTACTCTGGAAAGTATGCTGAATGTTGAAAATTATTGACTGTTCAATTCACCATAGGAAAATCTAATAAAAAATTTTACAAAACAGAGTTTTATATACTACCTGGTTGCATCCACTTAAGTAAGCATCACAACATTCTAATAAATATTAAAATATTTAACCTAAAGCCTACTTTTTTTATTTGATTTTAGGGGTCAAAATTAACTAAACTCCTTTAATTATTCTATTGGAGATGACCAGGAAAGCTTCTGATCAATGGCAGAGGCTTTCAAATACTCCAAGGCAAGTCTACCAACATGACTATGGTTTCACTCTGGAAGTTCACTTATGGTCTAGCAACTTCTTCACTTTCTGATCTCTTAAATCCATCTTTAAAAGCTTTACCCTTCCTTGTTTAGAATAAAGCATATTTTTTAAATCCAGTTGGGCACTGTGACGGTACCAAGAATCAATTTAGCAGGTTACCATCTTCTTGTTACAGAATCATGGGACTGAAATAACACTCCAACAGTTGTAGAATTTCAGAGCTTGAAGGCAACACTGCAGATCACCTAGCTCAAACCTTTCAGTGGAAAAAAAAAAAGAGTAGAAAAACACTTGTCTTAAAATAACTAGTCCATAGGTAACACAGTAGGTGTAGACTAAAATTTAGGACCTTTAACTCCTTGTATTAGTTTGTTCTCATGTAGCTAATAAAGACATACCTAAGACTGGGTAATTTATAAAGGAAAGAGGTTTAACAGACTCACAGTTCTACATGGCTGGGGAGGTCTCACAAACGTGGCTGAAGGTGAATGAGGAGCAAAGTCACGTCTTACATGGTGGCAGGAAAGAGAGTGTGTGCAGGAGAACTGCCCTTTATAAAACCATCAGATCTTGTGAGACCTATTCACTAACATGAGAATAGTATGGGGGAAACCACCCCCATGATTCAATTATCTTCAGCTGGCCCCACCCTTGACATGTTGGGATTATTGCAATTCAGGTGAGATTTGGCTGACAAACAGCCAAACCATATCATTCCTATTCCAGGATTCCTCTGTAGCACTATGCTTCACCATGAGCCTTAAAGTCTTTACTTTATTCAAAAACCATTTTTGTTGAACATCTATACTATGTCAACACTGTTAAAGCACTGACGATGTAATGATATAAGACTGATGACATCCAGGGTCCTGCCCCTGTCCTCAGGGTACTTACAGTCTAAAGAGCATGATAAAGGTATGAACAGATACCTGTCGACAGTGTAAATGTACAGGACATTGTGGGAACATCCAGCAGGGCACCTCACTTGGCTTGAGGTCAAGGAGTACACCTGAGCTGGCTTCTGTCCTGAGTCTCAGAGCTAACTTGAACAGACACACAATCATTGCTAGGAAGAGCATCTGACTTACTTGGCATGTTTCCCTCAAAGTCACACGAATGCTTTTAAAACATTCCACTGACATATTCTACGTAATATTGGCTATAACCAGCAGAAAAAAATATTGACTAAAAAGAAAATGCACATCTGAGAAAAAAGAAAAAAGATCACTGCTTGAAGCAAAATAGTATTCTAAATGTTAGGAGTGGATAGAAAAGCAACATAGGAACACTGAAACCTCTAGCTTGGTAAGATGTTAAGATAAAACAGGTTGCTTGCTCAATTAGTGTATTACTTGTGAGTTGTACATAAGCTTGGCCAACCATTGTAAATCATCAGGCAAAACAAGTAGCTTCACAGGGCCAGAGTCCAGAACTGCATGTGTAGAAAAGAGAATAAAACACATTTCTATGGTCTTCTCAAAGGGAATGGCAGCTATAGCATAATGGAGATCCTAAGTTTGGTGACTTGTTGCCAATTTAGAAAGGCCTATAAGTTCTCCAAAGTTTATATATTCCAAAATACCACAGGCTTAGCTTCTAGTCTAATCAGTTTCTCATCAAAAATATTCCTCTCAGGCCATTGGGTTATTTTGCTTTGAAGAAAAATATTTCTTGAACATTATAGTGGAAGTCAGATGAAAATAGGATCTAATATTAGAGAAATTTGTTAATGGCTGATTATTACAACATATCCAGAATCTTAGGTGCACCTGCAGTTCAGTTCTATGACTGGTCTTCAGGAGGATTTCACTGACTGTCAATGTCTTCATTTTTCTTGTTATAACAGCAATCTCACTCTGTATATATGCATATATAACAGTTTTTTTTTGAGGAAATGTGAAAATGTTTCAAAGGGTCTTTTTAAAAATCAAATAAGCAGCTGCAAATGGGGAAATAACCATTCCGACTCTGTTTGGGAAACAGCTCTGATCACTCAGAGCATTCAGCAACAGCACAGAGAACTGATTTAGAACAGCTCTGAATCTACCATGAAAACCAGCCCTAAGTTAATTCATCTGATTATACTTTTGGCAGCTCTTTTTGGATTGCTAACACTTTGCAGCTGTAAAAATAAAACAGCAACACCCTTGAAATAAGTTAGGTGCATATATGAAAAGCACAGCTGGGCTATTCCCCTGATCATCTGTAGATATAGGATTCTGTTTCTGAACGGTATTTTGCAAAGGGGAAAGACCAAGGACAACTCTGAAGAAATGCCAGAATTGCAAAGAGGATTCATTCACTGTTCTTTTTTCCCCCTTCCCTCCTGTGTCTCTGGCACCATCTTACTACATAGAAAATGCTGTTAGAAACATCAGTTTTGGCTGAGACCACACAAAACCAAGTAGAGATCAAGCAATTTTTGGAGGCTCACAATAACAGAGAATCTGGATGATTCTGGGCATGAAAGTTTTTTTTATTTACTACAGGGATTCTTTCATCTTGATTTTTTTTTTTTTGATTATTGTTTATGCTCATATGGTCTTTGTAGAAACACTTAGATACTTTAAGAGTCAAATTACATTGCTGATTCTTTAGTGTAGTGGAGCTGAAATATCTTTCTGGAAAGCTTTCAACCCATCTCCAGCCTTCCCAATAGCATTTTCAGAACAAAACATTTGAATATATCTTATTTGCAATTTTCTTTACTATGTTGTACATTAATGTTTTGTCAAGTCCAAGAATGTCAAAAAGCTTCCTGAAGGCAGGATCTACATCTTTTCTCACACACGCAACCCTGTATAGTGCCCATCACAAATTTGATCATGTCATTAAAATTCTTCCATGGTTCCCCTTTATCTTGTACTTTATACCTGATTCTTACTTCTGGTTCAGTCTTTTCTCCTATACTCTATTCTATCAGCTTTCTTTTCCATTACTAATGAGTTTCTTGTTCTTGGGACACTTCAAATTTGCTTATAGTTCTCAGTTTTTACAAAAAATTTCTTCTCTGTCTGAAATGTGCTCCCCACTCTGAATCTTGGCCCCTGGGACACTCTATTTTTCCTTCCAGTTCACTATGACCTTTCTTTTGAATAATTCCTCAACTTCCATAGGGCAGCTCTACCTGTCCCTTCCCCAGTTTCCCCAGGCTGGCATGAATTACTTCATTTTAAGATTCATCATATTGCTTTTAAATGAGATGGAGCACTCCCTGAGGCCAGAGTCTTATCTCTTCACTCTTGCTTTCAGAAGGGCTATGTAGGTGTTGACGAATTAGGATGCCAGCCACATACGCATCCACTTACTCTATCTGGCGTGTACTGGTTAAACACAGCCTGCCTGCATTGCCAGGACCTACAACATATTCATTCACTGTTTACTGAACAAATAGAGAGAGTCAATTGATGAACGAATAAATGAGTAAATGCATGCTTTTTTTCTGTACAAGTTTATGAAGTAACTTCACTTTTCTCTTAGTGGCAAAGGATGACTTGCTAATTTTGAAATGCTATCTTACATTCAGACGTCACCCACCATAGAAACCTGGAAATAAAGTTTCTTGACATTTTATTCAGATCCTGTTTAAAGTAGGTCTGTCTTTCTAAGCTACAGGCAAATCTCCTTTATATGTGGGTGGACTCCCTGAATTATGGCTTACTCACAATAAACCATGTTTTAAAATTCTTATTAAGAATTAGCACCTACTCTAAATTAATTAAGTGTTCACAGTGTGGCTTCATTATATGGTTTGAAGTGTTTTGAAATCCCAGAGCACCACAGACATCCACAGTCAAATGTAAGTGCAACACACACACACACACACACACACACACACACACACACACACAGCTAAATATACAAGTCTTTCAAATCATGCTCCTAATCATCTCTTGCATGAGTAGTTTTCCAGACCCTTCCAAGTGCATTCTAATATATTTTGTGAGACCTGGGAGGCTTGTATCATCCCCTTACAGAGATGAGAAAACAGATACCAAAAGGAACAATGATTTCCCCAGTGAAATGCAACTCCATCATGACAGAGAAGAGCCCAGATCCACCAGCTCCTGGATCAGATTTATATTTTTGGCTATGCTTCTTTGCAGTTGTATCTGTGCTTCCCATAGTGCTGAGCACAAATAATCAAGAGCTGTAGTTACTTTATTTGCCCCTGTTTGTATATTTATTGCCTTGGCATAAAACTGAGCCAGCTGGGAGGCTGAGGTGGGCAGATCCGAAGGTCAAGAGATGGAGACAATCCTGGCCAACATGGTGAAAACCTGTGTCTACCAAAAATACAAAAACTAGCTGGGCATGGTGCCATGCACCTGCAGTTGCAGCTACTCAGGCGGCTGAGGCAATAGTATCACTTGAACCTGGGAGGCGGAGGTTGCAGTGAGCTGAGA
Source organism: Sapajus apella (assembly GCF_009761245.1). NCBI lineage: Eukaryota > Metazoa > Chordata > Mammalia > Primates > Cebidae > Sapajus > Sapajus apella. The sequence goes on from NW_022436977.1 coordinate 17,760,690, forward strand.
TCGCGCCATTGCACTCCAACCAGGCGACAGAGTGAGAGTTCGTGCCCCCACCTCCAAAAAAATAAAAAAGACAGAAAACCGAGCCGGGGGCAAATGACCTTTGTCTCAGAAGCATTTAAAATTGCATTATTATAACATTATAAAGCTTTTGATTATGTGAACCTATTTCTTTTGGGAATAAATTTACAGTGTTTTAATTGTCACCAGTATATGTGGTAGCTAGCGACACAGTTGTAAACACGTTAGTAGAAATTTCAGTGGCAGTACCAGGTGATGACAAGCACATCACAATATAGGAAAGACTTTGAAATAAAATTGTTATGTTTTACATTATTTGGCTAGATTATAAAATTCAGCAAAGCAGAATGTTTCTTGCAATATGCTTTCTAACACCTTGTCCGGGAAAGGCATGGTTATCAATTTCCCTGAAGCTTAAGTCACAGTTTGAACATTTTCAATAAGAAGAGGGTTTTTCAGGATTCTTAGCTTAATGTCCCTTTTCCTAATCTTATCCCATAAGCTCTAAGTAGATCTTCTTCATACCAGGCAAATTATTTCCTTTTTCCTTTGGGTTTACATCCTCTGCATGGTTGTTAAAGGTGGGCCTGTTCTTTCTATCCTCTTTAAATAACTAAATTTTCTAAACTTAATTTTTTTGCTATTTTCCCCTATGTATACATTAAAGTTCTGACATGAAATTATAATTTTATGTAGTTTTTTTGACAGAAAATTCTGGAAAGGTTATTTCTTACTAAGCTCAATAAAAAAAGACAATATTTTAGAACATTAAAGTTTGCCTGAAATAAAGCTATTTATGCTGTTTCAAACAACCATACTCTCATGTACTGTCGTATGTATCAACAGCCACAGTGGCTATTCCATACACCAATCAACAGACCAGTAGATCCTGGTACAGATAATTCGTTTGACTCTGTAACAGGTCTTTGCTAAGATGTTGGCTTTTCTGAAGTTGAAATAGTCTAACATTATTACTAGGACTTGGTTTGAATTTTTAGCCTAAAGAGCTACAAGACATGTGGGGCTCTTTCAGACCTCACCTTGTCTGATGTGCTGCTGGGTCCTATGGGAACTGGAGTGGAGGGCAGGACATATGGCAAAAGCCTTTAACCCCATTGTATCAACACCCAACCTCCTCAAACGTTGAGTAAATATTTATTGATTCCTATTCTGGACTAAACACTACTAGATGTGGACAATATATTTTCAGGGAGTAGGAATTTGAACAATTGACTGTAATTAGGAATGTCCTGGAACCTGAGCAATCAGAAAATGTATAGCTTCTATCAAATTACTACAGTTTTTGAGAAAATACCTCCTCACACTGTCCTTTTCTTCTCTGATCACATCTTAGACTTTCTACCTGGTCCCTAATCCTGTGTAATGCTCTCAAGCTTTGATCTTCTGACTTGCTTCCTTCTGAATCCTCTCCTTGAAGAGCTCACCCAGTCTCAGATTCTGTGACCACATCTACATTAGTGGCTTCCATGTCTACTCCTCCAACAATGATTGTTTTCCTGCCTTGCTGCCTATGATTGAGATTTGGATAATCTCTTGTCAACTACACCTCCACACATTTGAAACCAAACCATACATTCTCCCCTCTTTCCAGAAACTCTACCCCAGCATTCCCATTCCTGCTGATAGCCAGGTATTATCCCAGACACAAAGGTAGCAACTCTTGAGACATGCTTCGTTTATCCTTGATTGCTTCCTTCCTTGTACCTCCATGGCCAGTCTATCACCAAGCTTCATGATTGGTCCTTTGAAGCAACTCTTAAATTTGTTCCATCTCTTAATTCCAACTGCCAGCATCCTTGCCCAGACCCATGTAGCTCAAGCCTGACTCATGGCAGAGTATTTGAACCAATATTCTTCCTTCTAATTCACTCTATATACATCACTTTAATGTTATATAAACAAAATTTTAAATGTCTTTCATTTTTATAAGACTTATAATGCTTCCTCAATGCCTTACAGCACCTAATCTAAAGTCTGCCTAACTTTACAGTATCTCGTAATGCAGCAACCCAAGTGCCACTGCAGTTAAGCAGAGGGAGGCGCTGATTCTCACTTAGGCTGGCCTAACTTGTACCTTCTACCTTGCACATTTATTTACTAGGTTTCCTGACCAAGCAGCATCTTGCCTTATCCTCTTAATCCACACAAGTTGTATTTGCTTTGTTGTTTTATAATCTGTTTAAACCCATCCCTCTTAGCCATGATACATTTATCAAGCTTTACTGTCTATTATTTGTAGTATGAAAAGAGGAATGTTTGATTTTCTCACTTTCTGACTATAAAATTAATTCATATTTATTGTGATTTTCCAAATTATGCACCATCTCAAAGAGATTGCCATAACCAGTATTTCCCGGTTTTGCTCTTCTAAAAGAATCAATGGCTCTACTCTTCTAAGATGCTTCTTATACAACTTTGATTCTGTCTGACTTCTGTATCTAACTAACTGCTTATAGATGCATCACACTGACATTTTAATTAAATGTTTTCATGCATTGTTATCTAAATGTATAGTAAAGACTCATTAAGGCAAAGAGCATGCAGTGTTTGTATATGGAGAAATTACTCCCTAAATATTCAGTGATGGCTTGTGTGAGTTGGGTAACTTGCAATTTTTTTCCATCTTCTCAGGTTTTTCTGTGACTTCCACATTGTAGAATAATACAGTCTTTGGAAATTATGGATTTTAGTGACTTAAATACATTATGATTGGCTTAGTCACAATGGATATGGAATAGTTGACCGCATATTTTGTTCTTAACTACATTTTATTCTCTCAATATTCATAATCAGTATTTACCCTGGAAAAGACAACATGGGACCAGTAATAAGATATATTTTTTCATGTGAAGACATGGATATCATTACTGATTCGTACACACCTAGTCCCTCAGTGATAAACATCTAGATCCTTCTAAGACTCACTCAGTCTGAGTCTGGAAGCCAATGGTACAATCTGAAGACTTAGACTGAACTTGCATTGGCTAAGAGAGCCAAGGGGTTCCTCCCAAACCTTCATTGCGTCCCCGGTAGGAATGGACACCCTTTTCTCTTGGCTTTCATAGAAACTTGCACCTCTTAATAACATTTGGGATACCTATGTGAAGCTCTTTGAAGTTGAAGACAGTATCTTATTTATTTCTATATTCCTGAAATCCACCACAAAACCAATGTAACCACCATTTATGTAGAACGTATGACGCTTCCCTAATGCCTTATAGCACCTAATCTAATATAGCACCTCCCCAGTGCAACCAAATTGGGACAGATATAGCAAGTAGTTAGTTCTACATAAAAGGTGGTTACATTGGTGTAGAGGAGTGTGTGGTTGTTAGAGGGGTCGTACATAAATGGTACATTGGCGTAGGGGAGTTTATGGTTATATAGAGGAGTTCTACATAAATGGTTGTTACATTGAACTGAACAAAAATAAAAGCTTTATCTACCTGGAACATTAGCATTTCAAGGAATCATACCATTCCAAATCACAGATCAATCTTTCCAGAGCAGTTCAGAAACTGTTCATAGTTCCCAACCAAATAAAATCCAAGTACTACATTACAGCATTTGAGGCTCTTGATGGCGTGAACCTACCTCACGTTTCCTGCCTTGTTGCCCACTCCTCCCCAAGAAGCCAATACAAGCTAACGAAGTACTTGCTGTATCTGCCCCAATTATCTTAACACCTTCCAGTGTGCTGTTTTCACTTACCTGAATATTCATTCAATCTTCACATTTATAAATTCAGCATACCTTTAAAATGTGCCTATCATAAGGATTTCCCTCATAACTTCTCCTTCCCTGCCCACATCTCTTGTCCCCTGCTGCCTGGAAATGAAATGCTCTCCTTTGAAAACTCCCATACCATTCATCAGTGTCTTCATTTTTTTCTTTTTTTTTTTTTAGCGTTTTTGTCACTTGCTACCTAGTATTACAGTGGTTTTGTATCTGTCTTAACTCCCTTGAGGGTAGCAACTTACCTGATTTGTTGTTAACTAGATCTTACGCATAGTAGGTGCTTAAAAGGTACACTGAATAGCTAATAGAACAGTTTTTCAGGATCAAGAAATATCTAGATACACTGCAGCATTTTAGGGACAAGGCCCTAGGGGCTGCTTAGTGTAGAGGTTAACATCATGGAATTCGAAAAATTCCAAACTGAGTCCATATCCCATATCCCTTATCTCTTTTCTTCCTATTCAGTGTTGGGCAAGTTACTTGACCTCTGCTACCTTGATATTCTTATCTGTGGGATGGGTGAACACCTATATCTGCTTCATAGGGTTTGAATTTAACAAGTAAGACACATAAAATATTTAGAGCAGCACGGGGTACACAGTAAACATCACATGAGCATTACCTCAGTCCCTCAGAGCAGCGTTCTCAGATCCTATTGCTAATTTTCAGAAGTCTTTTCTTATCATCCCACTTTTTTTTGTCACTTTCTTGATCCTCTCATCCCTCCTACTTGACTGATCCTGGAATTCTCTGGTACTGAATAATTTTGTCCCCAAAGCTGTTCTACATATTATTATGTCTATTTCCAGTTTTTCTGAGCTTAATATTATAAATACCTACATTTACATTTACTATGCATAGACTAGTGTTTACATATAGGACAAAGTGGCAGATATGTAATATGTAAATGATGAATGCATTTTTCATCGGTGTGGCAGGCAGAGATATGGGAGAGGCGGTACTGTGTTAGAAAATGTATTATACAAGGTATTTGTGTGTGTGCACGCAGGTAAGGGAGAATGAGATAGGGCAAATTTCATATGGGGTGAAAAACTAATTCTTCCACTTAGGAATATTCTTCAAGAATCTCAAATCCCCAAAAGCATTACATGATCTCTTCAGTAGTGAGATACTACCAGACCAAGTTACTTAAGTTACTTATTTATGTGAGCATTTGTTTATGAAATCAAGAATGGCATATACTTAATATAAATGTATTAATGTTGGTAACTACTCTATTTTAAATGAAAATTATATTATTAGTCTGCTTTAGCATTTACCTTTAGGGAATAAATAGTCATTGTTGGCCAGGTGCATTGGCTCATGCCTGACATCCAGTGCTTTGGGAGGCTGATGTGGGTGGATCACTTGAGGCCAGAAGTTGGAGACCAGCCTGGCCAACATGGTGAAACCTTGTCTCTACTAAAAATGTAAAAAATTAGCTGGGTGCGCCTGTAATCTCAGCTACTAGGAAGGCTGAGGCACAAGAATCCCTTGAACCTGGGAGGCAGAGGTTGCAGTGAGCCGAGATCCAGCCACTGTATTCCAGCCTGGGTGACAAGGTGAGATCCTGTCTCCATTAAAAAAAAAAAAAAAGTCATTTTTGGCTTAGATATCTTCTTGCTAGTATTCTAAAGACAGAGACATACATAGTACATTTGCACAGTCTAAGTGTCCTTCTTTTCTTCCAGGTAATAGACATCCTGGCAATCTGCGCCACAAAGCATTATATAACTCTGGGTTGATTTTGTATGTGATGATTTAATATTAAATACATGTCTCTGTCTTTGCAACTCAGTTAAAGTTAATGTATCAGTAACATTTTACAGTGAAACTTTTAAAAGCACTTATATTACTCATAAATCTGACACAATTCTGCCATTTTGAATTTTGATTCTCTCATCCAATTAGAGGAACCACAGCATATTCAGTCTGAGCAGCACAGATCTATGTCGCATCTGGTTTTGGCTTCTATGTTAAATTCAGTAAACAAGTTCCATCCATCCCCCATCCATGTAAGAAACCCAAAACCTTGTCTCTGTACATTCTTTTTCCAATTGACCCTCTGTCCTCCCACGAATAGACCATAATGGTCTGGTGTGGGCACAGTCAAGGGGTGCAGCTTTGGCAGCAGTAACAGCCCTCAGTCACCCCCTCAGGCACACATCCACCCTGGGAGCCCATCTCGGCTCAGTGAACTGTCACCCCTCTGTCTTCATTTCCTGCGCTTCCCACAAGCACCTAGAGAAAGCAAATCTACAGACTTCATTTTGAACTTTAAAGAAAATGACCAAGTGAAAACACTTTCTGCTGACTATTGTACTCTCTACAATATTCCAAAAGATAAAATAGCCATGAACAGCTATTGAATAATCTCTATGATATGCTTTACAGATAAATGCTGTGTTAAATTCATTATCACCATGTCTATGCTCAAAATTTTTGTCTGTTTACTAATGACTTCCAGAAGACAGTAGAGGCTGCAATGTTATTTTCTGTTGAGTTTACTGGTTTACCCTTACACTGCCAGAACTAGATTCAAGCGTTCTTTTTGAAAATTTCAGCCAAGGAATCATCATAATTTCTTATCATCTACAGATGCATTAGGCAGGTAGGAAAAAGAAACACATTATCTCAGGGATAACAACTTTAGGCACCAAAGACTTCTCCATTTTATTATAGGTATTCTAACAGCCTTGAAGGACTTATCTCTATAGGATCTCTACCAGCCAGGGTGGATTGGAGCACGAGTTCATAAGAGGCCCCGTGAGAATCAATCCTCTCACTGACCAGTTATCAGTGGTAGCACTTAAAGTATTAATAATATCTGAGAACTTTTTTTTTTCCTGTTTTACTTGTGAATGTGCCACAGAAGATGGGTTGTTTCTTCATCAGGCTTGGTAGCCTCACCATGATCATCATCATCAACATCATCAAACAATTTTTATGTAAATTTTAAATTGAAGCTTCACTTTATTGGGTGGTATACATTCCTCTTTATACACATGCCAACAAAAGTGGGCAATGAGATCACCCTGAAATTTATATACAGCGAATTTCCTGGTATCCAGCTGTACTGAGATATGGAATGTTTAGCTAAATGAAAGGTTTCAATGAAACTGAGATACTTAGTCAATTTTTGCCATCAATACCAGCCTTGAAGGACTTATCTCCACAGGATCTCTACCAGCCACTGTAGATCGGGTCAAGAGTATACAAGAGGCCCCATGAGAACTAGTCCTCTCACTGACCAGCAACCAACTGAATACTCCATCATAAGAACTTGTACCGAGAGACACAGAATGAAAAGGCTGGGATTTGACTTTGACATCTCATGAAGGTTTGGGGCCAGAATCAGAGCCATAGCAACTCAAAGCTTAATGTAAGCTACAGCAATGGGGAACTGGAACCAAGACCCTTGAGGAAAAGTCAATGTGCAGTGAGAGGAATATGGCAAATGTACAGCAGAGATGAGTAACGGTGTAAACCCAGAGGCAGAGGGAGACTGTCAGAGGTTTCAGGGAAGTCAGATGTACTTCATTCAATTAGATTTTATGAGATTTTACTGTATTCTTTCAATTAATGTCTTTATTCATTGAGAGTTTTGTTGTTGTTTTAATGGTGATGGAAGGAAGTTTTTTACAATTAAATTATCCCTGAAAAAGACATTAGTCAACCAAGACAGGCTAATTTTCAGAGAATTCAAATATATCCATGCCCATTACAGGAAAACTTCCTGGACTATAATTTGATTTCACATTGAGGGTTGAGAATGTTCTCCAGGATCTTGTCATGGTCAAGCTCTTTGGATACCCAAAAGAGACCGGTATAGGAATTACCTGCTGGGAGTGGGGTGGAGTGCAGAGGTGCCATTGTATTAGGCTGGTGCAAAACTGATGGTGGTTCTGCTGTTACTTTTGCACCAACCTAATACCACAGGGAACATTCTGTTAGTCCATTGGGTGCTTTGGAACCAGAATCTGCTCCTCTCCAATATGTGCAAAGAACAGTCCACAGCAACATGACCTCTAATCGGTAGTTTATTAGGAAAGTGAATAAATAATGATAGGCTGGGGGAGACTGCAGGAAGGAAAGGCAGTCTAGAACCAGCCAGAGCTCTCACTCCCACTGATTCCCAAAAACGCATTGTGTCCTGACACTGACCCCTTGAAGGGGATGAGTCTGAGGGCAGACTAGTAATGTCCCCATTATTCTCAAGTAATCCCTGTTCTAATGAACAACCACAGAGGAAGTGCCAACTAAATCACTGAATTCATTTGTCAAAAAGGAGATCATCATAAATGCATATGTACATATGCAAATACACAGTCCCTCTACCTGAAAATATGTGCAATGATATAAAGTGCTTTTTAAAGTAGCACCTGCCAAATGGACAGCTACTTTTAATATCTGATAATTTTGGTATAAACTATGTTACAGAATCCAGTATGTGCAGCCACATAATGAAAGACCAAATATAATTTGTTTATGCATATGGAGGCAAAAGGGCAGAGTGAGGTTATGATGAGGATTTCCTCTTTGAATCCTAGTTTCTTTGCACTTTAAACCACAATCTTAATGCCAGGCTGATATTCTGCAAATATAATTTTAAAGTGTCTATTTGCTATATGTGTGTTTATAGCAAATTGACAAGACATGGTTTCTTCCCTGGAGTCTAACTTGGTACAAAACTTTTCACATACATATTAAGAATACACATCTTTGACCTATTTTCATTTTCACTTAGATTTTGTTCTGGTTGCATAAAGGCAAATTGGATAGACTGTCATGATTCATTTTTCCTTATTTTTAATTTCTTGTATAAATACATCATTATTCCTAGACATATAAAGAAATAATTATTCCAATAATAATTAACAATTATTGAATGCCTATTCTGGCCAGATAGCATGCTGAGTTACTTGAATTATTTATTTAATTATATCCATGATCCTATGGGACAGGCACCATTCTTAGCCTCATTTTAGAGACACGGAAACGGAAGCTATGAGAGGTTTTAATAACTCCTCCAAGATCATCTAGTTAACGAGTAGCAGTACAGGATTCAACCCATGTTTGTCCATTTCCACACTTCATCGTGACTTCGGACCCACACTCTTTCTCTATACATCTCCTACAAATGTAGATGCTAAAAGCTAGGATTTGCATTTCAGAAAACTTGATCTTGATCATCTCTTCAGACTTCTGACTTTTAGAAATGCCCTTTACTCCTTACAGTATATTCAAAATCTGTCTGAGGTCTCTAAATATTTTGTGATCTTAATTAGGTAAACTAGCAAACTATGTCAAAGATATAATCATAGAGGCTATTGTTAAAAGAGCAGGATGGTTTGAGTTTACGTATACATTTTATGTGACAATGGTCTTTTATATAAGTGCACCAGTTTAGGGAACTATTGGCTAATTATGAAGTTCCTAATTTTGTTCTTTTAAATTCTGGTGTTTGGTATTCAGAATGAAATCTATTAATGCATTTGCTCAAATTATTTTGGATTACTCACAAGTTAGATGTTCTGTCTGAATGTGTTTGTCATGACAAACAGAAATGCAGAGAAGATGTTAAAAACATGAAGTCCACCATTTCTAAGGGAGATTCAACTACATTGGGTCCACTACACCTGTGGTATTATGCATCTGTGACAGCAAATGTGTTCTCCTGTTCTGCCATGTGAGTCGGGGCCTGAGAGGATCAACAAAGAAGCAACCTCTTGGTCCAAAAGCATGACAGGAAACAAGAGATCTGATACCTTTGTTTCCCTCCTGACTTCTGAGTGACGCGTGGAGACTGCCTCCTTCTCTCTATGGCAGTGAGAGCTTGGTAAGCTCAGGTTGAATCAGGACTTTTGGTGGGAGCTATGTTTCAGACTGCGACTATTACCCAAAGAATGGACATGAAATATGCAAGGCTTTAACTATCTTCTTGGAACATGCTCTTTCGAACTTGCAGCAAATGGATGGAACAACCACCCCTTCATGTAAAACAACTTACAAAATAAGAAAAACGTAGGTTTTGAAAAATAAATATGATTACCTTCCCCACAGCCCTAACATTTCCAAGAGGTTTACATAAATGGCTCTCATTTGTGGAACAAAGCTCTTTTTAAACAGGGCAAGTGGAGCCATCACTAATGAAAGATTGAGAAAATAAATTAAGAAAAGTAAAAAAGTATGCCTCAAAGTGAGGATTACTTTTTTTAGTGCTACAGCTACTTAGAGCTAAAATGGAGAAACACCCAGAAGAATTAGAATCTCTTTCGTGAGTATGACTAGGTTAGGCTTAGGAAAGTAGATGACAGCCTATAATCCCAGCATTTTGGGAGGCTGAGGTGGGTGGATCACGTGAGGTCAGGAGTTCAAGACCAACCATGGCAACATGGTGAAACCCCATCTCTACTAAAAATACAAAAATTAGCTGGGCACGGTGGCATGTGCCTGTAATCCCAGCTTCTCAGGAGGCTGAGGAGGGAGAATCGCTTGAGCCCGGGTGGCAGAAGTTGCAGTGAGCCGAGACTGCGCCATTGCACTCCAGCCTGGGCAACAGAGGGAGACTGGGTCTCAAAAAAAAGAAAAAAGGAAAGTAGATGAGAGCCTGTGTGGAAGCCTCCCCTTCTTATCCTCCCTACCTGGAGCCTCTCTTTCCAGTTAAAGCCTTGTACCCAATACAGTTGACCCTTGAACAACACGGGTTTGAACCGTGGGAGTCCATTTATATGCTTATATGCAGATATTTTTCAATAAAATTTATAGCAGCATAAGTGCCTCACCTGCCTCTCCTCCCACTTTCTCACACCTTTGCCACCCAGGAGACAGCAAGACCAACCCCTCCTAACTCTCCTCCTCAGACGACTCAACATAGAAATAAGGAAGATGAAGACCTTTATGATGAGACACCTCCACTTAATGAATAGTAAATATATTTTATTCAACGCTATTCTTAATAACATTTTCTTCATTCTAGCTTACTTGATTATACGAATATGGTATATAATATGTATAACATAAACATGTGTTAATCAACTATGTTATCAATAAGACTGTATTATCTCTTCCTTATTATTGTCTTAGAATGTATCTGTCACAGTAAATAGCTTCTCCTGTCATAGTCTTAATCTCATTTTTTCACTGGCTTACTTGATTATAATATGGTATATAGTATATATATAACATGAACATACATGTTAATCAACTGTTTATATTATCAACAAGACTTCAGATAACGGTAAGCTATTATTCATTAAGCTTTTGGGGAGTCAGTTATATGTGAACTTTCAACTGTGTTAGGGGTTGGTGACCCTCACCCCTGAATTCTTCCTGGGTCAACTGTATGAACTTTCAAAGGGACAGCCAGGATAAAGACTACATTTTCCAGCCTCCCTGGCAGCTGGATGTGGCCTAGTTCTGGCTAATGGGATGTGACAGGAAATAATATGTCAAACTTTTGTGTAGCAACTTTAAATGAGGGGCCTTCCCTTTTATTCATCCTACTACATGGTGGTGGGGCTTATTGAACCATGCATATCAGGGCTACAGGCTAAAGAGAAAAATATCCCTTCATTCCACAGTTATGGATAAGGCTGAAAATCCAGCCTTCTAAATGTTGGTCAACTAAGAAGGATGGAGAGGAATGAAATGATAAAAGTAAGACTCAAGTTAAATGGTCCCACAGACCAACCTGCCTGTTTTCCAGCTCTACTTCAAATTGCAAGCCTTTCACTGCAGTTTGAGGACTGTACTCTTGGTTACCTTAAAAACATATTGGACAATCAGCTCTTAAGAGCCATGAAGTGATGAGCAAAATCTAGGTGTGGGGCTTTCTTCTTAGGAATTCTCACCTTAGTTATTGCCTAAGTAAAGACAAAGCTAAACATGCATAATAATTTGGTTATTCCTCTGAACACTGATGCAGTGAATCAGTGTAGAGGAGCTGAAGCACTGTCCTTATTCAGTTAAAAATCAAAGCAGTGTCCACATTAAAGCTTAAAACAGGGACTCAAGATTACATCAACCAGGTGCCCTACACGTTCCTTGGTTTTGTTCTGGGTGCAGTCAAGCATGAGGAGTTGAAGTGGCCATCCTCCCACCCCATGTCTGGGTGGAAATAAAATGATACTACCTTTTGCCAGCTAGGAAACATTTACTTATATAGCAGCTTTTCGTGTTGAAGTAATATGGGAAACCTGGCCTTAAAATAATAGTAACAAAGAACTGTGCTTTACTCTACTGACATGCAATATCTTGAAATCTGCAGGGGATTTTCTGACCTGCTGGGGGTTATAGAGTGTGAAAAAACAGCTGTTAGTAGTTTCAACAGTGGATTATTTTACAGAAATTTTCATGAAAAAATTTCACAAGTATTTTCCAGTATTTATTTATTTTTCCTTTTCTTCAGGAAACATCTAAGGAGGAATATAAATTTAGTTTCCTTTTTCCCCACTGCTCAAATGCCCTAAAGAAAACAGACATGGTGAGGAAATAAAGTAAGAGGCTACGATTTTTATAAGATTGGCGTACACAATTCCCTTCCTTATTTTATCCTGTGAACTCAATAAAACACTTTATTTTCTATAGGAAAAGAATCTCAAACACAGAAATACACAAATATACATGAACACCTTTCATCAACTAATTTCACAGAAAGTCTTTGAGAGGCTGGTTTTCCTTTGGAACTAGATCTCCAGCAAATTCCAGAACAATCTACATGTGCTATCATAGAAATTTTTTTGGCATTTCCATATCATTTTTGGTCAAAACATTCTTTTCCCAAAATATGCACCCAAAATACTCACACATTTTTAAAACACGTATGTAAGTTAAACATTAACTTTCTATTCAAAATTTCTTCTTAAGAAATGTACATATTTAGTGTGTCACTGCCACTTTGAAAATCAGAGCTGCTTTTTTTTCTTTTGATGGGATCATTTTGTCTGTTTCTGTCTTTTTATTAGAAAAGTGTAGTCAACTGACAGGACTTTAAAGTGTTTGGCAAACACTCCTCACGGAGGTAATTCCTGTTGTTGAACAAAGTCCTGAGACAATGAGTAAACAAAGGACCATCCAATTAAGAATTACTGGTTCCACATTGGTGCCAGCCAACATCACTACCACCACCAAAAACCAAAACCAAAGCAAGCAAACAGAAACCATTTCTGGCAGGGCAGGAGAGCTGGCTGCCCACCCCCATAATGATGGCACTTGTCTATGATTACAGACTTGAAATTAAATGTGCACGTTCTGGCAGTCATTGCTGAATACTGTCCATAGCCAATACTGGCTAGCTGCTTTGGTCTGAATAAGTCTGGCCCTTTGGGAGGATTATTAATAATATTCAGGTTCCCAGTAGTGCTCCTCAAGTCATGACCTACCTTAAAACTAGCCTTTTACCAATACATATTTGCTCATGGGAAATATTTTTAGAGATGCCTTTCAGTATTCAGTCTTCAAAAAGATACCCCTCTCCAGTTTTCCTTCTCTCAATTATAGTACATGAGAGCTTTGAAATATTCACATTCCTTTATAAAAGTCAAATGGCTGTAAGAAAAATAGTCATAGGCCTTAGCAGTTCAGAATGAAGAAAAGATAGGGGACAGCTGGTTGAGAGAAAAGTCCTGCAGGAATGGGGTACCAGCTGGTAGTAGGGAAGGAAGCCACAAGGATTTAAATAGAGAATTAAAATACACATATTGGAGGTCAGACACCAAAGGCTTACCTTGGTGAAGAACCTACTTTAGGAGCACAGGATTTCTCTTTCTTACACTTCCTAAAATCCCACCACTTACCAAAGAGGAGGTGGGAGAGGCTCCCCCTGTTCTCAAATAGATGCTGAGAGCTTCTACAGTGAGTAGCCTTCCCCCTTCCTTCTGCTGCTTTCCTGGACTTGTTTCTCCTTTGCTGTTGTTATTGTTGTTTTGCTACTCTTTTAAATTGCCACCTAAATCAATGACATTAAAAACTGCCTATCTGATTTCAGAGACCCCTGCAAGGCTCCCTTGCCTCTACTACCATCACTGCAAGCTGAAACTGCACAATTAGAATTACAAGAATTTACAGTGGGGTCAGACCTCTGAATGTATTTTGAATCAGGCTCCAGCCAATTCAGGGGCCTTTTCTTAACCCTTTCTAGCAGATGAGTAGCAGAGAGCAATTATGTCAGAAGTGAGGCTCCCTATGAAAATGATTATACTTACTTTCAATTTCCCATTACTATTTGTGGATGAGTTTTTAAAATCTAACCTGAAAAGCAGGATTTAGTAAAAGAGAATTAGAAAGCATAAAGACAATGAGAAAGACAGGGAAAAGGAGGACTTCTTACCCAGGTGGCAGAAGAATTTGAAGAGCCCAAGAGGAATCCCTGAAGATGTTCTCCATGTAACCAACTATGCAGCAGAGGTTCCACTATGGCTTGACCTGAAAACTTTGGGGTACCTTCTAGGGTGTCTCACGATGAAGAAATTGCAAAAAGGTGAGAAGCATAGCTGTGTTTCCATAAAAGGCCCACAGTGATTGTAGGCCATTTTCAGACAATTATAAATCTATTATGCTTACTACCCTTGAGGCAATCATTTTTCATCTTCTCTATCTCTTTAAATATCTAGTCTCATTGATCGAGATCACCTATGAAACAAGAGGGGAAGGGCAGAGAGAGACAACTGGTAGGCAGGGGGCAAAGTCACATGGAAGGATGACAGATGAAGACCCTGAAGTGGGCAGAGAAAGAGACACTCTGTGAATATGAAAAGAGAGGAACAAAAGCAGAAACAGAGCCCATTTCCTACCCAGCCAGTGCCTTTTCAGTAAGGGAGCAGTCTGTAGAGATGCTCAGGTGTCCGTGAGCACTTTCATGAAGGAATCCTTTTTTAAAAAAAATCTCAATATGCTCATGCCTACCTCGTTCACTGAGTAGCAAGACATAAATACCTCCTATGATTGCTGGTCTCAGGAAAGGCCGTAAGATTCGGTGGTCTTGGCCCAGTCCAAAAAGCAATTATTAAGCAATGCATTTCAGTAGCCTGAACCCAACTCATCTACATGGGAAGGTAAATTTCCTTATTTGCCACCAGGATAATGCTAAACATGAGCAGTGAAGAAAAGACTTCCTTGCATTAATGAAAATCTTGATACTGTAGTTCTGTCTCCCTCTAACTAGGTTTCAAAATGATACACTCCTGAATCTTTTGGGTCTGACTTGGTATTAAGTCATTTATAATTAGGCATAAACTACAGCAAGCTTTCTATTTGTCTATGATTTATCCATGGTATCAGGCATCTTTAGGAAAGTAAGCCCTTTATATTTCTTTATCAGCAGAAACCTCATTAATTTGTTGTTTTTTTTTTTTTTTGTTTTTTTTTTTTTTTTTTTTTTGCCTGATAAGGCTCAAATTATTAGCAAGGTAATCTTGGAGTAAGTTTCAATCAGCAGCCTCACAAGGGGGAACAGTATGCAGGCAAGTGGAAACACGGGCCCCAGCCACCTGCACGGAAAGCCTTCTGCTCATTCTCCCGCACAATTCGCAGTCTCCTGGGGAGATGAGGATTAGGTTGAGCATGTTAATTCAGGATGGAATAAAATGGCTTAAGTTTTTCGGCAGTTCTATCCATACCTAGATACGGCAACATTCACCATGCAGCAATCTTGTCAGCGAGGAGACATAATGCACAAAACTGTCACTAAATTATACACTGAAGCCAGTGTGTATCGGTGGCAATAGATTTTATGATAGATCTCTCACTGAGGCAGGGCACATAATTTATATCTATCCCACGTCCCTCGCCTCTCCTTGATAAAAGTCAGGAGGAAGGCATATTTGTATTCTGCTGTCCTCTGCCGAGGGTGTTTAACATGCTTATAGGCCAAATGAAACCGCTTTGTTTGTTATCTCCTGGCTTCCAGAAATAGTCAGCTCTGATAATGTGCCACTGGAGTTCTGGGTTGCCACAAAATGATGTAATGGCCCGGGAATACAGTGAAACCACAAATGTCCAAATGAATTGACACAATTTCCTGTAGAGGAAGCAATCTGAAAATAATAGGCAGAAATTCTGGCTCCTTTTACACTTAGAGGAGATGACAGTCATCACAGAAGGGGTGTCTAGGAGAGTTCTGGTTGATCCACAGAAGGGAATGCTCACAAATACCAGGCTTTCAAAAATAGATGGTGGACCCATCAAGTCTTCATTATCTATCTTCTGGGTGAAAATTGGGAGCGGGCTTTGTTGAGTCAATAACCAACCCTGAGAATCACCAAACCTTCCTGTTTAGGTCTGGGCATCATTTCAAGAGTTCTACCAGAGGACGATGAGCTCTTTCACTTCCTGTCCTTGCCCCTGCCCTTTCCACTGCTTGGAACACTGGTGTTTCTTTCCATCCATTCTTCCTGTCTTCCTCTGCCCCAGCCTGACTCCTTTCCAGCCTTTGAGTCACAGCTGAAACTTGGCATCCATTGGGAAGCCCCCTGTGAAGGAGCCAGCATTTGGAGAAATCCTCTCCTTGTGCTTGCTTAGAAGGTTCCTCACCTGTTTCCTCTTAAAGCACAGCCCTCTCCACTTGATTGGAAGCTCTCTGAAGGTAAGCACTGTGCTTTATTCATTCACTCTTCTATCCCTAGGAGCCTTCCCAATCCCTGGCACAGAGGAGAGGCTCAATCAATATTTACTGAATGCATATTGAAAGGTGAAATCCAAATTATGAAGATTTACTTTGTTGTTGAAATGCATTATTTGGGAATTTACTTTTTAAACTTACAAAGGCGTTTAAAAGCACTCTCCAGCAGACTTAAGCTTTTGGATATGGCTCTCTTTGCTGGATGTTTTATTTGCCTTTCGGGATCTCCTCTTATACTCGTTGGTACCCTATTCTGGGCTCTGGGAGGCTAACCTCCCAGGTGGGATCCCAAGTGCTGTGCCCTCTAGCTTTCAGTTGGATTCAGCCATGAAGGGCACTGTTAGCAGATGGAAGATGGGAGGAGAATGAGATGCTGATATTTACCACCAGCCCCATCCCCACTGCCTCCCTGGTGGGTTTACTGTATTTCTATTAAGAAGCTGTGGTCCTTTTGACAATCTTCTATAGCTTTGTGCTAACACAGAGGCCCTGTTTCCATGGAAGCCTAAAGGTGGTAATAACTCCCTTCCATGGCTGGGTACTGGTGGCTTCATCATCCCTTATAGATTTCCCTTAGCCTGTAAATATCTTGGTAAAGCTCCACTCATTAAATTCTCCCTAATTACTAGGTTTGAGAGTTGTCATCTGTTTTCTGCTGCGACACCAATGGACGTGCTTTCCTTCCCTGATTCTACCCATCTGCCATTATGAAGAAGGGATCATGGTGAACAGAGACCACACAGTGTCACTAACACCATATCCTCTCACCATAGTGGACGGCCTTCATCAACACTTGTTGGAACCACCACTCATGCCTTGTAAAGAGCACCTTTGGCTTCCTCTTTTAGAGGAAATAAAACACTAAGAACTCTTGAAAGGATGCTCCCTTACCTGCCTTTTCATTTATTTATCATTCAATGAATGTGTACTGAGACTCTGTATTTGCCCTTCCAAATACAGTGTAAATGAGACAGGCCAGGTACATTACCTCATGGAGTTTATAGAATGATAGGGAAATCAGACCACAAATAAGTAATATGATTTATAATCGTAGGAAACGGTACAAGGGAGAAATGCACAGTGCCAGGATATTCCACAAATATCCTATAGTTCATACATGAAAATATTTCTTGTATAGATTTACATACTTAAGATATTGAATAGACATGAGTTTAAAATGTAATTACAAATGCTTTGCATTGTTTTTGAAAAGCACAGGAGATTCTGAGACTCCTTCTAAACTCGAATTGCATGGCATCTCCTGGATTCATGTCAGCTCCTCAGGACATGTGTATAGTTGATCTGGTGCCCGCAGAGCTGGGCTATCCACCTGTGGTTTGGGGCTGGATTGGCAAAGTATAATCAGATTACTGGTAGATTATGTGATATAGTTCCCTTAAAGAGCATTACTGCTAATGAATCTTTATATTTGTTTCCTAGTTCAAAGGAAGACTTTTAGAAATCAAGAACAATATATTATTGCCCACTGTTCTAAGAAGGTTGTAATCTTGAATGATGGCATAGTCATAGAGAAGAAAATTCCTTCTAGATAGGCATGATGCAATGACCATGGTAGGAGTCATCCTTTTATTGAAGGAACATGTGTTGAATGCCTGCCATGTGCCAGCTCTGGCATAGGCACAGGCCAAGTGGAAGTAGACACAAATCAGGCAGGTCCTAGAGGAGTTTACATTTTAGTTGAAGAGATTGTCCAGAACCTTGGGGCAGGAGAAGAAGCAACCCTCAGAAATGCAAGTGTCCTGAGCCTTAAGCAATATTAGGTGGGAAAAATGCCTTCTCTACAAGCTTCCGTGGAGCCTGATGCTTCCACAGAACACAGGCCCCTGCTTCCACCACTGCCCCTCCAGTAACTCACTTATGACAACTCTTCCCTTCCAGGTGCCATCAGAGAGCACTGCACCCTGTGTTCAGCCAGGCCACGTGAATGAATGCATAACTGAATGAGTCCACGCTGACCCATGTCTCCTTAAGATGGAGGTGCGAAGGGCACAACAGCCATCTTGTCAGCGAGGCCCTCTGAGCCAAAACTGTGAGAGGAGGTGGTTCTACTCTGGTTCCAGCAACACAAAAAAGGCATCTTTCTACTTGCCCAACCCATCTTCAGACACGACTAGCCTGTCTGAAGCTGGGTAACTAAAGCTCAAGCAATGCAAAATCCAAGATTTCTCTTCAATTCTTGGAGACTCTCTTCTGTCTCGAAAACATGGCTGGCACCAGGACACCACAAGCAGGCACATCTGCTTTTGCCAAACTGTGGACTTCTTCTGGCACCCTCCATTCCGCCTTGCTGGGGTTCCCCAACATATGCGCCTGGTACTTAATGTTACATTCTCCACTGTAATCTCCCATTATTTGGTCTTTGAACCTCTCAACCTCAACTCTTCTGTCTCACAGCATTCCCTCAAGCTCCTGCCATTTGTGACTGAGAATATATGGGTTCATGGAATACTTCTCAGAAACAGCTAGCTTCCAGAATTTTCTGAAGACCAATGTACAATGCAGTATCTCTAATCCTATTTTTTTCCAGTGTATTCTGACAGGTGGAATTGGAGGTTAAAAATGTAACATCGAACTTTTGGTAGCTCAATGACATTACTACGGGTCTTATCCAAGATGTGAGTAAAAAGGTGTTAAAATATCTCTGTCCATCATATGTTCTCTCATGTTGAGAAACTGTGATGTGGTGAGGAAAAAAAAAAAAAAAAGGAGCCTACTTGGTGTCACAGGGGACTTGATTCCTATTCCTCACTCTGCTCCTGGCCCAAGGCCTAGGGACTTGGCATTTTTGGATCTCAATTTCCTCATGGCACTCTTTCGCAATTACAATTTGATATGTGTGAAATAAATTCCCAGGACATAATTCTTTAGAGTAAGTCTTAAAGTATTTTAAAACCAAAGGAAAATTGATTTAGTATCAGCCAGTGGTTTCTTCATTATCTGGCCCTGTGAGAATAGCCCAGGTATCATGGAGACACAGAGCTGCACACGTACAGACTCACAGAGACCTGAGGATTCTGTTTATCATTTTTCTAAAGGTCTTGCTTAATGAGGAGTCTTTCATCCCTCTTTCCTAAGCCCCTTTAGGAAAGAACTTGGATGAAAGAACTAGGAAAGATTAGCATAGGCTGAGAATCCAATGCTGAAAAGAGGGTCTATCCTAGCATAAAGCATGGCATGAAAACATGTTCAAGCACTTTGTGATGATGATGATAATGACAACACCATGTATTTCTCCCAAGCAGCAAAGAATTTCATAGGCCTTACATCAATCATCCTTGCCACTTCCCCAAGAGGAAGGAAAGCACAGGTACTGACATGATATAAATGGCAGCAGCAGAGTGAGCCATCACATCAAATGAGAGCCTTATGCATTGTTCATTGCCACTTGTAACCAAACAACAACTCAGTGATAGTCAGGGAGGGAATTTGACCCGGTCTCAGGCCAGAACCTCCACCTCTGGGTAGTAGGTGCACCTGAGATTTGTAAATGGCACATTGGACAATGATTTATTACTGATTAAGGCCTGTCTAGTATCATATTTTCAAGTCATATTTTGCCATCCTGATGTTGTTTACGGAATAAAAGCTGGTTTCCACAACCTAGTGATTACTAGATTTCCCCTTAAGCTTCTGATTGTCATCTGTATAAACAATTACAGTCATGCTCTTTATAATATTTTGGTCAATGATGGACTGCATGTATGTCAGTGGTTGTGTGAGATTATAACGGAGCTGAAGAACTTCTGTCACTTGGTGATGCGCTAGCTATCAAAATGTCGTATGTTTGTGGTGATGCTGGTGTAAACAAACCTGCTGCGCTGCCTTTGCACAAAGTCTAACACATACAATTATGTGTAGTGCATAATACTTGATAATGGTAAAAAATAACTATGTTCTGGCTTATGTATTTACTATACTATATATTTTATCAATATTTTATTTTTTTAATGTTTATTTATTTACTGTTTCATTTTGTTTTTTAACACCATGCCTGGCTAAGGTTTTTGTATTTTTAATAGAGATGGGGTTTCACCACGTTGGCCAGGCTGGTTTTGAACTCCTGATCTCAAGTGATCCACCCGTCCTGGGCTCCCAAAGTGCTAGGATTACAGGCATAAGCCATGATCCCTGAACTTTATCATTATTTTAGAGTGTACTCCTTATACTTACAACAAAAAATTAATTGTAAAACAGCCTCAGGCAGGTCCTTCAGGAGGTATGCCAGAAAACAGCATTGTTGTCCTGGGAGAAGACAGCTTCATGTCTGTTAATGCCCCTGAAGGCTTTCCAGTGAAACAAGGTGTGGAAGTGGAAGACACTGATACTAATAATCATTCACCACTCACTCACTCACTCACCCAGAGCAATGTCCAGTCCTGCAAGCTTCATTCATGGTCAATGAACTACATAATCTATCATTTTTTTTTATCCATTAAATCACATTTTTGCTATACCTTTTCCATGTTTAGATATCTTTTGATGTATAAGTACCATTGTTTTAAAACTGCCTGCAATATTCAGTATAGTAACTTGCTATACAGGTTTGTGGCTGAGAAGCAATAGGCTATACCATGTAGGTTTGTGTAAGTACATTCTATGATATTTGCACAAAGACAAAATTGTCTAACACCACATTTCTTACAATGTATCCCTGCTCTTAAATGATGCATCACTGTTCAATTTTTTGTCTAAAAAAGAGGGAACCAAAGAGTTTCCCATCCTTAGGATCCTTTAGCAAATACATAAGACAAAGCCTTCTCCTGTATTTCACCACTTAGATTTCTTCCTGTGTTTCTCTAGCTTAAGTGTCTCCTTCTCTACTCTGTCTGTCACTCCCTTCTGTCCCACTAAGTCTTTCCTGCTTTTTCCTCCTCATTAAAAAGTAAATTCCTGTTCCGCGCTTGAAATCATAGCCCCCCAAATGCACATGTAATTCCAGTTTAAAATGTGAATAAATAGCCTTATCCCTGGAAGCTGTAACTGTCCTCCTCTCTCTACCATTATCAACATTTAATGAGTTCTAAGAAGTTCAGGACACAGTACTGGTCAAAGAAAGCTGACGCCAGCCATAGTCCTCGCACTTAGGTCAATCTGCTTTTTGAAATAAGTTGGGGTGGCTCAGCATGGAAAAAAAGAACAAAACAGTGGGCCAAGTGACTCACTGTGGGGAGAAAAGCAGAGGAGACATTTCCACAAAATTGAGAAAAGACAGCTCCTCAATGTGTTGATGTGGGATAAAGCAGTTTCATTACTTGTTAAGGGGAGAAGTCAGTCTATTGAGGGTTACAAAAAGTTCAGAATGAGGACCCAGAAACATTGGGTGCTGGCCACTCTGCTTAAACAAACAAACAAAAAGTATCATGAAGGAAATACAGCAGCTAAGAATATCCCAAGGTCAGGAGAAAAGGTCACTCCTAGGTACAGATTTCCTGAGTGGGAAGGAAGAAAGAGGAAACAAATGAGCAACAACAAGACCAACAAAAACAAAAATGCCATCTTTGTTTTTTCAGGTTATATTTTGTTCCAAGTCTCAGTTTCCTGAGATACATCTAAAAAAAAAAGCTCGAAATAGAATTCACTGCACTTTTTAGACTACAATATAGGTGTGTAATGAAGGCATGGTGAGGGGCAAATAGGGTTTTCCCACATAAACACACACACACACACATACACACACACACACACTCAGCTCTCATGCCAAGGTCCTACAAGTAGGTGGATTTCACAGAGACCTTGAAGACTTCTGTCTTCTAGTCTGAGAATATATGATCTAATTTGCAACACATCCACTTTGAAAACTCCTGGTTTTCAAAGCAGTAACTGATCACAATGGGAAAATTAGGCAACCAGGGATTCAGGGGCAGCCATACAATTGCCTTCTAGGGAAGTATTTCCCCTGACGTAAGGATAATAGATGACAGTTTATTTCCCACTCATTGTACAGCTACAGAACTAAAAACTCTACTGTCCAAGGTATTACTTTTCCTAGAAGTGTAGCTAGAAGCTACAAAATGAGAGAGTAGCACTGACTCCTGAAAATAATGTTTCTCTAGAAGGCACCTCTCTGCACTTAAAGAAATTGCTTCAATTCAGCAGTGCATCTGCCAATACGCTTTAACTCTTATTGGGCATTTAAAGTTTATATTTTTAAATTAATTCTTCTTTTTACAAAAACATGAAGTATTCAAAACAGTTACTTTTGAGGGTGGAATCCTTGACACCCTGGGGATACCAGGCTCTAGATTAGCTACTAGGAGAATGTTTTGGCACTTGGTAATTATTTTGCATGAGCAAATCTTATGACTCATCAATACGCATCACTTTAATGATGTCCTCTTCTAAGCAATTTCTTCTAAGAAGTGAGGCACCTCGCTCAGCTGCAGCTGAGGGCACACTACGATGATACATATGAATTCAGTGTCCCCATAAAGGACACTGAAGGGACTTTCCTGTCCTTTAGTTGCTGTCCATAGGGCAACAATGGAGAGGAGCTCTGAGCAATTAGTATTCAAGGCTTCCTCCTATTTCCTGGAAAGGTACAACAAATTGATCAGATAATAAATTAGGCTTTTGTTAAATCCACTCAGTTAGACAGTAATGATTAAATTCAAAACTAGACCATCAATAACATTGAAAAGTAAGTTGACTATGTCACTTCGATGTGCCATTGGCTGCCATGATCTTTTGAGAGCAAACAGAAAGTATTCACCATTTCATTCCAAAAGATTCTTCTGTAATTGCATTTAAGTTACCTTAAGGCCTGACTACTTATCTGGGGAAACTGAACAAAGTACTTGGTGGTTCAGCATACTAATGAGCTAAGTTTGCATCGAGGTAACTAGGTGCCAGTATAAGTCACCATGGCTATAAAATTAATCTGGCACTCCAGAAACCCGGCTGTGCAGAGTCATTATAAACAACAATGTTGCTCCCATAACAAAGGCCGTCCATTCCACATGGCTCAATATGGTCAAGTGTGCAAGCAGAATCCTATGAGAACTTATAGGTCTAAGGCTCAGTTCTGCAGCCAACCACAATTTGAAGTGTGGTTCTCTGGTTTCCAAAAGGAACTACCTCTCTCATCCTTTTCAGATCCACCCAAATTATAGCTTTGGCTGTGAAAAAGGGTTGGGAGAATGACTGCATAGTGAAAATGGTATTTTCTGAAAGGTAATTGCCCTGTTTGTTGGTTCTGCTCCACATCTTGCCCACAGAGTCAAAGTATATTAAAATGTCATAAGGTAGCCTCATTGAAAAGTTGGCCCAGGCAGGGCTCATGCCTTTTACTAGCTGGAGACATATGCTCCAAATAGCAGGTCATATTATAGGAAGATGCTAACATTGTTCCTCAAATACTCTCTAAGAAGAAAGGACACTCTCCACAAACTCTACCTTTGCTGGGGGCTGCCTCCAGGAGGGGGTCTCTCTTATTTCTTTCAGACCTTTGTACTTCCTCTTGGAGGGAAAAAAAAATCCTACTATTTGGGGAGGGTTGCTACAAAATTTTGTATCTATTATTCTCAAAGCAGCAGGTGACAGAATATCTATCACATTCATCAATTTATTCAACAAGTATTTATTGAGAGCCTACGATGGGTCAAAGGTGATTTTAGCACTTCATATATATCACTGAATGTCCGGGTGGAGTTGATTTTCATAGAAGCGGGCGGTGGGAAAACATGATATAAACAAACATAGTAACTAAAATATATAATACATAAGTAGGTGATAAAGGCTAAGGAAAAAACTAACAGAAGACAGACACGGAGATTAGGTGAGTGAAGAGAGAGATAGTTAACAAGTGGAATTGGGTGTTCTGGCTTATAAATAGACCTCTTTGAGAAGATGATATTTGAACAAAGGCTTGAAGAAGGTGAAGGAGTTAGTGATATTGATGGCTGAAGAATGGTCATTTAGGCAGAGAGAACAGCCAGTGAAAAAGCCATGTCAAGAGCATGCCAATCATATTTGAGAAAGTCTGGGAGACCAATGTGAACCTGCCAGGGGAATGCAAGGGAAAGAATGGGGGTAGGAGAGGAGATCCAAGAATAATAGGTACACAGATCAAGTGGGGTCTTGTAGACCAGTGCTTCTTAAACTTTCAAGTGTATATTAATTAACTGGGATCATGTGAAAAAGAAGAGTCTTATCCACTTGGTTTGAGGCTGAGCTTCTTTATCTCTAGTGCCTCTGGTGCTGCTGCTCCATGGAACATATTTTGAGCAGGTGGATTTCTGACCATCATAAGGGACTTTTACTCGGAACACAGTGAGGATTCACTGAAAGCTTTTGCCAGTGTTGAGAATAGACTGTGGCCAGGGAAGAGAAATTGGGAGACCAGTGAGAAGACTACTGTAACAAAGGCCAGAAAACAGGAGAACTTGGGTCAAGAAGGTATCCGTGGAAGCAGCTGGATTATGGACATGTTTCGAAGACATAGGTTTCATAGTTTTCTGATGGATCAGAAGTTGTGTGTGATAAAAGGAGAACCAATATTATACTGAAGTATTTGACTAAAGCAGCTGAAAAATGGAGTGGAGATCAATGGAAATGGGGAATGCTGCAAGTGAAACATGGTTTAGGAGGTAGGTTAGGAGTTTTCATTTGTCCATAATACATCTGGGGATGTTAAGGAGGCAAAGTTTGGAACTTGGAGGAGAGAACGGAACTGGGCATATGAATGTGGATGTAGTTGACACGAGATATTTGAAACCATGAAACTGGATGAGATCACCCAGAGAGTAAATGCAGATAAAAAAGAATAGACCAGTCATGGCCCTGTGACACTCCAACTGGCTTATTTCCTGGTGTTGTTCTAAGGGGGTCTCTTGCCTCCAGGAAACAACATAGAGGAAGCCTTGAAAGGGAATTCTTTCTCAGATTTTGCTAGAAGCAGTTCCTGTGGACTGAGTGTTTGGATTCTCCTCCAAGTCTCCCATACAACATCTCAGTCACACAACTAACAAGACCACTGTCCCTTTAGCAATGACCTGTGGACAAATGCATTGTGGGTGTAAAGGTACAGTTTTCCACCCTCTAGAATCTCAGTTTCTATGTTGGAGCTGCATCCCTTTGCAAGAATTATCCTGTGAATGGTCAATGACTTGGAGTTCCTACATGATTTGTTGAAACAGGTCCAGGGCAAACATCCATTTGAGGCAGCAGCACAAACATTGATTAATTCATTCAACAATGAGCATTACAATGTGTAAGTACTCGCTTAAACAATATAGAAGTTACAGGGAAGAATCACCTACGAACCTTACCCATATGACTGGTTCAGTATCCTGAACTGCTGCGGTTGGCTTGATATTCTTCAAGAAAAACAAACCCACCCCATCCCCTTCCCCAGAGACACATACACCTACACACACGTGCGCGTGCACACACACACACACACACACACACACACACACACACACACACCATCTATTGCCCTTGGGAATCTGTCTTGGATCAACTGCTCCTGCTCATTCCATCTGGTCAAGCTTCTGCTGCAGATTTATCCCTTTGCCACCCTTCTTTTCTCTGACTGCTACTCTGTCAATGGGAATTTAGATGGCTTTCAATTGGCCTGTTTTCCTGGAACACATGGCTCCGTTCTACCCATGACTAAGGCCAGCTGCAGTTCCCAAGACCAAGGGAGGGCAAAGTTGTAGACTTCCTGCTTGTTTAGGACTACTGGTTGTTAGGTATCCTCCTCAAGGAAACTGTGGTGGAATAGAGATTCGTATCATAAGATTGCATGACAAATCAGTCAGAGTATATATGTGTGAATATACATTTTGATGTATTCATAGAAGTGGGCTATTAGTAGCAAAAATATTAACATAATGTAACTGATAGATACATGATACATATGTATCACAGACATAAATCTATTCTGCCTGTGTTTCATCTCAGATGAGGGGCCCACTTTTTTTAGGGGAGAAGACTGTCATTCCCCAATATCTACCCAAATCCAATATCCACCCAAAGGTTAAGTGTGTGCCTCATAATTTTCCAGTTTCTATTAATAGTTCACTCTGGGTCTTTCATCCATGAATTTACCTATGCCTTTTCAGAAGCTACTGACATTTGAGAACGTACCACCTCCTGGGGGTAATGAAAGCGTTTTATGCATCACTGGGAAATGACAGTGCAAAAGGTGTCTGTCAAGGCCTGCCTTGGTTTGTGCTCCCATGGCCACCTCTCCCCACTGCATGAAACACATTTCTCCCACCTATAGACTAATCACTGCTTCAGGAGCTAGGACCAATCCTATCTTTAATCACAAGCACCTAAAGAGATGTCCTTCAACACTTAGTTGACTCTGAGGCAAATCATCACAGTCACCGATTCTGTCAGACTGTATGACCCTGTTCTATAGGTGAGCTTCTGTCTTGTTTCTGAGATCAGCTTCCCACCTTGTGCCCTAGTGGTGGCTTCATAGTCTTTGTCTTGGTTCTTTGTATCCAGGTCCCCAATTTGGTAAGCTGTCCAGGGTTCTAGGCCTTTTAAGAATAGTCCCAGCCATTCCCCTTCACACCTAAAGCCTCTGCCTGCAAAATGGGAATCTTTCCCCAAACCCTGCATTGCCAGTGTCTCCTGATGCTGCCTGTCTACATGTCTGTCTGCATGATGATACCACATTTCTGCACTCAGCCCACCCGTCAGGACTACACAGATATTGGGCATCTGACCCTCTATACTCATGGATCCTCCTGTTGTTGATGGTTTAACTATGTGGATACTGTGCATGGTGCATGGACATTTTCTCTATCATATGCACACATGCAGGAGAAATAAAGAATATTAATCTGAGCCACTGTTTACTGCTCTTCAGATCGCAACTGCTCAATTGAAGAAGGTGCCACAGGCAATGTACAGCAAATCACAGGAAAGGTACAGCAAATCACAACATATATAGCACCCTCTGGAGTTGTGCTGTACAGCAAACCTGATGCTAATCATGGCTTGATATCCTAACAGCACATCTAAAGCACTGTGCTTGTAGCTAGTGAAGTGGTTGTCAGCATACGTGTTAATATCAGCATTTACGTGTGTGGATGTTGACTAAAAGTTCAATAAACTTTAGTTACGGCCTGAAATCAGGGTCAGATTCAAAGGAAAGAAGTGAGGCAATATGCTTAACCTCAAACACTAGGTAAAGTTAAATAATTTAAATAATGCAACAGTAAGACTAAAACTTTTTCTCACTGAGATCAGGCAAGCTGCTTTCCTAGGATAGGTGGTGCAATCCTAAATGATGCAGTACACATTTCAGACTGCAACAGCTCTCACAGCACGTGTGTGGCCTGAGGCATGCCAAAAGCCCTTCTTGCTTTCAATGATCTCCTCCTCCCACCTGCCGGAGATCCTAGCCTCTTACCATTAAAGTCAAATTTTAGGATTGATTGGAATCCTACTGAGCTCCCTTGATTTCCTCTCTATCCCCTCCAAAAAACTGTTATCTTGGAAACCTATTAGGTATTCATTTCAACACAAATCACCATTATATTGTCTTAATGAGTCACATGTAAGTTTCTGAAGGTATATATTACAGCCAACCGTATGGAGGAGGGAAGGGAGAGACAATATTGTCAAGATCTAGGAGCAACCTAATGTATGTGGCAGGATGGGGGTAGTGAAAACTGATCTGAGAAGCAGGAGATGTAGGATCCAAAAGAGGTCAGACTGCTGGCCAACTGTGCAATCCTGGTTAAGTCATGCTGCATCTCTAGGTATCTGCCCTTTCAACTGTAAAGGTGAAGGAATTAGGTTAGATGATTTCTGAGAACTTGCCACTGCTAAAATTGCAAACTATACATCTGGGAAGTTGAAGCTTTTTCTGCATGAAGTGCCAAGGTGGCGATCTTCAAGCAGAACAAGGACACAGATTGAACTGATGCTGAAGGAATTCCCAACAAGGATGAGGAAGTGCCCCAAACCAACTCCACCTCCTACACAATTCTCCCTAAGGCAGCTCTGAAAGACGATGAACACTTAATGCAAAGCAGGAGCTCCAATTGAAAAGGTGGTTTCATGGGCATGATTGGAAGCTGAAGGAAACTGGAAGCTTTACATGTTGGCATTCATTCAGAAGGTGGCACTTGTGAATACCTACTATATACCCAGATTTTCATCTCATAAATAAGGTTATAATGCACTTGGTTAATTCTAGCAAGGTATTAATAGCACATTAATCTGAGTCATAAAAATAAAGTATTTATGGATCTTATTCATCCCTTTAAGAACCAAGTGCCATATGGAAGGTGGTGTTGAAGGAGATGTGAGGTTCACAGATGAATCTCCCTGCTCCCATTCAAGGAAAAGCATCATCATTCTTCCAGGCCCACTGACACCCCTGCCCTCCATGCTGAGCTCGAGCCCCATTTCTCCACAAGCAGCTCCGGGAAGCTCACCCACAGTCTCTGCTCTTCCTGATTTCCTGTGGCACCTACTGCTGCACCTCACACTGTACTTTCACATTCTGACTGTTTTGTTTGCTAATTATCTTATATATGCAAGTCTTGACATTCCAAATGAACTGAAAACTCCTTCAGGCCAAGATCCCATGATACATTTCTCTGTTATCCCTACAAGGGCCTGGCACTGGAGGCAGGCACATATTTGGTGCCCCATTAACATATATTGAACACAATTCATTTCACAGACTTTTGAGTCTACTCAAAAGTTAGGGGGGAGGGAGAGACAACCATAGATTGGGCCAGTTTGGGAGAGACAACACCAGGGACCAGTTTCGTAGAAGACAATTTTTCTATAAACAGGGGCAGGGGAGATGGTTTCAGGATGAGACTATTCCACCGCAGATCATCAGGCATTAGATTCTCATAAGGAGGGTGCGACCTATCTCCCTCGAATGCAGAGTTGCCAATAGGATTCTTGCTCCCATGAGAATCTAATGACATAGCTGATTGACAGGCCGTAGAGCTCAGGTAGTAATGCTTGCTTGCTTGCTACCCACCTCCTGCTGTGTGGCCTGGCTCCTAATAGGCCACAGACTGCTATGGGTCAATGGCCCAGGGGTCAAGGACCCTTGGATTACAGAATCTCAGTCTTAAATGCATTTATGAAAGGAAAAAAAAGAGAGTGAGAGATGTTTACAATAATCATGAAGGTGGAAGGGTCATGACAAATTAAGAATGAAATATTTTGCAAGCAAGGAGGAGAGCAATACATTTTAAATGATGGGCTAAGGCAGCAGTTGTCAAATGTCGACATGCATTGGAATCACCTGGAGAGTGCATGCTGCAGAGCTCCACCTTTAAAGCGTCTTACTCAGTTTGGATATGGCCTGAACATTGGCATTCCTCACTAGTTCCTAGATGATGCTGATGTTTCTAATTCAGGGACAATACTTTGAGAACCACTAGACAGATAAGTCTGAAATAATAAACAGCATTTCAGCAGCAATTTTCATCTTTTTATTTTAAATGAGTGGAAGAGGACACTGCCAAGTAAACAGGATGAGTAAAGGTGTAGAGATAAGGCCAGGCATGGTGGCTCACGCCTGTAATCCAGCACTTTGGGAGGATGAGGTGGGTGGATCACGAGGTCAAGAGATCAAGACCATTGGGTCAACATGGTGAAACCCCGTCTCTACTAAAAATACAAAAATTAGCTGGGTATGGTGGTGCGCACCTGTAGTCCCAGCTACTTGGGAGGCTGAGGAAGGAGAATTGCTTAAACCCAGGAGGCGGAGACTGCAATAAGCCAAGATGGCACCACTGCACTACAGCCTGGGTAACAAGAGCGAAACTCTGTCTCAAAAAAAAAAAAAAAAAAAAAAAAAAAGGTATAGAGATAAGAAAGCAGCCACCATGTTTAGGGATAGAAAGTAGCTGTATGGAAATACAAGGCTACCAGAATTTGGGGGCAGTATTTTGGAGGCCTTCAATGTCAGGGCAGGGAGCCTGGATAATTTATTAGGTTCTAGAGAATATGGGGAATGGTGAACATAGATTCCAAGAAGAGGCTAACAATAGGAGGCAATGGCAGAATGGACTAGAGGGTTTGATAATTAAGCCACTAGACCAAGTTGCCTTTATTAAGGGGAAACAAAAATAGGATTGAGACATGTGTTCTTCCAAAAGCCACTCCATATGCTTCTGGAGTTTATCTGAGTAAGCAGGACAAAGGCCCCAGTTTGGCCACAGTGCAGGGCTTTGATATTCTACTTTTATTATCACACATACACAAACACATAGGTACACCAGAAATTAGCTAATGCCTCCTCACACACCTGTTTGAAGGAGCCTGGAGCTCTGATGTTAAGATTTAGCCTGGTGCTAGCTGTATGGGTGTGGAAGCATTACCAGATTCCCATGGTGAAGTGATTCTCTCAGCTCAAGAGGTGTCCAGCATCAAACCTGACATAACAAATGGAGCTTTAGAGGAGGAAAATGGTATCAAACCTGCTCATGGGGCTCTGTTTGAAAAAAAAAATACTGAGTTTCAGTTCTGTCTCAGCCCCCCTTCGCCAAAAAAAAAAAAAAAAAAAAAAAAACCTGTAGACACATAGTGCCAGATGCTGTATTATGCATGATAAATATATTATTTAATTCTCACAAAAGGAATGTTTATTATCTCTGTTTTACAGATGAGAAACCCAAGGCACAGATAAGTCAAGAAAGATGACAAGATCACAAAGCTAGTAAGAAATGGAGCCAATATATGAACTCGGAAAGGCCAAGAATCAGCATTAATGCAGTTAGCCACTACACTAGGTGTGTACTCTCTGCTGGCTAACAATCCTGAGGTTATGCTTGCATTTGAAAAATAAAGTCCTGATTTCTCTTACACCTTCTCCTCGTCTGTCCTCTCTTTCTTCCTTACTTCTTTACTTTCAAATTATTGAGCAGCTATGATGTATCAAGCACTACGTGCATATTGAAACTGCTTTTAAAAAGCTGAGCAACAAAACTGTTCTAAGCAGAGAAGTAATTCTAGTTGTGAATTACATTATGTGGGGAGGACACAGGGTCTTCAAAAGAATCAGCCACTCTATGGCGCCATCCTCTTGGAGTGCAACTCTGGCTACACTTACAACTTGATAAAATTCCAGGACCTTATCCCCGGTCACATTTAGTTTCTTATCACAAATCATACTGAACATTTTGCAATGCCAAATAGAATCCAAAACCCCCTGGAAGAAGATAGTGTAAAGAGGGCTTTTTAATAGTTTTTTGGGAGAAAAATATCTTAAAAACACATTCATCTGAATTCTTCTTTCAATTCTCCGATGGAATGCTAACCTTTATTTGCAAGTTTGTGAGATTTCTGTCAAAAGCTTGCTGTAGCCTGAGGTTTAAACCAGAGAGAATCTGACTTGGTCCCGAGGCAGGTACCTTTGTAGCTTTCTAATCTCTCTCTCAAGTTCACGGGCTTTTAAGAGAGGTTGGTGATGTTCCCTGCAGAGGATTTTCTGTCATTTCATGGGCAGGAATGCGTGGTGATGATACTAAGAACTGAAGTTTAAATCTCTTTACATTTTCCTTAATTGCCATTATTGGCCTAATTGCAGGTACAGGACTCAAAGAGAAAGCATGCCACTTGCCATCTGTAGCCTGAAGGTACTTGAATCAAACCGAATCTGTTCAGGATGTAAAAGACACTTTAGCATATGCAGAGGCCCAAAATGGCTTTATAGACCCAAATCCTTTTAATAAGCTTAAGACAGGCCTGAATTTATTTAAATGTCTAATTCTAAATGTACGTATGCCTAGTAGTAATGTTTACCATCTGTCTGACACTGCTTGTTGAGGTAATTGTCAAGCTACAGTATGACATATGGTGCACATATTTGGACCTTAAATATAACAGCATTGGCATGAAACAATTGGAAACCAAGATTTAATCTTTGGTATCATTCAAGTTGGAGTTGAACAAACAGACAGTTCTGGGCTATTACTGTTTTATTCCTTTATGATAAATACTCCTCCATAGGCATGTCTGAGAACAACATTGGAGTGGCAGGCCTGGTTTCAAAGCACTGCCTTTTTCTTGCTCTGGCTCTGCCACTTAGAAACCCAGCTGTGATGGCAATTCTGCAGTGGGGGCCAGAAGTCAGTCTCCAGCTCAGGCAGCGTCTGGTCTCAGCCAAGGAATATAAGGAGGGTCCCAGGTGAGAGGCCAGAAGAGCTGTTGCTTTGGAAGGAAAAGGCAGATAAAGGCAATAACAACAGCTGCAACTCCTCTTTCTCCTCTGTATTCTATTTTTCTACCTTCTCGTGTTGTCTCCATTCTGTTCTATTTCCCTATTTCGTTTTCCCATCACCATGCCAAATATGGTGGAGTCAGTGGAAGGGAGGAAGACAGGGTAGAGGCGGACATCTCCGTAAGCCCCCTAATGCCCTGGGGAAATGCACATGGCTCCAAGGGATGAGAACAACACCCTTTTCAAGTTATTTTGGTTAAATGATAGAGACCCTAGAGTGCTCCCTTTTTTCTTTAAATACTAGCAGCACTGTAGCATTAGATACAGCTGTGTAGATGCCTAAAGCCTGACTTGAAAGACATACTTTATGCTTGGATTAGAGGATGAGTGTAGCTATTGTCGTTGCAGTCGCTGTCTGGATCTAAAGTGATGTAAATATGGCAACAGGAATAATGTAACTCTTGCAGTAATGTTACTAAGAATGTGGTCCATACCTCTTCTCAATGGGTATGGCACTCCATACAATAATAGCTCCCAATGAAAAGTCAACATAGGCACTCGTTCTTAAATCCTGCTTCTATCCCCCCACTGCACTGCCTTTTATTTATAAAATGAGGCACTGGGGAATTCTGAGGGACGAGCAAGGCAGTTGATAATGGGGTGTGTGTGTGTGTGTGTAAGTGCCCATGTAGTTTAGGAAGACTTGAAGACTAAAATAACAATATACTAGGTCAGTCGCCAAGGTAATTCAGCCTTGGATTTTCCCCCAGCCCGAAATGACGACTTGATTCCATATTTTGGTATCCTGCCAAGTTCTGTATTTAAGCCTCAAGCTTAACATGTCCTCTGTTCCTAATTAACAACAAGGCTAAATTTAGTATAGGTTTCTCCGATGCCACCACAGTCACTAAACGATTCTAGAATCTAACAAGACATGTTACTTAGTGGCTTCAGGAAAAGGCAAAACAAACCTAAAGGTGCCTCTCTAAGATCAGGTGACCTGGGGTGCTAAGGATTTTTGAAGCACAGGGATAAGATTGGCCATTGTGTAATGTTTAAATTTTGACACAGGAAATTTTCTCCCTGGAGGCCAGAGTACACATTGTAGCAGTGAAGGGTTACACTCTCCAAGAGGCCTGGCCCCAGGGAAACAATGAGAAGAGGAGTGAGATGCAGTTCTCATGCCCTCCCACTCCCTTCAGATTCCCACTGCTCTCCTGCCCTGACTCTGATCCTTGGGTAGAATTTCCAGCAGATCAAAACCCTCCAGTGTATTACCACCTCCACCCCCTGATGTGTCTGCACCTTCAGACTGGAGTTTCTCTGCAATCACGTCCCACACATCAGCCTTTCCTCCTGACTGCCCCCCTCGACCACTCCAGTGCTATTCCCAGGCTCTCCACAGGGTGTTATTTTTTTTTTCAAATTTCAAATCTATAGAACAGCTGCAAGAATAATACGACAAAGGATGAGCTAGTTATAACCTTTGCCTTGAGTCACCAGTTACTAGCATCTTGCCATATTAACTGTATTTTTCCTTTTCTCTTTCTGTATATGTATGTGTACTTAGGAACACATATGGTGTATGTAACATTTTTATTATTCTTGCTGAACTGTTTTAGAGTCAGTCAGACATCCTGACTCTCTCCTCCTAAGTTTCCTTGCATGCATGTCCTAAGAACAAGGATGTCACCTAGATAACCTCAATGACAATCATAACACTTGGGAAACATTACATTAATACTGTACTAGCCACTGTACAGCCCATGTTCATATTGTCCCAGAATGTCCTTTTTATCAGTCTTTTATGTAGGACATAGATGTTTACGGAAGACCTGAGCCAGTTGTTTTGCAGAATTTTAAAATTTAAGGGTTGTCACTTTTGCATCTTCATTAATAGTCCCAAACATCCCTGTATGTGGTTAAGGCTTAAGTTCTCATTCTTGCTTAACTATGAAGAACCAAGGTGCTGGGTGACCTGATGGAGGCCATACAGCTTACTGCTGGCAAAGCCACAGGGAGAGAGCCCATTTCTCCTGACATCCTTCCTGGAACCAACTAGAAGAGTTGGGACAAAAGAGCATATTTATGGTCCCTTCTCTTGCCTTCATCTTAGGGGCCCTATAACCACAGATTTAACTTCTGGAAGGCCTGATCTCCTCTCTTACTTCTGGCCTTGCTCCCTTCCACTTCTGCAAATAGTCACACTGAGCCACTGTAATTCAGTCTTCCGCGAGTTTGTTGGGCGGCCCGAGTCTCTCCAGGCTCAGATGATAGGAATGAGGAAAATTCTCCTGATAAGGACAAGCCTTTACTCTCCATGCCTCTTTTTTTTTCCTGCAGAAGGAAGGAAGGGAATTTCCACTCTGCTCCACAAAGATAAACACTACGGAGGTAATTCCTGTGGACACTCCATGGGAAGTGACTGGTAAAACCAGAGGAAGAATCTGAGTGTCCAAATCAGCCTCTTCCTCTTTTGTTTCAGGCTGCCTGTCTGAGAAGACATACTTGCATGCTCACATTGACTGCCTGTGTGTGTCTGTGTGCACGGTGGGTGCAGTTAGAGGAATGAGTTCCACTTAGAGGGCAAATTAAGGCACCCATTTGGTGGCACATCAAAGACATATGACATTCTTTAATTAGCTTTATCAAAAATAAAGCTGTTATTTTGATGTTTATCTGTCTGATGCCTGTAATCCCCTGTTGTTTTCAGGAGGGCAAAGGGGTCTTATTTATGGGCTCCCTGGATCTCCTGCTTTTCTATCAGAGCATTAACCATAATAGAGCAACTCAGGCTTCCTACGTCCCTTACCATGGGGCTGAATGAGCACTATGCTTGCAGTGAACTCTCTCCTGAAGAAGAGAGAGGGTTTCCTAGGTTGTGGCACAACAGGGGCAACTTGGGGCTGCTCAGGCAGGGTGGGGATGGTGAGGACAGAGGCAGCCAGCCTGCCTCAGCTGAGTCCTGGCCAGCAGGTCTGCCTGGAGACTCCAGGAAGAATTCAGAAGGTGGGAGGAGAGGCCTGGTTCTGGTAAGCAGGTGCAGAGGATAACAATGGAGGGGAAAGCCCCTATTTCAAACTCTTTGGTGAAAAGGAAAACCCAGCTGATGCTGCCTGGCAATATACCATCTCTGGGCTTCCAAGAAGAGGCCACCGGTTTACAGAGGGAGAAGCAGAGGGCTTTGTGTCCAGCTTCCAAGGGCTAATGTGTTTGCTATGGAAACTAAGCCTCGGGGTTCCTACAAGGTTCTCTGGCTCCTTTACCAGGAGGTGACTGGAACTGTCCTTTCTAGAACTAAGTCTTTCCCTCAGATGCAAAAAAAAAAAAAACGGACTGTTGTTAGTCGGGGGTGTGGGGGAGGGAGGGGGTGAGGGTGGTGACAAAGGTTAAGTGGCAGTAAACACAAGGATTAGAGTCTCTTGGCCTTTTGGCATTTGCACCACACTTACCTACATGATAAGCTACAAAGGAAAGACACACTATTGAGCCACCTAAGAGATTGCTACAATCAAATGTCTAGTTTGTGACTAACTTGATCCCTTCTTGCTAAACATTGGCATTTTGTTAGCTGTGAGACTTTTTCCAATGTTGGTATCATTAGGAGAAGGGAGATATTGATTTGTCTTGAGAATAAGCAAAGGCCATGCACAGGCTCCACATTTCATGTCCCAGTGGACACTTTTATGATCTAAATGAGTTTGAAAATTTGCTACATAAGACATTCCATATGCAGACTGAATACGTTCTCGTGTGTGAGCACACGTGGGTGTGGACATGAAAATATTCAGAAACAACTAAAACTTGAACATTTTCCATTTCTTTTGCTGCTGCCACTTTATTTTTTTCCAAGGATGCTCCAATGTGGTTCTTTAATCTTAGGTTCCTTAAAGACGCTCTCTTCCACAAGCAGTTAGCAGGGAATGCAGGGGAACAAAACGAACCCATGTCTCAGGCGCCGACTTTCCAGCTAGGATGGAAAGAATGTGGTTTGTAGATGACCACGGCAAGGAAAGCAGAGTAGGGCACCATGCACTTTTCTGACCCCTCCCTCACACTGCTACGCTCACCCTCCCTCACCTGCCATCAACGTCTCTAGGGCTTGGCCCGGGTCATGGAGACTTTTCTCTCAGGCTCTCCTGAAACCACGGTGATCTTTACGATGGGACCCCTTGAGGTGCTCTTCAGGGTCCACAAGTAGTGAGCCCACGGCTCTGAATACAGACGAGTGAGGTAATACACGAAAGAAAATATGTTTGAATCAAACAAAATGTGTGTGAAATCTCTGACTCCTCCTCTTTAGGACTTGTTTTCTTATCTGTGTGTAAAGTGTAACTATTAGTATAGAGTATATCCCTCAACTTGCTTTGAAATGAAATGTATTTTGAATGGTACCAACTGCTCAATGGATGTGCAAATATGTGAACTTCTCTCTGTGTTGACCAATATCTGAGCAATAGCTTTATCTTTCAGAAGGATGCCTGCTCCCCTGGTAAGATCTACTGTATGACAGCAGCAACATCCATGGTCCAGAGAATGGCAGGACCATGTGTTGCAGAAACCAAAATACTGAGAGGGGAGAGACCTGGGTTCCAGTCCTGGTGCCTCTGTCATCTAGCCCCATGACTACGAGCAAGTCACTTCACTTCTCTGGGCCTGTTTTTGCCCACCTCTGAATAAGTGCCTGTTCCACCAAACTCACAAAATATTATAAAGAGCAGTAGAGATGCAAGTATAACAGTCTCCTTTCAATGGCAAGGCTCAATTGAAAGAGTCAGATCAACAATATCAAATGCTGGTGGTCGGGTATCGGCTCCAGCCGCTTCTCTGCAGTTCCCTAAAGACGCTCTCTTTGACAATATCAAATGCTGGTGGCTGGGTATCGGCTTCAGGACTGTTATTCTGTATTGGGACCATCCTTCTAATCCTATTCTGCTCATATGGTAAAAAGACAGCACAGTTGTGTTTCTGAAGTAACAACCAGGACCAGAAAAGGCCCTTACTCCCCATATCTGAACCAATGTCATCAGCTCCCAAATAATAGGATTAATCACATATTAGGACTTAATCTGAATCTGAAATGAAGCTCTGAAGATCTATACTTCTAGGATACTTCTTGGCATTCTGGACTGGGCATATGGATGGCTAGCTCTTCATTAAGCAAGTCTTGTGCTTTAACATTCATTCATTCAACATTTACTACATTTATCAAGCACTTAGTAAGTGGCAGTCATTGAGCACAGCCAATTTATTTTATCTCCACACTCTGAATTACTTATTATTTTCATTTTACAACTAGGATAACTGTGACTTGCCCATAGTCAACTAGCTGGTGAAGGACAAATCAGTCGGAATACACCAAAGTATTTCTTTTGACTTCACCATACAGTACAGATAGCCTCACAATTTCTATCAGCAACAGGTGTACCAGGATTTGGTATGTTCTCACTTTGTTTTTCTTTCTGACAAAAGAAGAGTTTACACTATGAATGAAGATCCAATATGATGAATGGTGACTCAGGTGTATATCACTTCAAAGAGAATCATCATTACAGAAAACTATTTTTTTTCCCTAAATAGATAGATCAGCAGAAAGATATTGGAATTTTATCTCAGAATTCATCACAATATATCACTAAAGGTCAAGTTTCCCTAAGACATCTAACATACAATTTGAGTTTCAAATATTTGGTTGATGCAGATTTTTGTATTGTATTACTTGAACAAAGCAAGTATAAGATAGTGCATACTCAATAAATTAGACACCACTCAAGGCAAAATATATTGTCACTGATATTTCATATCAAGTGCCAGGACAAAAATACAAAATGAGACCAGCCTTTAAACAAAAATGAGATTGGTTGTAGGAGAGGGGAGATCACAGTGTACTCTGATTTTCATTCTTATTGGGCTTGTCTTTTATGGAGACATCACACTGAGAATATGGTTTGATGAGAATATCAAATGCTTTTTTTGAACCTAACAGTTTGGGTCATAGGACTCACAAATGACAGAAGGCAGGAAGAGTATTAATACATGGAGGTAGAGTCAAGAGACATTTCATGTCCCAGTGGACACTTTTATGATATAAATGAGTTTGAAAATTTGCTACATAAGACATTCCATTCACTGGAATAGAAGGGAGCCCTCTTTCAAAGATGATATGACATGCCCTTGCCATTATCACATGGTTTGGGTCATACATTTTACCAATTACTGAATAGCCTTTAGTGTTTTCATCCCATGCCAATTTTTTTTTTTTTCCATTTGCACTTTAGGCCAGAGGTGGGAGTGTAACATCTTTCTTTCTTTCCATGTGGTAGCCTTATCCCAGGAAGCCCTTTCATTTGGAGGACAGGACCAAAACAAAAGAACACAGACCATGCAGCTGAATGTGCCAGATTCCCAGAGGAGCCCACTTTCTGTAGCGTACTTTTAAGTCAAAGAATTTATTTATGTTCTCTCTCTCCTTTCTTGGTCAACGACACGGGTCAAAGGCATTTAATCAAGCCCTTCTAGAGAGATAGGTCCCATCACCATGCAGTGCAACGATCTAATTTGTCTTCTGTCAAAAAATGTATTTTGGGAACAGAGTGGAATATGATAAGTGTGATGTCTTTTTATGGTCACTGCTGAAATATGTGTATGGCACAGATTTGCTAGGCTCATTATTGCATCTGTCTCTGGATAAACACTGAAATTGTTGTTACTGTGGATGCTAAATACTGAGGAAACATGGGGAGGTATTTTCTTTATACTACTCTTGAGTTCAGCTAGTTAAAGACAAAATTACCTACTGGTCTCTGAATCTGAATAATTGATAACCAAAAAGGCAATGCAATGATGGAAAGGTCTACGGGCCAGATGCTTGATTGTTGCTGGAGAAATAATGATGTAAATGAAGTTTATAGTAAAAGAAAACAAAACCAAACCAAAAATCTCCTCCATCCAGTAGGTGGTGCCAAAATTTATAATGTTTGGCTACTTTGGACTTTATGGACAGCTTGCTAATTGCTTTGTCAATTAATTTAACGGATGTAATTTAATTTATTTTGCTGCATCACATAATGGTTTATTAAACAACTCATATTCAGCTCCTTGGCCCTGGATGACCAGCTTATTTGTTACTGCTGCTAACAGTTTCCAGGAACCCTCTGTTGAATCCTCATCTTCCTAAATGAGAGAGGGTGGGAAACTTGATCCCACATATTAAACAAGGGCAGATATAGACTTAGTTTCTGAACTAGACTTTATATCTAAAACTTAAATTTTAACTTGTAAAGTAAGAAGACAGAATGATGTCCCATTTGTAAGGTACTAGAGAAAATGTATTTTGGTCCCACGGAGGATCTTCCCTGCAAGTCCATTGCAGGTTTTTGCTATACAGTAAACCCCTGATCTGTCCTCATGTATTTTCTTGGATATAATTTCTTTCATTTTCTTTGCTAAATAAGTGGAGAAAAAATTACTCATTAGACAAGGAAAGGAAGTGAGAAGCTAGCAATAAACTTGATGGGAAGGGAAAATTCCATCTCTAAAAATAACCCTAGTCAGTCACATGTCTCTCTGGCACTTAGCAAGGTCCTTGTTTAATCTCGGGGTGGGGGGAACCATGAAAGCTCCATTTCTAAAGCAAATGGAAGAACTCACAGAATTGTTTGAGCTGATGAGGAGAAAATATACATTTTTTTCTGGGATTCCCCATTTGCCCCGGAGCCAGAAGTACCTTCACTTCTCTGTTGCCTTTTCCAGAAATTCCCAGAGCAATGCTTTCCTCTACTGCATGGAAGCAATTATGCAACTGAGATAACCAGAATTATTTACACAAAATAGCAAACCTGTTTCACAGGTGAAGAAACTGAAGTATATGTGTTGACTTTTGCCAAGTAAAGTCAAAAGGAAAATTTAATAATGCTTTAAGGCACTCTCTCCTCTATAGAATATCTATATGTAAGGACAGGCAAATGTACCTTTCTGAATGTAAATCTGAACCAAGTGACTCTGTTAAACAAGGGAAGCCTTTGAAATAGATTTAGAAGAGTAAAAGTGACAAATTATCAAGGTATGGATCTACAAATACCTGGGTCCCACATCATGTAGCTGATGTCAGAACCTCTGTAAGAGGGACCTGGGCACTGGCTTCTAATGTAATTTTCAAGAAATTCTAATAACTGCTAAATGAGTAAAATGTAATCCTGGCTAGTAGGGTACTTGAAAGCAGTGGGGAAGGAAATTAGAATGATGTCTGTTTTTATTGTTTATATAAAATGGTTCAATGTTATCATTTGATAAAAGTATGGAATAAATTCATATGCATTGATTGTATTATGGTCTTAATTATTTTAAATTACATAAATGTATGTAAGTCACAATTATTGGCCATTGAAACATACAGTTTAGAAATTGTCAGCAGATGTTGATATCTTG
Source organism: Sapajus apella (assembly GCF_009761245.1). NCBI lineage: Eukaryota > Metazoa > Chordata > Mammalia > Primates > Cebidae > Sapajus > Sapajus apella. The sequence continues at coordinate 17,801,693 of NW_022436977.1, forward strand.
ATATTTTTTTCCCATTTACAATTTAGTTCCATTTACATTTGGTGGCATTTGTTGAACAGCTACAGAGAGAATGAAAGTGCACCGTGAGAGTGTAATTAGGTCTATGTGACCCACCAAGTATCTGTTAAACAAAGAGAGATTTCTCAAGGACAAAGTGGCTTCTAACCAGTAGCCACTGGTCTTATATTTCATCAGAAGCGTCATTCTACTTGTGTCCCAGCTGACTGGCTATGAAACTGGTTGTGAAAATGACTTCTCAAGAAACTAGAAAGTCTAGTAGTATTGCAGTGCCAAAAGAGATTTTGGCTGCAGAGGTGGGAGTGTCTGAGCTTATCATTGAGGGATTAAGAGCCAGAGTGTTAGCAACTATCTTTCAAGTAGCCATGATAATGTCAAGAACTTCCATGAGTGGGAATATTGGTATTGCCTTTAGGTGCTGAGATTAAAACAAACAAAAAAGCTTGACCCACTGACATAATAGGTCCTACCACCATCTGTGAGCCTGGTGTTCTATGGGGGAAAAATAACAGGCTATCAATATATGATTTACCTGCAAAAGCTTTAGAACTGCAATTTCAAGCCCTCCAGATGGAGCTTTATCTTTCGTTCAAAAAATGTTTTGTTTCCATCTCAGAAACTATAAGCAATGGGTAAAGTTGAACCCCAAGTTTTATAAGAAATATAATCCTGAGATATAGCATGTGACTTAAAATCACACAGCTGAAAATATTAGAATGATCTTATATCACATCTGAAAGCATGACCTAGTCATCATACTTTATGAAACAAGACATTTAAATGTAAAATATCATGACATTAGTAATCCTATTCAAACATTTACCATGAGTTATAATTTAAAATTATGAATTATATGTCCATAATTAATTTTTGATACAAATAACATAAATGTGTCATTTTGCGGCTGGTGTCACCTGGCTTTGCAGGTAAGCCATGGAAGTTATGCAGAGTTGGTTACATGAGCCTGGGAAGGGTCCAGAAGCTAGGATAGAAAGACTATTTCTGGGGACAGATTAGAAGACTAGAGAGGAGAAAAGATCTTTGGTCTTAGACCTTAGTCTTGTTCTCCATCCCACCATTCACTAGATGTGCAACCTTTAACAAGTTTCATAGAATTCATGACCTTCAGTCTCCTCATCTCAAAGTACCAACAAGTAAAATCCCATGAAATCATTTTAAGGGCTAAATTACAATGATGCATAGAGAGTGATCAGCAAGGTTCACAGCAAGCACACAAAAGTGGCAACAATACTTTATACGGTTATTAATTGCTGGTCTCCATGGAGTTGCTTGAGAGAATAACCATCATTCAATAAATAAAGTTTGTTATTACATGCTACAGAACATAGTGTCAATAGTGGACAACGTCAGGAGCAGGTCTGCTAGAAATATACCTGGAATGTCTACCCTGAGAATTTTAACGTGTATCTCATATTTGAGGCCACTGACATTTCTGCCTTCCTCATGATTCTCCTGATCTGCAGTCCTGAGGGCCTCTTGTGTCTCCAGTAGCATTTTAAGAGGAAAACATCAATCCCTTTGCAATGTTCCCCAGAGCCTCTCTATGGTAAATCTTTCACACAGTGTATAACATATATTTTGAATCAGTCCTTGATAAACATATCCTTCAAATATGGTGAAAATATATGCATTTGCATAATTTATGAAAACAGAAGCAGACACTTTTATTGGGATTAATTCACAATATTATCTCCTAAATATAATGAGACATCTATAACCCAGAAAGACGTGGACTCCTGAAATTCCTCATTCTAAGTAAGATGTGAGAAAGCACCTTTCTTTCCCATCCAAAGACATAGTTCCTAGTAGCTCTGAGACAAAAATTTGATAATTTCATGTATTTATCAAGATTGATGAGAGATGCAAGAAAGAGAATGCGAGGTACCAAAACCAAATTTACTTATTTTGCAGATTTGCTTCAGGCTGGTTGATAACTCTCAATTCTTAGAATAGGAAAGAGGCATAAGGTTTAAGTTCTACTGTTCCCATTGCTAAGTAAAAACCTAAAATGATAAGCACATGGTAGAAATCCAGGTTATAATCAGGTCACTCTTTTTTTTTTTTTAGTTTCTCTCTCTCTTTTTTTTTTGAGATGGAGTCTCACTCTGTTGCCCAGGCTGGAGTGCAGTGCAGTGGCATGATCGTGGCTCACAGCAACTTCCACCTCCCCGGTTCAAGCAATTCTCCTGCCTCAGCCTCCCAAGTAGCTGGGACTACTACTAATTTTTTGCACATGCCACCACACCTGGCTAATATTTTGTATTTTGAGTAGAGACAGGGTTTCACTGTGTCAGCCAGAATGGTCTCAATCTCCTGACCTTGTGATCCACCCATCTCGAGGTCACTCATTTTATTGTTACAGAAATGCATGATCCTAAAGTGGTGTTGTAGGCAGTAGGTTTGTTAAAACCGAATGGATCAAAGTCTGAAAACAATGATTGTCACATTTTAGAGTGCGGACTTAGTTTTAAAAGCAGGAGGGAATCAATGTGTTTTAACAGTATTGGAGCCATGCTTTAAGAGAATAGTCTGACGACAGTATACAAAGGGATAGAAAATAAGGGAAGAGGTTTATTGTGCAATGGTTCCTATGGGAAATGCTGAGGTCCCGACATAGTGTTCACATTAGACAGACGCAAGTAATCTCTGCAGAAGTAGAACCTACTGGGAACTGAATACAAGCCAAAGAAGGCCAAAGAGGGAAGCCAGGGAAAGACAGAAAATAGTAGAAAGATTCCAGACCTTCACTAGTGGTCAAATGATAGCATGGTACTACAGTTTACAGAATTAGAAGATACTAGTTATAGCAGAAGGTGGATTTGGGGATTTTATGCATGTTGGTCAAGGTGCTGGGAAGGCTGTTACAGAACTGGCCAAGGTGCATTGGGAAGGAAATCTGAAGCCATGTAAGGAGACTGAGGCATACAAATATTTTTAAGAATCTACTAGGGAGATGTTTGCTATCAAGAGAATTGATTGATCTACTGAGGGAGATAGTACATATTTATGGGAGGAAGGGCAGTCCAACAAGAGAACTAGGAAAGTAGGAATTTTAAAAGAAACTAAACAGCAGTGTTCATGTGATGAAGACTAAGCAAATGAAATCTACCTTAATAGAAAAGATGACTGAAGGGCAGCAAAGGGTATAGATTTTGTTTCACACGGAAAGGAAGAAACAAAGAAATAAGCCATCAGCTTGGGAAGGTGGCAAGCTTGAGGAAAAATAAAAAGCTTGTTGTTTCTTTTTGTTTGGTGTTAGAGACGACAGTCTAAAAGTTATATGGAAAATGCCAAAGTAAGAGAATGGTTTATGAAGAAAGACACTGACAGAAGCAGCAAGAAATAGAATCAAATACAGAGAAGAATGAATGAATTCTGGCAACAAATAGGAATCTTTCTTTTTCACAGGCAGAAAGGAAGAGATGACAAAAGAATGGTACCTCGCAAGACAGAAATTATGGGATTGTGGCAGACATGAGGGCAACTACTAAAAGAGTGAAGAAAGATCTGAGACTGGTATTGTGAGACAATGGGATATTTAAAAATCATTGCTGAGATTTTGGCTGGCACAAACTAGTGGTGCATTGAAGGACTACAGTGTCACTGTACTGGTCCATGTGAGGAGGCAGCAAAAAGTAGTGTTCATTTTTTTTTGTTGTTTTGGAGATGGATTCTTGCTCTGTCCCCGATGCTGGAGTGTAGTGGCACAATCTCGGCTCATTGCAACCTCCACCTCCCAGGTTAAAGCGATTCTCCTGCCGCAGCCTCCTGAGTAGCTGGTATTATAGGCACGCGCCCCCACACCTGCTAATTTTGGTATTTGTAGTAGAGAAGGGGTTTCACCATATTGTTCAGGCTGGTCTCAAACTCCTGACCTCACGATGTGCTCACCTTGACCTCCGAAAGTGCTGGAATTACAGGCGTGAGCCACTGTGCCTGGCCAATAGTATTTACTTTTGAAGGCTTTCTCAAGTGGTTTTTGGTGGCTCAGAAGTTAATGCGTCCAAAAATTATCAGAGCTGGAGACCAGCTATATGAGAGGAGTGAAGGTCAAGTAGGTGAGACATCCTTGAATCATCCTCATTAGAATGCTGAGAACATTCCTAAAAGAGAATCCAGGCAAAGATAAAAAATAGAAAAACATGGGAAAAGATAACAAACCAGGAACATGAGCAGTCAGGTACTGAAGAAGATGTGGGGGATCAAGATCAGATGTAGGTGAAGTTATTATCAGAGGTGAATTAGGACCATTTTAATGATGATGAGATCAAAGGTGACTGAGTCACTAGTGTTGGAGGTAGGATGAAAACATAAGTTTGTGGAGCCGAAAACAGGAGTATGTATTAAATTTGGGGAGGAGGGTGAGCTTACAGTAGAGTGGGTAACTAAGAGTTAGGTTCTGACATCACTGAGGACACAGGAAAGTGTGGGTGGGTGTGCAATGAGATCGTGGAGAAGGTGCTATGAACACACCATGGGCAAATCTTTCAGAAAGTAAGTCCTCCGTTCTGTGAAGCAGTGGCTGAATGGCCCCTGCTTAAGTAGCACCAGCACTCCCAGAGACAACAAAATATGGGTCAGGTCTAATGATGGAAATCATGAAAAATCACTGTACTGCTTAGGCTTTGACCAGTTACAGAAAATATTGAATCTGAATGTAAATTAGCTCCAGTGTTCCATTAGTATATATTAGCATCAGTAATCAGAAATCTAAAGAAGAAGATTAATGGAAAAATGAAGGTGAGTCCCTAGTGTTTTCATTATACTCGATATCTAGTGAATATTGTTTCTATCTCCCTTAGAGAATTTCCTTTCAGAGACGAAGTAAAAAGTGTGTATATAAAAGAAATATTGATTAGCTTAACAACCTCATTAAATTTGATTAACCTTTTAAGAGTATGAGGTAGATCTTTAAACTCTACAAAGCTGAAAAATACTTGTAGTTTCAATGAAGGGCACCTTTTAAATTCTTTGGAAATGTATGAGAATTGGGTACTTAGTAAAGTTAGAATTCAAAATTTTAAAATGTGTTATTCTTTCTGTACTTCTGCTTTTCAGCTACTCAGAATTAAAAATAACTTGATATTTGTTTTATTTGTACAAATATTTATGAAGAGACTGCTACACCAAACCAGGCTAGAAGACAGGTCGATAGAATAAAGAAAAATTAAAAGTACTACCTTACACATACACACACATTCAGATGAAAAGTTTTAGCATGTTCCTTCCTTTTTATGTTTCCCAAATTCTACAACGTTTGTGATTCATGGATTCATAAACAAGACCAAGTAACAAGAGTTTTAACACAAATAGTAATGGAACTATTAGAAAAAAGGACAGAAATTTACCTCTGAACTACAATAGCTAACCCCTGCTACTCCGCAACATCAGTTTAAAAAGCAAGTTCTTTGGCATCAGTAAAAAGTTGAATTAGCTCCATGAGTCTCAATTTACAATGAAGCATAACATAAGCTTTAAGGGAGAACAGAACTTAATAACAAATGAAAAATCAGAGAAGTTTTCTTTCTTTTCTAAAAAAAAAATATAGTAAGGAAAACTGCATTCTTCTCCTGAATACACAGTTGCACAAACTATTATTATTTATAGAGCTTCTTTAATTACATACAACCATAAGAACGACTTACAGTTTTTCTTTTTCCTATTCAGAGCAGATTTTTAACAAGAAAATGGTAAGGAATCAGAAACTTGGTCCCTCATGTAGTCGACCTTCTAAATATTCACTATTTTTATTGTCTGTCCATTGTATTTTCTTCCCTTGAGATACTGGTATGGTAATCAAAGCGTGGGAACAGTTAAACATTATTACAAAACCCCAAAGCCAAACGCATCCTCCACAAAAAACTGCATTTCTCTTCCAACAACTAACTGTGTTTGTGATTAAATGCAAATATAAATGCTAGCAATCAAAACAATGGCTTGTAATCCTATGCAGAATGATTCATGAATTAGCGTGCGTGCATGCGCGTGTGTGTGTGTGTATCTGGATATATGTATATACACACATATATCTCTTTCTCCAGATTTTTAAATGTACTTTAGAGGATAGAAGAAAAATAAGAGCGAAGAATTCAAGTATTTTGAATTATAATAAAAGATGCTGCCAAGTCCTTCAGCAACTGTTTATCATGCTAAATACATTATAATAACTATTCACTGGTCATATATATTAAAATTTCCCAAATTATGTTCAAGATGCATAAAACTTAATGGGGAAACTTTTAAAGCTTGAATTTCAGTACAGAAAAACCTTTGGCATGTTCTCTACTTGAGATTTTAATGCTGCTTAGAAATTTCTTTTGGGCATTTAGAACCCCTTTTGTGATTCTTCATCAGCTGTTTTACAGACAGCAATGATCTCTATAATATACATTTTCACTTTCTGCATGATTGAAAGAGTTCATATGCTATATCCAATTTTAGCGTAGTGTGTAAGATTAAATTTCTAGAATACAGAAAGCGATCGCCATCAAAACTGCACTGTTGCTGTTTATAGTAATTCCCAGCATTTACTGTTTGATGGACATTTGTGAATAATAGAGAGGGTGACACCAGGATGATGTTCAGGCCACAGTAATAACTGGTAGTACACACTGTGGACTATAGACAGGCATGAACCAGCAAGCACTTGGATATTCGATACACTTCCAAGTAGGCAGCTTCTATGCTTTCTGGAATGGAACTGACTTTGAAGAACATGTAACAAATATGCATAATATCATTCTGGCTGACTTTGTCTTGTTGAAGCTTCCGTGTTGCATAAATTTAGGACTTGAATTGTCCATCGCAGATCACGTTGTTTTACAAACTACCCTCCATTTCCAACAGTTTGGCCATGAATTTTACAAAGAACTCCAATGCACTTTCCAACAGAAAGCTTAGGATACGCAGAATAGCAAAATGATCGAGAGTATGAATTAGGGAGCAAGGCTGACCTGTGATCAAAACTTGGCTCAGCCACATATAATCAGTCTTGGATAAATTACTTTGTTTCTCTTTGCTTGAGTTCCTCACCTTTATACAGGAGTTTGTAGTAACTTAACCTCCGAAAAATATAATGAATAAGTAAAATAATACACATGAAGCAGGTAAGAGAGTTCTTGACAAAACACACTCAAAACTGTTAGGTAGCATAATTATGAACTCACATACATAGTAGGCCTTTATGTAAACTACCGTTCACTGTAATGACTGATTCTCCATCAAAGGTGTCTGTGAATGCTGGGTTGTGGCTAACCTTCTTCCAATGTCCAGCATTGGTAACTGCTTCAGATATATTGTAATGTACCTTTCTGGCTAAGATACTGTGATAGTGCAAGTTTTCAATTCTAAAGAGAACCCTTCACATTGACCCTGATGATGCTTTTACTTGCCAACAAAAAAAATGAAAAGACTGAGAGATGAGAGTTGCTTACAAAATTTCACATAGTGTGCTTCTTCTCCACAGAGGTATGTTTCCAAGAAGCACAGTTTTCCCTACGTGAATTCCAAACTCAGAGAATGGGCTGTTGTTCACCTGTGCCTTCTGCTGATGTGCCCACCATCTTTGTTACAGTATGTCAAGCATGAGGGATGAGAACCTCTATGTGGACCTTTAGTGGACATTTGGAGAATCTAACTGTTGTGCTTGATTCTTACTCTAACAGCGCAATTCCTGTTCTGCAGACAAGCTTTTTGATTTGAAATCTGTCTTTCATTCCAGCTTAGCAGGTAGGTTTGGATGCAGAAGTAAGCTCTTAGTTTCTATTCCTGTTTCTCCTGCTGTCCTGCTCAGAGGACCACAGTAATGGATATGGAAGAATTTAATACCCCAAAGACTCTTCCCAAAGAGTCTTACTTGATAATGTTTAAGTCAAAGTTGGTACCAAGACAACTGTCAAAAATATATGCAGAATGTTGACTCTTTCTTTTGTAATGTTCATTGTAAGGTTGTCGTAATGCTGTGCTGCTTCCATTTAAAGGGCTGCAGTTATAGTTATGCCAATGCCTCCGCCATAAGAGCCCCTGGCACCCAGGCCTTGTTAGCTACTTATAAAAACATATGTAGATACAGAGTATGGCATTCCAAACAAATATCAACATAAGTACATTTTTAAGAATTCACTTAAGGTATTTCTAGAGTGTTCTAAATGCTTAAAAGCAACAAAGCCATATTCAAGTTCTCAAGCAGTTTTTCAAAACACCTTTATATATTCCTTTGAAAGGTATAAAAATACAGGCAGTGCTGTGTAATAAATACACACATTTTAAGGTCCTGGCTAAAGATCAAATGTTCAAAGAGCTGGGACAAGTAATTTGTACATTTGCCTCAGAAATGTGTACTTCCTTCCCTTACGGACTGGAAGTGAGGCAGAACCTTTAAAGTATTAATAGCATTTTCATTTTTGCTCCCTTTGCCAGGGATTGTAGAAACAATTCTTTACTTCCATAATGTGACTCTGCAGTATGAAAAACATCTCTGTTTTTTTTTTCTCTTTCTTAATTTCAGTGTAATTTAGATTTATCTGCTTTTCAGTCTAATTTGTATTTTTGTCTTTCACTTTTTTTAAATTCATATCACAGCATTTGAATCGAACATTTGTAATTAGGGTACTCTTACACTTTTATTTCCAAGGTACCTCCTGTGTTTTCTTACATTAAGATGACCTGCCTTTATTTCAATCACAATCACCAATTTGGAAGTTACCATCTTCTTGAATTTCCACATCTTGAATTTCACAGTAGGTTCTGAAACTCTGAAGCCTCATACCCAGTATTCATGATTAAGACTCACAATTTTACAAAGCTAATAACTAACTACAATAGAAAGGAGTGCAAGCTTAATTTTTTTAATCTGCTTTCTGCTCCAGGCAGGTGCAAACCATGAGAAACAATTAGAGCACTGACCAAACAGAAGATGAATTACACAGAATGAGATTTCTTTGTCAAAACTTAATAACCAAGCTCCTTTTGAAATATTTCTATTCTCAAGTTAACTGACTTAATTAGATAAACCTTAGTCTTCATTTGTATGATATTGTTGCTATATGCGTAACTCTCTTTTACCTTATTTCCGTTTAAAAATATAATACAAACCTACCACCAATCCAATAACTAAAACACTACCATTCACTCACATCTATGAATGAGTATCTTGCCATTCCTTACCGTCCCCTAAGAAGTAAGCAATATCTCTAATTTTGCATTTATAGTTTCCTTACTTTTTAAATATAGTTTTGAAACCATATATATTTGCATAAACAATATATTGCTTATGTTTGCCTATTTTTGCACTTTGTGATGGCAGTATCAAACTGTGTAGTCCTCTGACTCTTGCTTTTCTCATTGCACGTGATGTTACTAAGAGTCATCTGCATTGTCTGTAATACTAGTTTATGTGTTGTCATTACGGTATAATATTCCACTGTGATAATATATCACAAGTTAGTTATCCAGTCTCTTGCCAAAGCGTCTTATCATCTTGGTTGTTTCTAGTTGTAGGGTTATTTGAGGTGGGTGGGCAAAATGCAGGAAAATTAGAAAAGTTTTTAATTTTACTGCTGAAGAATTAAGGTATAGATGTCTGGATGGTATATCAGTGCAAGTGTTTCTACTTATATGTATGTATGTGTATATGTGTAATTTTTAAATCACAGGGTATGTGAATGTTCAACTTTTGGAGATAATACGAAATTCTTTCCAAAGTGGTTGCTTCAGTTTACATTCTCACTAGCAATCTGAATGAGAACTCACTGAACGACATCTTCTCCAGCACTTACTTTGTTGAATTCTTCACATTTTTCTCTCATTTGAAAGGAAGTAAAATTTGTATTGCAGATTTGCATTTCTCTGATTATTAATTAGATGGAGCATATTTTCACATATATATCAAGTATATTTACTGTTTTCTAAAATGCATGTGGAATTTTCTCATTCATTTTTATTTGTAGCATTTGGGTTTTCCTTATTTGCTTGGGGGAATATTTTATAAATTCTGAATACTAATCCTTTATCAGCTATATGTTTACAAATATTGCCCAACTAGTTTGTAGATTGTATTTGTGATTTCTTAAAAGTGTCTTTTAGGGAATAAAAGTTTTTAATCTAATAAAATCCAGATTATCAATCATTTCTTTTGTTATAATTTTATAAATCAAATAAGTTAAATATATACTGAGGGCACTCACTATGTGCATGGGTTATGACAGGTCCTGAAGATGCAAAAATGAAAATAAAAATAGTCCTTTCTCCTAAGGAGCTGAAAGTTTAAGGAGAATAACACACAGGCAAATGACCATAAAATAGTATAATATCTACCATGATAGAGACAGTGAAAAATATACTGAGCACAACTGGAAAACCTTCATAGAAGCAGATGACATATTTAATCTACTACTTAACAACTGCAACAAAGAAATGTTATTCACATATGGCAAATCTAAGTGATAAACCAAAATTGTGCAGCCAGGCATGGTGGCTTACACTTGTAATCCCAGCACTTTGGGAGGCCAAGGCAGGAGGATCACTTGAGATCAAGAGTTTGAGACCAGCGTGGCCAACATGGCAAAATTCCATCTCTACTAAAAATACAAAAATCAGCCAGGAGTACTGATCCCAGCTACTTGGGAGGCTGAGGCCAGAAAATTGCTTGAACTCAGGAGGCAAAGGTTGTGGTGAGCAGAGACTGCACCACTGCAGTCCAGCAGTCCAGCCTTGGCAACAGAGCAAGACTCTGTCTCAAAAAAAAAAAAAAAAAAAAAAAAAAAAATGCAAGTAAAATGAAACTTGGCATGCAATTGGTAGGAGTAAAGGAAAAGGAGGTACTGTAGTACTGCAATCCCCCGGGTCTCAACTGAGAGGAAATGCATTGTGGAGGGACACAGCTGACGAACACATAGGGACTTTGCATGTGTTCTTGAGTCACTGCTCTGTCTATTCCCAGGACTTTGAATAGTTTTCACACATAGTGAGTACTTCCATAGACATCTGTCAAATATCTGAGTGAGTGAATAAAAAGGAAAAGGGAAGAATGTATATTAGTTTATTAGGACTGCTGTTAACAGTTGTGGAAACCAGAAATCTACATTAAGATGTTGGCCAGAGTTTTCTGGAGGGGCGGTGCTCCCTCCAAAGACTCCAGATAGGATCGTCCTTGTCCCCTCGAGCTTCTGGCAGCTCCAAGTGTTCCTTGGCTTGTGGCAGCATCACTCCAATCTCTGCCTGTGTCCTTAAATGGTCTTCTTCCCTGGGTGTTTTCTCTATTTATAAGGACACTTTTCATTGGATTTAGGGCCCACCTGGGTAATCCAGGATTATCTCTTCTTGAGATTCTTCACTTGATTACTTCTGTGAAGACCTTTTTTTTCCAAATAAACTCATATTCCCATGTAGCAGGAATTAGGATTTGGACATATCCTTTTGGGACCCACAGTTCAACCCACTACAGTATATCACTCCCATGCTTAAGCCTTCCATTACTCTCTACTCTCTACTGTTTTAAGGTAAAATATACATTCCTTTAAACAGTCGACAGGGCTCTAAGGATCTGACCCTTGTCTATTTCTCAGGCCTTACCTCGCTGCCTCCCTCCCTTCCTTTACTACAATCTAGCCACAAAGGCATCTTTGAGAATTTCCTTCAGGCCCTGCTCATTCACACTCACCATCTTTGCACATTGGTTCCTCTGCCTACGGATGCTCTTCCTCCCACTCCTTCTCTAGCTAACTCCCTGCCTTCTTCAAGTGTCAGACTTTCTCCTCTGATTCTCAAATCAAAAATCATCCTACTATCGCCTTATACATTTAAAGATTATAAAGCTCCATGAATTAAAACAGTGTTTTTTTCACAAGAAGAGGAATAAATAAATATCTCATAGTACATACTATGGGATCTCATGCAGTTTTTTTTTCTCAAAAATCAGATCTAACTGTATGCTTTGATATGAAAAGATCTCCAAGAGTGTTAAGTGACAAAAAGCAAGTTGAAAATCACATGTATACCAGAACTCCACTTACATTAATGAAAAGACTAAAGCCAGACATGTCTATAAAGCTTCATGTACATATGGAAACACATACAAAGGACACAAGAATACTAGAATACAAGAATGCTGGCAGTAGGGAGAAGGGCAGGGGATGTAAAGAGAGAAAGAAAGCATCGTTCATGCTTCCTCTGGATGTTTCTGCACCCTTTCAACCATGTGCAAAGAAGATACTACCAGTATAATCAGTAACAAAAACACGATGACAGAAACAAAAATACAAAAAAAAAAAAAAAACCCACTATGACTGATTCAGGAATGTACAAATAGATGAGCAGACAGAATAGAAAAGCTAGAAACAAGTGCATGTATATCAGAGATTTAGTGCGTGAGGCAGGTGGCCCTCAATTCAGACAGGAAAAGATAGCTCTTCGATAAATGGTGTTGACTGGCCATTTGGCACTGCAGATAAAAGGTTCTTGCCTCTAACCACACACCAAAACCCAGGTGAAGGAATAAGTTGCATATAAAAAAGAAAAATAAATAACGTATTTTATAATATGGATGTTGAAAGAACCCTCATAAGCAACACAGATTACATAACATGTGTGGATAACACCACTAGGAAAATACTTGCATATGTATGTACAGAGCATCTATAAGGATGCTCAGTGAAGCACTGTAACCTAAAATTGGAGATAACATAAATATCTATAAATAGGGAGAAAATTAGGAAGAGTGTCATACAACTTTACTATGACATATGATTCGGTTATCAAAAGAATGAAATAGATCCATATCTAGTGACATAGAAAAGTCTTTGATATATAATGTTATTCAATAAAGATAAGTAGCAATACACATAATGTAATCCAACTTAGGTTTTTTAAAAAGTCATACAAATATATGTATAGCTATGTGTATCCATGCACAGTCTCATACATATGGACACACATATCTGAATACATATGTACAGATGTTTCTATACATATATACATGTACATGGATTATAAATGTGTGGACAAAGTCTTGGAAAGACATTCATTTTTATGCTGGTGACTTTCTTAGAAGAAGCAAGACTGGAGGGAAAAGCATCCATAGAACTATTTGATTAGCAATGACCACTTCCTGCAGTTTCCTTGAGGGGATCACTCTTCTCCCATTCTCTAAGGTTCTTATGGGGATGCCAATTACAGTACACATCTCTTGCACAGGATTTGGTAAGAGTGGTCATATGATCTAAGAAGTCCTAGTCAGTGTCCTTCCCTGGGATTTTACATGTGGGCACTGGGAGAAGAAAGGTATCTCATATTTCCAGAGCTACTACCAGTATAACTAATCTACAGTTGTCTAAAGCCATGCTCTCAATCCCTGCCTGTCTGTACTACGAGGAAATAAGAGGGACAGGAGAAGAGGGAAAGGGATAGCTGGGAGAGGAGAAGGTGTACGGGAGGGGGAAAGAGGCCAGTCATCTGAATCTTTGAGTCCAGTTGTATATTGACTAATCATGCCTAAGGCCAGCCCCTTCCCTGGATTTCCCATTTCTATGAACCAATACATTCACTTTTCTTAATTTGATTTGGTTTCTGTCACTTGCAACTGAGTCTTGGCCAATCTAGTCTGTTTCCGTTGCATACTATGTAATTGCATATTGTCTTTACAAAGAGAATGTATTAGTGCATTCCTTGTAGAAAAAAAAAGTCACACTCCGATTTAAATATTTATTTGTATATTTGCTTATTTAATACTGCATTTCCTTACTAGACGTCAGAGCAAGGACCACTGTATAAACAGAGACTAAGCGTGTTACATAGTAGTTGCCCAAGAAACAGTTATTTAAAAATAACAATGTGTCCTGGGAAAGTTAAATAGTATATATGCCTTGCCTGTAGGATGTTTAGGGAATGGCAGGGCTGATAAAGGTGATAAGCATGTATAGGGGGAAAGTTATGAAGAACTTTTTAAAGCATGCATTACATCTATAGTCAATGGTAGTACAGATTTAGCACCTGTGTCATCAATTAAATCCCTAGTTTAAATTCTTCCCTCCTATAAACAGGTACACACTCAATTATAGACTTTTCTAAGGTCAACAATCCATTAAAATATGATTGTGCTCTCCCATGTCTTCGGCCAGGTGGAAAAGCTGGTTCCAGCAGGGTGCATATGAGGCCAAGATAACAGATGTGATTCTTTGGTAGGCCTGCTTTCTTCATTGTAATGCACGTCCAGCTGTCTGGCAACCTTGCACTTGGGCTCATAATGAGAATGGGTGAGAGGGTGTTTCAGAGTTGGCGCAGATCCACTAGAAAGAGCTCAAGGCACTCTGTTGGGAAGTATCAACATCTTCATCTTCCTCAGTAGGAGACAACTTTATAAATATAAGACCTTTGCCTACAGTGCTCTCTTACCAGTGGAATCCACATCAAAAGTTCCATCTTAATAAAAATCTGTGTAAGTTTTTTCATTGTGGTTCCGCTTGTGGTGCACATCTGTTTATTTTCTTGACATGAGTTGCACATTACAAATTCACTCAGTACATGGATGGAAAATATTAGTAGGAACATTGACTGCAGCTGTCCTTTTCATAGCCTGAGATTGTTTGCAACTCTGCCTTGCATACTTTTTAAAATGCCTTAACTAAAAATGAGTTCTTATGCCTGGTCACAAAATATCAACAATCCCATTTTCCCAGTGGCCATGACTATGGACTTTAGCAGACTTTGGCTTTATTAGACACTTGAGACATTTCCCCTAACTATACTCTCCTACCTGGCCCTGTTGCTCTAGTTCAGTTGACTACAAAGTGACTTTTTGGCCATCTTGTCCTCTCATTGTCCATATAAACACAGCCTAGTAATGTGGTCTTACAACAAGCAATGTTATTGGCTCTATGGACTGAATCTTTCTGTTTCTTTTTGAAAAATAATATTATCTTCCATCATGTTAGCAGTGACTAATGAAAGTGCTCAAAAAGTTGGGGGCACTGCAGAGAGTGGTGCCACATCTCTTGGCTACATGAAATATGGCATAGACAGCCATAGCACTGTGGTTCAATGGTATGTCTATTCACTACTCTTGTGAGAGTTACAGACTAGCTTTCTTGGGTTTTCTGCTATTTTTCTTGCAATGTGTCATCAATTCTGGACAGTGGTCAAGCTAACACAATTTTATGATATCATTCTAGAAAGCTGGGTATATAATATAATTGAGCCTATCATAACTGTCTTTGGCTTATGTATTGTATGACTCTCTTTGGTATATATTTAATTGCCATTAAACAGAGCATTTTGCTCTCTCTGCAAAATATTTTATTATGTTCTTGTTCCTCGTGATCTTCATTTTTTTGAGTGGGGGTGGATGTCAGTTATGTTTCTTTCTAATTGTGGTCATTTTGTGTTTATTTTGTCTTCCAAAATATTAGCTACTTCTCAAAAAATAAAACACATCTAAATATCCTGAGAAATATAGATGTGACCAAAACTATATTAGTTGGTTTCACTCAATGTGACAATTAGTTTAATATGGAAGTATAAATATTGATTTCTCTTGTGCCTGCCTTGCAGGTCATAATGACTCAGATTTTGACCGTGTGTATGATAATATTTCACTTAGTCATAGTAATACAAATATGGCATTTATATCATTAAGAAATTGGTGAATCTACATCTTCTGTAGCATAAAAGCCACACCCACATAAATGCCAATTTGAAGTGTTCTCTAAAGATCCTCAAGTATTCATAAATCATGACATTATTTTAAGATGTATTTGTCCAGCGTGCTGTGCTGTAGACATCCTTATGTAACCCTTGACAAATAAAATGGAAAAGCCTTGAAAAAGAACCTTTCAAATCAGTCAACTAGAATTGGCATTTATCCACAGAATATCACCTGGTATTCATTTTCTTCTCCCATTCCCACAACTGTACAATTTGAAACCTCTCTTTGAATTGACTATTCTCATGAGAGTGATTGATAGAATTTAGACTATATTTTTATTTATTGTTAAAGAATGAGAAACAGAACTGAAAACAGAATATACATAGTGTAGGTCCTGCTTCCTTCTTGAATGCTATTATAAATTCGGAGGTTACTTGGGGCCTTAAACCTGATGGGATTCTAATATTTCCCTGTCTGGATCTCCACGGCTTGAGTGACTCTGATTAGGGAATAAAATATTAGAATCATGACTAACTGGTAATAGTATCTTACATACTTGTGAAAAACTTCAACAATATTTGAAATAAGATAAATAATAGGATTGTGAGTTGCCGTGTGGCCTCTGGAACAAAATGTTTAATCAAAACCGAAACGTGCGCTAATCCTCTTTGTGCAAAGAACTTTGATGATGTTACATAGAAGGTGTTTCTAATTACCACAGAGATATCCTTGCCTTGCTGCTGCTGGGGCAGGAATTTTAATAATGCTACACAGGAAGTGTCCCTAATGGCTCTTGGTGAGGCAGGGATATTTAATGGTGCTACACAGGAAGGACCTCCACACTGTTATTGCTGAGATAATGTCAAAAGTACTGCACAATGGGGAATGTTTTCTGCTTGGTGCCAGGCAGAAGATAACTCTTACTGCCAAAAAAAGACTGAAAATACACTTCCTGCTGCCACAGTATGCTTAGAATGCTACAAAATGCAGAGAAAATGTTGATTGTGCCAAAAGGAACAGAGAGAAGTGAGCCCTCCTGTGTGGGAAGAGTTACAGGGCCAAGACACTTGGGAGGCTAAGAAGTAAATCAGGCAACCTGCAGTTTGGTGAGATAAGCAAATATCTCTGCAAAGGTTCAACATGAAGTGCACTTCAAGATTTTGCACATAGGAAGATCAAGAATATATCAACAAGGGCTCTGAAATCAGAAACCCACATCTGGCATGAAAGAAACAAGGCAGGGCATTTTCAGCAAACCAAAGAAGCTCCAAGAAACAGAAACAAAAAGAGAGGAGAAGAGTTGAGTCTGAGTCAGCATAGCCAACATTCCTTGGCCATGGAAATGCAGAGATTTTAACAAACCCTTACTTAGATAAGCATGAGATAGAAAATTGAACTCCACTGACTGATACTTATGGTTGTTCTATAGTAAATATAGTCCCCATGGTAACTGAATAGTAAAATTCGTATAGTTTTCTCATTCCAGAAAGTATGTTTAAACCTTCAACAAACCCTTCTATGATTTGTAAAACATCCTGAGTTAAAAATCACATCCTGGTATTGTGACTGGTAGAAATTTGAATGGACTATATACTTGACTATTACAGTTAAGACTCTGGTGTCCTGGGTAGGCAAAACCAGATGAGCTGCTGTCTTCATCTTTTGGGTGAATAAAGAAAGTGAGTAGCCACAAATTTCATAAATCATCCATGAAAGAAACATGGAGGCTCCAAGGAGCCAAATGTTCTGTCCTCAACAACCACTACCTGAATTGTCCTTTCCTGGAAGGCGACGAGATCAGCATGTGAATCAAGTTGATCAGTCTCTGGTCTCCTAAAAAAAAAAACTATAGCACATACCTTTGCAGTCTGAAGGGTCTATTGCTAGTGAGTCTCTATGATTAGGGATGAGAAAATTAGTTATAAATATTTTAACGTTGTATGAGGTTGTCCTAGCAAATATTGACATTAGGTCAAATGGTGAAGATTTATGAATGAATGACTCCAAATTCCCTCCATGCCCCCCAAATTCCTAATCATCCTTATTCTATTCTACACTTTCTTCCTTTTGCTGTATTTATCAATTTCTAATAAACTAATGATTATTTGTTGTATCATTTGTTCATTGTTTGTCTTTCCCATTGTTAGAATTCATACACCAACAAGGGCAAGTATCTATATCTACTTTGTTCACCGATATATCACAAGCAGCCAAGCATGTGCCGAGTGCAGAGTAATTTCTTAATATATACTTATTGTAAGTGTTGAAATAATAGTTATCAACCTTAATATTTCATCCTGTCTCTAAGCCATTTCTATCTAGTTAATATGTTCCTATTAATCTAAACCTAATGAATTAATAAATAACTTCTCAGTTGTTTTTTATCAAAACAAGAATTCCGCCCGTATTTTTCTATTACATTCTTGGAACAACTCTTTGTAGTCTCTTATGTTTCTATGTTTCACTCATTTCCTATTCATTATTTTTCTCCATGTCCATGCCATCCTCTTCATGCTAATTAATATTAACATTAATGGTATCCTATAAATGCTATCTTATTAATGTCAATACATATCCTGTACATGACTGTTACATAATGGCCCCAGTTGTATCATTTCACTAAAACATTTAGGTATCATGAGTCTTGCCAACTGAAATCGATCAGTAAAGGGTACCCAGAGGACTGTGTTAAGAAGGATTCTAGTGCTATTCTGAAAGCATTCTGCATTTGAATAGGGGTATGTGTCATGGGACAGGTAATGATGGCATGTCATCATCATCAACTCACTACATTGAATGTAGCACACTCCTTCGTAACATCCAAGTTTTAGGTCATTCCTCTTTAATATCTTTAATATAAAAGTTTAAAAAAAATCTTCCTCAAAAATATTTTAATCATGCTTCTGTCCCATCACATAATAATTTGTAATGTTTCCCCTGTTGTCATGTCAAAATATATCTTTAATCTAAATTCTAGACAGATCAGTTACTGAATCTTCCTTCCCCATCCTCAGAGACTTAATCATTTGTGTTTCTCTGCTCAGAATCCTTGCTCTAGCCAAAGAATCTGCCTGTTTTCCTTGCATGCCTTGTTCAACTCTATTCAACTCTATCTACATGAGGTTGCATGCTGTACCTAAAATGGCTGTCCTCCTTTCGCTGGCCAAATACTTCTCTCATCTCTCTGGAAAATAACTTCCAGGAAGCTTTCTGTAATTAACCAGACCTGGTGAGACACAGCTTCACTCTAACCAGCCTCTGGAATCCTATGTTCAGTCTGATTTTTTAATGTGATTTTGTATAAAAATATAGAGCTGTATCTTAAATAAGTAGGGCTGAATTATATATCACATGCATTTTTATGCTCCTCCCGAGCTGTAGGGTCAGGGTGTAGCACATAAAAGGCAATAGTCCATGCTGATTACAGTCTAAGAGAGAACAACCTTTCCCTCCTGTTCAGAGCACTGCAGTTGTACTCAGTAATAGAGCTCAATGGACTTGTGAGTGGAGGTGATGGGCCTGTCAGTGGCCTGGCTTCAAGGCCAGATGTCTGGAAATCGCAATGGTTGTGACCTAAAACAGTCTTTTACCCATCAGTCTTGAATTCTTAGCAACACTCAGTCAAGGTCAGTTTGAGAGGAACCATGAGAAATATGCCACTGCACATACCTGGAGCTCAGGTGTCTAAAAACACCTAAGAGTTCAACAAGTTTTCTACTTTCTCAAATTCATCCTAACTCTTTTTAACTCTACCAAAGATACCTACCTCTTCATGTGCTTAAGTACACAGCTACTCTGTGGCTATAAATGGGAGCAGCTGTGGAGTCCAAGATGACACAGCCAAAGCTGAGTATAGTTTTAAAACCCTACGGCTGGAAGAGTTTGTGGCTGCTCACCTCAAAAAGGTCTTTCTCAATCTTATCTGAACTGCCCTCATCTCCTGGAGACTGTCTCTCAAACACTATCAAGAAAGCCATCATGCATCTGAGCCCTTAGCAAGCCATTCAAATGTACTGAGCACCTACAATATAACAGCCATGATTCAAGGCTCAGGCAATTTAGTGCTAGTAATTCCTTTGGGGATGTTTTTAACCTAATAGCGGAGGCAGCCCTATAATCATATAATTTGATTATAATGGTATAGATCTAAGATGAAGGTATGATCAAAGGGCAATGAAAACACAATGGTGCATGAAACCCAGCCTGAAAGTCTTAAGAAGGGTTTTCTGGAAAAGGTGATAACCCCACTGGGTCTTCATATTTAAGTAGGAGTTCACCAGGTGAAGAAAGACAACCGGGTTGGAGGAATTGTATTTATGTTACTACAGTTTAGTCACAAAGATACAAAGAGAAGTAAGGTAATGTTTGTCTTCTCAAAAATGTTACAGTATTACTGATGAGATGGGTCTAAGAATAAATAAACACAAGCTAAAATGGTTCAGATAAGAACCTTACCGGTTCAGTGACAGAAGCAGGGGGTAGGGGGTAGTGGATTAGGTAAGGGTGTGTCATTAATGTGACATGTGAGGTAGATCTTGAAATAAAGACAGGATTTTGATGTGACAGGATTTTGGTGTGAAAAATATATATGAGATAGCATAAGTCAAGGAATATAGGTAGGGAAGCTAATAAATGCAAAGGCCACATGAAAAGTACTACTGAAACTGAAATGTAGGGGGTCTGAAGGAGAATAATGAGAAACCAGTATCAACAGACAACGTGGGCCTTGCTTTTGGGTAATCTTGACTATCAGGATAAGGTGATTCGACTTTGTTATGTCAACCATGGAGAACCAGTGAAGGCTTCTGGGTGGAACAGTATTATGATCAGAGTCACCCATTAAGAGATACTCATTAGGTAGAAGTACATAAAATAATCTGGAGACAGAAGAGATAAAATTGGGGAAGTTGTTCTGAAAGTTATTACTTTCATGTAGGTGAGAAATAACAAAGAACACAGGAAGTGCAATAAGAATGATAAGAAAATGAGGCCAGGCATGGTGGCTAGTGCCTGTAATCCCAACACTTTGGGAGGCCAGGGTGGGTTGATCGCTTGAGCACAGGGGTTCAAGACTAGCCTGGGCAACATAATGAGACCCCATCTCTGAAAAAAAAAAAGAAAGAAAGAAAATTAGGTGCTGTGCTGTGGTTGTAGCTACTCCAAAGGCTGAGGTGGGAGTATTGCTTGAGCCCAGGAGGTCAAGGCTGTGGTAAGCTGTGATCACATCACTGCAGTCCAGTCTGGGTGACAGAGTGAGATTCTGTCTCCAAAAAAAAACAAAAACAAAAAAGAATAAGAAAATAGTGAATTTTAAAAATAGTGCAGTATGTAATTAATGAAATTGTAAACCACTTACATTTGTCTGTAGATGTATGTTTTCTTTGGGCAGAGGGTACGGAAGTGGCATCTCTTTTTATAACCTCACTCCTTTGATGGCAAATGGCCCCTAGTCCTAGAATATTATAATCACTCCATTAACAAGAAAAGATATTCCAGTTAGCTCTTCCCAAAGGGTTGGCTTCCAAGTCACTACTCTAATACTACAATTTATTTTACACAGACAAATACAAACAAGATTGCCTCCACCCTTTCTAAGACAACCTCATTGAGTTGTCCTGATGAGATAATAAAGTAGGTAGTATATAAAAGATAATTGGTGCTTATACATTTATTCGTATTACAAGCAGTGTTTTTATGTTTCAGTGACTGGGTCTAGGATTCAGAAAAATCAATGTCAAAACTGAAATAAGGTTCTTAGTACTTAGCATCAGGCCTGCCTCTTACTGAACTTGGCAAAAACAGGTTGAGGATGGAGACCCTGGATAGGAAATTAGGAAGACTCCTACCCAACAACTGATGCTTTGCTCCACATTGAGCAATGCAGAAGACATGGAAGAGTTCTAAAATGGAAATTTTTTTCACTCTGAAGCATATAACCACTTGGTAATAGAAAAAAAGTTATGCATGTATGAAGTAACTTTTGACCAAGACCAAGCAAGGATGAAGAATGTGGTTTACACTTTGAAGACATAGAATGATGGCTGATATGGTTTGGATGTGTCCCAACCCAAATCTCATCTTGAATTGTAGCTCCTGTGATCCCCATGTGTTCTTAGAGGGACAGGTTGGAGATAATTGAATCATGGGGGTGGGTTTTCACATGCTGTTCTTGGGATAGTGAACAAATAAATCTCATGAGATCTGATGGTTTTATAAAGGGTAGTTTCTGCACACGTTCTCTTTCCTGCCTCCATGTAAGATCTGTCTTTGCCCCTCCTTTGCCTTCCACCATGATTGTGAGGCCTCTCCACCATGTGGAACTGTGAGTCCATTCAACATTTTTTCATTATAAAATTACCCAATCTTGAGCCAGGTGCAGTGGTTCCCACCTGTAATACCAGCACTTTGGGAGCCTGAGGCAGCTGGATCACAAGGTCAGGAGATCAAGACGATCCTGGCCAA
This sequence comes from Sapajus apella, assembly GCF_009761245.1. Classification (NCBI taxonomy): domain Eukaryota; kingdom Metazoa; phylum Chordata; class Mammalia; order Primates; family Cebidae; genus Sapajus; species Sapajus apella. Next base: position 17,823,831 of record NW_022436977.1, read on the forward strand.
CATGATGAAACCCCATCTCTACTAAATATATAAAAAAAAAAAATTAGCCAGACATGGTGGTGTGCACCTGTAGTTGCAGCTACTCGGGAGGCTGAGACAGGGGAATCACTTGAACCTGGGAGGCAGAGATGGCAGTGAGCCGAGATTGTGCCACTGCACTCCAGCCTGGGCTACAGGGCGAGACTCCATCTCGGGGAGGAAAAAAAAAGAAAAAAATTACTCAATCTTTGGTATGTCTTTATTAGCAGCTTGAGGATGGACTAATACAATGGCAAAGAAGGCTTCTGTGTTCATCATTCTCTTTGCCATATGCTGTAGTCAATCCTTGCTAAAGCTCTGCCTAAGCCACCATCATTTCAAAGGCTGTTTTTGGTTCCAGCTCCCTTCCTTCTACCCCATGCTACCACAACACCCTGCCCTTGGCTCTTTGATTTTACCATACAGGCTTCAGGGTTGCTTCATAAAGGTCCAGGATTAGCCTGACCGTTCTGGTTAGCATCATCCTTTCTTTATAATGTTTGTGGGACTTAAAGATGAACCACACAGACAAGAACTTTAAACTCTGTTATTGCCCTTTGTTGACACTTTCAACAAGTTAATTGTCTGCTTGCCTTCCTGTAATTACTTTAATTACATGCCATTAGTGACCACTAATAAATGCAAGTGTGTTTGATTTTCATACACCTTACTTTCTTTGCCCATCTACAGAACTCTTCCAAGGCTTTCAGAAGCAGTCAAAATAGAAAGAGGCAAACCAAGCACATTCACATTTAACCTTTGGAGCTAAAGTAAAAAATAAAGGATAATTCATGAATGGGCTAACTGTTTTCTCCTGCTTCTGACACTGACCAGCATTCCCTCTGTAGTGGTTACATATATATGCTGTGTGCTCGTTTATAAGACAGCAAAAGTTAAAAGGGGTTGAGAAATAAAAGCTGCCTAATTGCTGCTATTATCTCAACTCAAGGAGAGAATTGCTGGGTGATATTATGAGGATCGAAAAACCATTGAAGATTTTATTGATGGAACACTTTTGCTGTAACTTCAAGCTACAGAAAATGAAGGTCATTATTTTAGTTTTTATGAGCAACTGATTGGGCATTTACATAGAAAGAACTGAACTATGAGGAGACTAAGCCAATATTCTCCTTGCTACAGTTTTCTAGATTACATCACAATATCTGGTGTGAAAAAAACAACTTATCCAGTTATTGTCTTTTGGTCAGCTTTACCAGTGAAGTACACTGCAAGCCTGAGAAAATGAATTGTACTGAGAGAATGGTTAGATACTTTTCACTGTCACCTAACCAAAAAGAAAAGGAAAAAAAAATCATTGGCAAAAAATCAAATTCTGTGGCTGGCGGCTGTTTAAATACTTCCAGCACAATTCTCTTGCTTATTAAAACATTAAATACACCAAATTTATTTATAATGATAGCAATATGCTTTCTTCCAAATATAAAATGATAATTTGAATCCTTAATTACCAGATTTGAATTTTTTTCTTGTTGCAAAATTGGGTTATTAGAGGTCATTCTTGATCTTTCCCCGATACAGACTAATGGCAACACTTGAGTGGCAGCTGGCCAGGGCTGGGCATGTGAGCTCTTTATAGTTATGGGAAGGCATTTTAAATGTGTCTAAAATGAACGGCCCCAACCAGTCAAACCCAAGAAGGTAATGGCTATGAGCACCAGGTGTTCCTCATTGCGTACTCTATCCAGGTTATTAGGACGGGACTGATAACATAATTTACATGCAGACTCCGGTACGAGTTCACGTGGTATTTGAAAACACTCATCTTGTCAGAGGAAACAAAAACAAAAACAAGTGCTATGCAATTAATTTCAGGGAAAGGGTATATTTTCCTGATTTTTTTAAAAATATATCTAGTTTGTGAATCTAGTCAATACATTTTGGTTAAATGAATTAACATGCTGGGAAAAATTAAAATATATTTCACATTATAAAACGTCAGTTTTCCGATCCATCCACATTGATCCTATACCATGGACTTTTAATAAGTATACAATATGATCCCTTTACATGACTACCAAGTATTACAGTCTCTTCTGTCTTCAAGCACTGACATATTCTTGGATGAAAGATAGATTTGTATTAAAAGATATGACCTGACCAAGGGCTCTCAGAAAAGGAGGGAAGTATGGGGGTGCTAGGAAAATGAACTAACCAGAGTCAGGAAAAAAGTCTAGATGTTGGAAAAAGAGGAGTCTTAGGTCAGAATAAACGGCATGAGTTCATGGGAGAAGCAAACAACGGCCTGAATTAAATCAGACAGCATGCCTTGGGTGTGTTAGTGCTGTTTTATACTCTGTTGCCCACCCCCATTCCCAGTGTCTGTCTCTAAGAAATTTCAGGTTTCTATTGAAGGAGACAGAGCATGAGGAAGGTTTTAAAGTGTATCATGGATAAGTGGAAGAAATACTACATAATTTTAAGCCATTTCTAATCTCCACCATTAGTGAAATAAATAGTAGATAATTCTAAATTGTTTCTAAGCTCCACCACTGGTTTGTGTTTAATTAAACCTGGAAATAATGGACATGAAATTTTCAGATGCTTCACACACATAAAATGAGTACAATAATTAGGTTCATCTTTTTTTTTTTTTATCAACTAAAAGCTTATATTTTAAGATTACAAGTATCACTTTGGATTCTTAAATCTTTAAATCAGCAAGATAAAAACATGCCTGTCCGACCTGATCCTAAATAACTTTTGCAGCTCACTTTTCTAACAATCTTCCGATGAAATCTATGCTTCAACTAATTCCCAGCATCCTCAGTAAAGCTAAATGAATAAATGAAGTGTCAGCACCTCAAATATGGAGTTCTTTCCTGTCTACCTACCTGTGCTGAGAATGCCCTACCTACTTCCTCTGCCTGGAACATGGTCCTTTCTCCTTCAAGATCCATGATGAATGTCTCTCGCCTGTGACACACAGGTTTCCCCAACAATTCTCTTTGTTTTCACTCTTTGTCCAAACTCGCCTCTACAGGCCCTCCATTCAACAGCACTGTCATAAACAACTCAAGGAAAGTCTAGGCTCATGTATTCTTTCTGAGTCTTCAGCCAGGGCTGTTTAATAAATAAGCAATAAATAAAAGAATACAAAGGCACCGTTAGATGGCTAGAAAGGGAAGAAACTGAAGCAAGGGTAATTCAGTCCAATACATCATCCCAAACTTTGAAAGGAGTAATTATTTCTTCAGTTTATAGATAAAACGGATTTAACATCACGTTTTCAGACCTAATTTCAAACAAAATAATTAAGTTACCTAATAAGATCTGACTTACTGTGAACTGGGATGCTGGCAACTTTCCTCTCTTTCAGCCTCTATTCCTCTACTGAACTCTGCCACACAACCCTCTCCTTATCAGGAACTGAAAGCTCTCTTACGATGATTTAAAACATGAACACTTGTTGAATTTAGGAATAAGGATTGAGCATATGGGGGCTTTCCAGCTAGCATTCAGACTGCCTACACAAACATATAAACTGCCAACAAGGGAAGTGTTATATGATACAGAAAAATGAAAATCAGATACGCTGCAAAGCATTCTACAGTCAGAGTTTGTTGAATCGAACCTTCAAGTTTCAGTTTGAATAGAACCTTCAAGACATTCTGTGACAACACCTAGCTACTTTAGGCCTTATTTTCCTCATTGAAAAATGGAGGTGATACTCTACAGGTTCATTACACAACATAAATAAAATTATAAATGTAAATGACTTAGCATAATGTCTGGCACACAAACAGCACTCAAATATATTGGTATGATTAGGAATATAATTTAGGCATTTTTTTAGGTTAAGGAGAGCAAAAATGAATTGATTTTTTTTCAGCAAAATTTAATTGCACGCTAATTGCTTGGCACTTGTCAGGCTAGGCTCCATTATGCAAGCCACAAATTGACTCCTAAATCTCAGTGACTTAATGTCACAAAGGTTTATTTCTTGCTCACATTTTATAGCCAATGAGGGGTTGGCAGGGACTCTGTTCCACACAGTCACTCATGGATCCAAGCTGAAAGAGACTCCATCACCCTGTAGCTATACTATCCAGAACACATGCCTGCTAGATTGCCGTGAAATCATGCCACAACACCATGCCATACAATCAGGAAGCATTGCATGGGGGCTTTCATTCTCTCAGTCTAGAAGTGACATATGTATCACCTCCAATCACATGTCATTGTCTAGAACTGGTCACCGTGCCTTGTCTGATTGCAAAAGGGCCAAGGAAGAGGGAGAATGACAAAGGGACCACTGGCTGAGCATCACTGTTTTTTTTTGCCTTAATATGAAGCACTGGAGAAACACAAATAATGAAGACTTGGTGCTTCTTTGCATGTAGCAACTTGCATAGGTACTGAATGCCTTTAATAAGTGAGCACCTACTAGAGTGATGCTGCACACGTTTCATTGAGGTCACACAAGACACTTTGAGAAGAATCAAATTTTAAGATGACTTTTAGAGTCATGTAACATTTCACGCAAAAGATATACTCTTAAGACTTAATACCATGTGCCCTTTGTGCAATAAAGTTTGAATTGCCTAGAAATAAAAGGTAAGTTTATGTTTATGGTAATTTCATGGGATAATAGAAAAAATCCCCCAAACATTGAACAAACATTCTAAAATTAATTAGGCCACTTACTCCTCAATCTACTTCTCTAAATTGAAAAGACAGAGGTCTCTGGCTAAGATATTCTGACCCCAGTGGTGAGGGGGCATGGGGGGGTCTGTCATCCTCATGGCTCAGTGGTAAGCCTGCCTCAGGCAACCCTCAGCTTCTTCCCGACTCAGTTCACTCCATGAGTCCAAAAGCAAGGCGACAAGCTGATAGGAACTCAGCTAGAATTCTTGGCCTTCTATTCTGCTTCATGAGCCAAAGGAGAGAGGCCACCTTCCAAGGTCCAGCCAGCTAGGAATTAAGCCTCCTCCTCCTTTTTTCCTCCTTTACCCTTGCCAGAAAGCCTGTGGACAGCCTTCCCAGGCTTCCGGCTCCCCTGGCCAGCTGGGAAAGGCACAGCCTTTCCAGATCCCGAGGAGCTTGCCAACAACTTTTTTTTCTTGCCCCATGTAAGAGCCAGAATTGCGAGATTACAAAGCCACCGTCACAATATAGTCACTAATAGATGTTTTAAGAGACCAAGGGGAAAGAAGGTGTTTCTGGGTCAAAGAAAAAGAAAGAAAATGGTGAGTTTTGAGCAGTGTAGTCATGGTTTTTCACAGTTTGCTGATAATCAGAGCAAACCTTTTCCTTCCAGAGGACCCCAGGCAGTCTGAAAGATGTGTCTCTGATATCTGTTCAGAGCCATATTTCATTAGTTTTATTTTATGAGAAGCTTTCTTTTGAGCATTAACCCCAATTCTCTAATGCATGAAAAATTTAAGTTGATACTTTATGAGGAGGCATAAACGCTGGTACCAAATCTCTATTTTACATATAGACTTCCTGAGGACTTGATGGGAAGCCAGCTAGCCACTCTTTCTTTCAGAGTATGTTATGTGAGCCAGGGGACTTGAGCATAATTACTGGATTTGACAGGTGATATAGATCACTTCGAAAGTTGGCCTTGGTGTCTTTTGGCTCAAGAATTCCCCTGGCCCAGCCACAGACCCACTCTCAAGTGGTACTGATTCTCTGATTTGGCCTGGTATTATCAAGGGTCCACTGGCTCCAAAAATCCTAAATCTTCTCCAGCCCCAGTTTTGGACCAGAACCAAAGCTGCCTCTGCAGTGGCTGAGGGAAAGGGCCCCGAGCACAGAGGGTACTGACAGCTGTGAAGTGAGGGCGAGGCCGCCACTCCTTTCCAGGGAGGCCTGTCTGCCGCTTCCTCTCATCTATGTCCGAGGTCCCATGGATGCCCAAAGTAATGCCAAGCATTTTCTTTTCCTCAGGCTGACCCTAGAGAAGAGGCAGAGTCTGAATGTCTCTTTTCCAGGAAGTTCCTGTGACTCCTTTGAGACCAGAATACTGTCTAACTTATTACACTTACAGTTTCAAGTGCCAGGTACTAGACAAGGCATTGGAGCTCTCTTCCTCCAGAAAAATGGGTGTCATTTGCTCTGGGTCTGTGTAACTATAAGTTACCAGACAAGTAGTCCTTGACAAAACAAAAGTGCGTTCAACCTAAAAAAAAGTGATTCTACCTCCTACCTTAGACTACAGAATCCAGTTCTAAAAATTGAATCAATATTTTCCACATTGAACAATTTTAGGATTCAGTCTTCACCTATCTGTCCCTTATATACATGTATCTCATTTAATCCTCAATTCTACTTTTTATATCAATGTTACTGATATATTTGATATGTTATTGATTTCTTCTGAAGTTCAGAAGAAATCAAGGTATACACACCACAAGACTAATGCCACAGAGATTATAAGAGATGGAGGCAAGATTTGATACCAGTTCTCTTTGGCCACAAAGCCCTGTGTTCCTTCTATTACATGGAGGCCTCCACATTCCTCCAGTACAGTTCTAGGGCCATTCTGGATGATGAGGGACAACAGTATAGTTTGGACGCAGGTAAGATTCTAGCATCCTCCTTATATCTTCCAGGTCTACTTTTTTTTTGTTTTACATGTGAGGTTTTCATAAGAGATTTTCCTTGAAGATAAAAAAGTTGGAACAGAGTGCACTATACCATGTGGCCTCCTATTTCAGATTTTCTACTTAGGAAAAAATAAGAGCTAAGAGAATAATATATAACTACTGAGATATCCTCTAAGGATAAAATGACTAAGCAATGTTCTGTTAATGGCGATGATTGCCATGTTAACTTACTAGACAATTGGAGATGGTATCCTACACTACTTTGTGGCCCAAATCTCGTCTCATAGGCCAAAATATAAATTAAGGAAGAATTAAGGAGAATGGTTGAATCTCAGATTCTTTTAATATCTTTTCTGTTTGAGAGAAAAAAATCAAATTGCTCCTCCTCTTGTGATTTGGACAGCGTGGCCTATTGATAATTAGGGCATATGGACTTGGTTCTAATCCTAATACTGCCAGTAGTGAATTAAGTGACCTTAAGCAAGACATGGCACATTCTGGGCAGTCGTTTTAAAAATGTCATCCATCTTTAACTTGTTCTGATTTCTCTATACAATAGCGGCTATTAAAATGCACAGGATTTAGAGCCCACACTAGTGTCTAATCCAGTGGCACTTTAGCCCCTTCAAGAATGGAAATGGCAAAGTCAAGGTAATATGGCCTGAGAGTTCAGGGGTCCTGTGTGGCTCCCCATCAGTCACAGCTGCCTTCTTGCTTTTTGCTGATCTCACTTAACCTTGCCTTCCAAGGATAAAATATTTTTGTCCTCTTTCTGTTCTCTTTTTTTCTCCTTCCTTCCCCTTCCCCCTTCCCTCTCTTTCTTTCTCTTTTTTTTGTGGTGTGTGTGTGTGTGTGTGTATGTGTGTGTGTATGTGAGAGAGAGAGAGAGAGAGAGAGAGAGAGACAGAGAGAGAGCACAGCCAGGGAGAATGCTGATCACCTGAGTTTCGTATATTTCAGAATGGTCTCGCACTCTCCTGACACACATTTGTTAACCTCAGATGTTACTACTGGGATTTTCTTTCATAGCCATGCCTCGCTCTCTTTTTAGGAAGACAACTAAAAATCAAAAGCAGCCTACCTTGTAATCTAGCTCCTCCCACTAGGCCCAGCCCCTAGTCTGGCTCAAAAACCACGGAATATGGGCCTATCTACCAGGCTGCTCTCTACTGCCATCTCATGGTAATTCAGCCTCTCTTAGAGAATCAACCTTTCAGTAGGTGCAGACTCTCACAGGAGACAGAAATCATAAAGCCTCATGTCTGCCAGAGCAGCAGTCTTTACAACAGATTGTGTAGGACATAAAGGCTGAAAATATCAAGAAAGTGACTGAATGAGTTGAACGTTTAAGCAAGGTGTATATCATAACTTGATTTCAAAAAGTAACAATTAAGAAAGTATGACTTATGACAGAAGGTGAATCCTGAATCAGAAAGTCCCATCTTTAGGGGAGAAGTGGGAGTTTAGAATGTACCAGAATCTGGAGATATATTTATAGAGATGAACAGACTAAAAGCTCCACTAAGAGTCATCAGTGATTTCAACACAATGACTAGGACAGTGCATCAGTGTCTCACAGAGTCTGTAAAAGCAGTGAAAGTCACAATGAAGTCCGCTTAGTCACCCAACGCCATGTCACTGTGATACGCCCTGCTCCCACCAACATTCATGAGGCACAGTAGTCACAGGTCAGTTCACAGACTCTCCGGCACTTTGCTGCTACTTCTCCCATCACTTGGTCATAATTTGGAGTATTTCCATCTATGGGCATCATGCAACTTGCCTTTTTGTGTGGCTGCTTACCAGACGAGTCCATTACAGTATACACATTTGGTTATGAAAAAGCACACTTTACATTGAATAAAATTTGGAAGCACCTCAGAAAGGATTGTCAGTGTATGGCTACGCATGCAACACACAGAGCTAGGTTGTGATTCAAACGGTGTGCTTAGGCGCTGCTTTGTTATTTGTCTTTATTCTCCCCCATCCTATTTTTTCTAAATTGGCTGAGAGGGTTTAGACAATAATAATAACGCTTATAGTGTGAGTTGTATTAAATCAAGAATCCAATCTGTAAAGCTAACCCCACCTGACCACTTAGTCAAGATCGTCTAGTGCCAATTTGAGGCAAAAATCAAGATTAGATTAAATATTTCCCTAAAAAGAATAAATCTTCCAGGTTCAAACATAAATCAAACAGCAGTGTCATTCTATGTAGAAGAGGCACAATTGCAAAAAAGTTCATGCCTTACCGCCAGGAGTCTTGGGCTTCTGGAGGGCTTCAGGCTGTCAGTCTGTGACCAAGAGATCCAGGATTATGCATTCTACAGCAAATAGGAAAAAAAGAACAAAAATACATTGGAATAGCTACAAATGCAGTGAAAATGTGTCACCTACAGACTACTAAAAAAAGAGAAAATAAATTGGCACTGGTTCATAATTCCAGTTGATTTAAGCAATTTTAGGCCTTCAACCAAAAAGATTTCTCCACACAAAACTTAATAAGTAAGCCAACAGCGTTGACCAGGGCCTGAAAAAACACAGGACATGGTTATTGCAGCTAAGCAAGAATGTCAGATGAAACAAGGACGTGGAATAAGGTAACACCAAGGCATACAGTAACCAAGTTATTTCCTTCCCAACAATTACAATTAGTTCATGGGAGAAGTCTTATTTTGGTTAAACTATGTCCCCAAACTGTACTAACCTATCTTTTAACTAATTTAGGTATTGGCAGACAAGACTCAACTAGAATTTGTTATTAGGTTTCTTTTTTCCATTGTATTTGTATTTATATGTCTTCTATTTATCACAGATCATAGGAGTTTCCATTTAACTTCTGATAGCAGAAATAAAATATTTCCTTATAAAAGTGTTTTAAACTTAATCAGGAATAAAGTAAATCTTAAGTAAATAAGAACACTTTTCATATATCAACATAGGAAATATTTTAAAAGTAGCAATAAGTGGCTGAATTTGGGAAACAGAATTTTCACAAAGAAAGGAGGTTAACCATACCTGGGAGATTGGAAGCTAAATGAAGACAGAGTCAAAGATTTCTTTGTTAATTTTATCTCCCATATCTAGCACAGTACATGGCATATAGTAGGTACTTGATAAATACTTTTTCAATAAATGAACAAATAAACACCTTCTGGGGAATCTGGAGGATGTTTAGATGTCTGAGCTACTGATGGGCATGGAACAGGGCTTGCCTATGATTCCAATTCTAATATCTGGAATTGTTAATCTCACAGTACTCTGGAAATACTTACAGAATATATAACTGAACAGGCTGAAGTGTCCTGATTTTCTAAAATTCCTCAAAAAGAAAAGGAAAAGGAAAAAAACTAAAGACAGTTTTAAAGTCCTCCCCCTACTAAACACGCACACACACATACACACGGACATGTGCACATGCACATGCACCTTAAAGCAACTGTCCTCAGACAATAGCATTCTAAGGCAGGAAATCCGCCCCAGATTCAGGCAATAAGGGGGTGCACTACCTGTAATGAATTTTAAAATAATAATCAGCTTCAACTAAAAGTTGATCTACTTTTTATCACCACCTTGCACTGATAATTCTCAATCATGGCAGTGATAAAATACTCCTTCCTCTGGGCAGATAACTCCCACTACCCACTATGCCACTGGGTTCAGAAAAGATGGTTTATGTACTTAAAACAGGTAAGAAATTATGCTGGCCGGGCGCGGTGGCTCAAGCCTGTAATCCCAGCACTTTGGGAGGCCGAGGCGGGTGGATCACGAGGTCAAGAGATCGAGACCATCCTGGTCAACATGGTGAAACCCCGTCTCTACTAAAAATACAAAAAATCAGCTGGGCATGGTGGCGTGTGCCTGTAATCCCAGCTACTCAGGAGGCTGAGGCAGGAGAATTGCCTGAACCCAGGAGGCGGAGGTTGCGGTGAGCCGAGATCGTGCCATTGCACTCCAGCCTGGGTAACGAGCGAAACTCCATCTCAAAAAAAAAAAAAAAAAAAAAAAAAAAGAAATTATGCTGATAGGAAATCTGGCAGTGACAGACTTTCCATATTCAGAGACCTTAAGAGTTCGGGGGTTAATAAAAAGGAAATTCTAGGACTTTTCTATATAAAACATTACAAGAAAGTCTAGACAGGGTAGAAGAAGAGGAATTGGTCTTTGATATCATTCTGAATCGCTTCGTAGTGTGTTGATGAGGATAAGTGAACACAACCCAGGGGAAGCACTACTCCCTTTAGGCTGAGAGTCTAACAGCTATGGACAATTTCATCTGTGCCATTCAAACTTGGATATTGAATACTGGCAACTCATCTGTGCTTTCTTGATCTTTCTTGATCTTTAGAAGATAAGTAAGGAAAAGTGATGCTTTAATACTTGCACAGCCCGTCAACAGAAAAATATGTAAAATAAGAGGTTTTTATAAGCAGGTGATCTTTTGGAAGGTATTGGGTCAGCTGCTCTTGATAATTCCCCCTTTGCTGTGAACTTGCTCCACATAAGCCAGCTCACCTCACATCTACGGCTGCCTCTTCCAAGGTTAGCATCTTGGCTGACTGTGACCCCTGATGACTTGTGTCCCTTCTCAGAGCCAAGCTTTCACTTGCTTACACTGAGCCCATGAATCGGACAATTCTTGCTCCTTATTGCCTGTTTCCCTGCTGAGCTAGTGCTCAGAATTCAAGCCACTTGTCTCCATACCATTTTACTATTTGTTCGATTGCAGTGGTTAAAAGTCTCAATTTCTACTAATGTTGTTAATTCAGGATAAATTCTACCATCATAAGAAAACACCAATAATGGAAATCCCTTTCAGTTGTAATTGCATTTTCAATGATGAAGAAACATAGGTATGAATGCACAAACACACACACACACACACACACGCAGAATAACATACATTTAAATTACAAACAAGGTTGAAGTTGCTAATTTTCTTGATTGTACTGTATTTCTAACAAGAAGGCAGTCAAATCTAGCTCAATAAGTGACAATCAGTGGCATAAGCCCATTACTTACATATCTACTGGCCTATTGTGACACAAACTGTCTTATAGCAATCCTGTTGGAATTTTAATATTATTTTTATACTACAGATGAGGGAAAACGCAAAGACCATAAAAGTAAAGACAGTTTTTCTAGATCACATTGCTAGCAGGGGAAAGTGTTCAAACTGGTCTTCTTTCTGCTTCCTACTGGAGCAGGCACATTTACTAAATGGCACTGATGCTGCCAGTGTAGGTCTTATGGAAACAGATATGATGATGATAAAGGACTATATCTATATCAGTGTTCTCTTAGCATCCTGGCAGGGAAAGAAAAGAGACAATGAGTTAATCCCCAGCAAAATGCCATGATGTAAATATAAAAGAAAAAAACAGCTCCACTTCAATTTTGCAGGCACCTAAGTCTATGCTTGCAAGGTTTTTGCTAATTCAACAGCCTTTTTTTTTTCATATGTTCCTCTACTTCTAATTATACCATTTAGCTAACATTTTCAGTAGTTAGGTCCCAGACATTTTCCAACATTCTTGCATATTCAGCTTTTAAATGTTTAATGAGAATACACAGGGTATGTGGCCTTATGTCAATCTACCTTCTCTACGTTGCTTCTTCTAGCAAGTATTAGCATAAATAACAACTTGGCCCAAACCAGAACTGGAGTGTGCCAATCCACAGTGATTTCCAGGGTAGGGAATGACAATGGGCCCATGAAACATAAATTATAATAAATGCTTGGAAACTTGGCATACCACTTCTGAAATGATCCCAGCTTTGCAGCAGGGAGGGCACAATGCTTTTACATTGAAAGGGGTAAGTCACAGTTTTCCAGATCTTCAAGCTCTCATTTCTAAAACAAAAATAAAACTTATTATCCTTGTGAAGAAAAGGGAGCCCTTGTACACTGTTGGTGGAACTGTAAATTGGTAAAACCATTATGAAAAAGGTGTCAAGGAACCTCAAAAAACTAAAAATTGAATGGGTGTGGTAGCTCATGCCTGTAATCCCAGCACTTTGGCAGGCCAAGGTTGGTAGATCATTTGAGGTCAGGAGTTTGAGACCAGCCTAGCCAACATGGCAAAACCCCACCTCTACTAAAAAAAAAATTCCAAAAAAAATTAGCCGGAAGTGTTGGCACACTCCTGTAATCCCAGCTACTTGGGAGGCTAAGGCAGGAGAATCACTTGAACTTGGGAGGCAGAGGTTGCGGTGAGCTGAGATCACTTCTAGGCTGGATAGCCTGGAAGACAGAGTGAGATTCCATCTCAAAAACAAAGAAAGAAACAAAAAACTTAAAAACAGAACTGCCATACAGTCTATCAACTCTACTCCTGGGTACATATCCAAAGGAAATGAAATTATTAATAATACATTAAAGAGATATGTATGCTCCCACATTATTGTAGCATTACTCACAATGGCCAAGATATGCAAACAATATGTAAGTATTCACCAGCAGATGAATGGATAAAGAAAACGTGACAAATATTTACAACTGAATATATTATTCAGCCCTTAACGAAAGGAAACTCTGCCATTTGTGACAACATGAGGAAACTTTGAGGACACTTTGCTAAGTGAAAGAAGCCAAACACAGAAAAACAATTACTGCATGATTTCACTTATATGTAGAAACTAAAGAAGTTGAATCCATAGAAACAGAGTGTAGAGAAGTTGGTGCTAGAAGCTAGGGGGTGGGAATAATGGAGGGATTTTTGTCAAAGGGTACAAAATTTCAGTTATAAAATGAACTAAGTAAGTTCTGGAACATCCACTACACAACATGGAAACTACAGTTAATAATCATGTATTATGTCCTTGTAATTTGCATATAGAGTAGATCTGAAGTGTGTTTACCACACACAGAAAAAATTGGTAATTATGGGAGATGATGAATATGTTAATTACCTTGATTATAATTATTTCATAATATATATGTACATCAAATCATCATTTTGAACACCTTCATATATACAATTTTTATTTGTCAATTATGCCACCTATAAAGCTGGAAGAAAATAAAAATAAATTCTTATCTTTATCTTTTTCCTATGAAAAATTATAAATATGAACATTTTGATATCAGAAAAGCACGTCAAGTTCCCTGAGAAAACCAATAGGTAATATTATTGCAGAACTGGCAAAGCCCTTTACTACTGAATTAGTCCATTCTTGCATTGCTAAAAGAACTACATGAGACTGGGTAATTTAGAAAGAAAAGAGGTTTAATTGACTTAGGTCTGCAGTCTATACACGAGGCATGGTTGGGGAGGCCTTAGGAAGCTTACAATCATGGTGGAAGGCGAAGAGAAAAGAGGCATATCTCACATGGTGGAAGAAGGAGAAAGAGAGAGAAGGAGGAGGTGCTATACACTTGTAAACAACCAGATCTTATGAGAACTCACTATCCTGAGAACAGCAAGGAAAAAGTCCGCCCCTATGATCCAATCACCTCCCACCAGGACCCCACTTCAACACTGGATATCAAAATTCGACTTGAGATTTGGGTGGGGACACAAATCCAAACCACATCAACTGGGTTTAGAACATAAAGCCAGAAATCTTTCCCCTTTATAAGTTGTACAAGAGTTTAGCCACCGAGCAATGTTGCAAAGCTAGGTCTAGGCAGTAAGAATTTTAATGGGGATGTGGAAAACTATTTGCCCACTTCTTCTTGTACAAACATCTGTATTCAGGGGCTTATTATTAAGAACCAATTAACAGTGAAAGAGTTTGGAGTTAGAGGCCAAGTTGAAATGATTCAAATTTTATAAGGAATGTTTCAATTTTTCTTTCTTATTATAAATCTAGATAGTCATTGGTCAAAATGCATTTACTGACTACTGACTGTGTGCAAAGCACTGTGAGTACACGACAGAAGATGATCTTGTGTTTATCAAGTACCTACCATATTCTAGGTGCTATGCAAGGCACATTTACTTCTGTGTCTGTGAGTGATGAGGGCAGAAAGGGAGGGCCAGGAGGTATGAGAGGAGGGAAATGGAGTATTCTAGCTAGAGGCTCACTTTTATTTATCGCTGGGATTCATACATATCTGCAGACTTGTGATTACCTGATTATTTGCAGAAGAAACTTAGGTCTCTTCATAAATTCAGACAAACCCACTTGGTCTATGACAGTCCCTCTTTTGTCAGTGGGGTGGAGCAATCCATGGCCCATGACTGTCACTTTGATTCATGTTCTGACCTAACTTTGCACGGACTCATATATTAATATATGGTACTTGTCCATTAAGACGTATTTAAATTAAAGGGTGAGAGAGAGAGTCTTTCCATTTTGACAAGGGTACAGGGTGGTTTATGCATGATCTCACTTATATGTATAAACTAAAGAAGTCAAACCCATAGAAACAGAGAATAGAAAAGTGGGTGTTAGAGGCTAGAGAATGGAATAATGGAGGGA
The DNA here is from genome assembly GCF_009761245.1 of Sapajus apella. Taxonomy (NCBI): domain Eukaryota; kingdom Metazoa; phylum Chordata; class Mammalia; order Primates; family Cebidae; genus Sapajus; species Sapajus apella. The sequence continues at coordinate 17,838,848 of NW_022436977.1, forward strand.
TTTTAAAATTTTAGCTCCTTGAGGGCTTAACTAAATCAGCCACACCACAGTGGTGGCAGGGAATTATCTACCATGCCTGCATATCAGCACCTCCTCAAACCAACCATCTCACAAAAGTGAAAAGCCAGACTCAGAAGTGTAATACAATGTTGGCAGATCTGGGAACCTCAGGAGCCCTTGGCATGGACTTGAACACTGGTGGCAGTGACCTGGCATGAGGCAGAGACAAAGGCACCTGAAGCATGATGGGGTGGGGTAGCATATTCCATACAATAACTGAAACCTTTTCCTAATGAGCACATATGAGACACCTCTATGGAGGGGGTGCTGCAGGGGCTGAATTTATTACAAGAGCATCCAGAGAAAGACTTTTTACTCTACCTGATCCTGCAACACATATTTTACATGGAAAATTTATTTCTCCTAACTGTATGACAATAAAAGTTTATTAACCTCATCTTACTGATGAGGGGATTGTAACTTAAAAAAAGTTAAAATCGCCTCTGAAGGTCACTACGTGGGTCAAATGGCAGCCCGCAGAAAGATACATCCAGATCATAACTCCTGAAACCTGTGAATATTACCTTATATAGCAAAATATGTGAATGAGTAAATTTAACAAGGGGAGGAGCCCATTCTGCATTACCCAGGTAGACCTAAAGGCAATCATGTGTATGCACCCTATGAGAGAGAGGCAGAGGGAGTCTGGGGGACAGATACATAGAGGAGAAGACACACAGGTGGCAAAGTGACCACAGGGGTGAACACTGGAGTAATGCGGCTGCAAGTCAAAGTGTGGCTGGAGATACCAGAAGCTGGAAGAGGCAAGGAATGGTTTCTCCCTGAAGCCTTTGGAAGGAGTGCAGCTTGGCAGACACCTTGATTTCACACCTCTGGCCCCCAGAACTGGGAGAAAATAAACTAATGTTTTAAGCCACCAAATATCTGATAATGGGTCATAGCAGTCACAGGAAACTAATATAGTTGCACAATAAACTACAGAAGACATGTTGCTGATAAAGTTTGCCCAACTTTAAAGTCTGTTTCCTTTGGGTGCCACTGAGATTCCCCCCACAATATTATCAACACACTCCACAACAATCGGGCCTGACATGACACTTACATCTGCTTCAGCCACCACCACCTTTTCTTTGGAAATACATTGTGAAGGGTTGAGAAATTTTGGCATTTGAGCCTATTTTCCTTTGTAAACTAAAAAGTACTGGATATGTTAAGATTTAAAGTAGACATATATGAAGTCAGGGCTATAGGAATTGAGTTGAGAACTTGTTATGGGCAGAGATGATCAGCAAAGGGTTTATGAAGAAGAAAGTTTTGAATTGTGAAGAAAAGGATACATGTATGTGGATAATTGTGAAGGACCAGGTTGAACATTCTGGGCCCTTGGAAGGCTTGAACAATATTTCTAGGGGAAACTTACAAGCTTCATGCAGAGCTCACAGTGGAACCTAACTTGCAACTGAAAATATTGCACCAAAATGAAAAACTAGGTGGCTTTAGGTCCTGGTTGTTTTTGTTATTGCTATCATGGATTGCTGCTATTCCTTCAGGAATCAGAGGTATTCTGATTTACTTACCGAAGATCCTTTTCTTCATTTTTTTTAAAAGGCCTTCCCATGTCCAAGTTCAATACTGAATTGGTTTTGTAGCTACGTCTCTTTATGGTCTGGCATTTTCTCTCTGTCCACGTGCCTCTTTCAATGGCATCTGTTTTGCTAAGAGATCTAATAAATTACAAGCCAGACTAGGAACAAACAGAGCCATGAAGGCTGAGTTCTTGTAGAATAGGTTTTAGCTTTATTTCAGCCCTTCTCCCCTCACCCAAGGTGAATTAAGTAATCTTTATGAGACAAAATTACCTGCATTCTTGCCTAACCTTAATAATGAAAAAGAGAAGGCATTTTATCTATTCATTGTGAACAGCGTAATCACAATTTGCTATGGCTCACAGAAACAGGAAAAAAATAATAACAACAAACGACCACAACTAATGTGTTTTTCATTCTATCTGAGAATCCGAAGAACCTGGTAGTTTTAACTCTAGTTCATTACAGTCAATGATTTAATCTCTGATGGCAGGGAAGCAAGAAATATAGTAATGTCTAGGGTAGCAACAGCAGCACTCCAGATCAATACTTAAAAGGGCTGTAGCAAGTAGGCTCAGTTTCCTCACAAAACACCTATATATTTCTTGTCTGAGAAGACGGAGGCTGAGATGGGTCATCTGGGGTGCATGCAGCATCTGCCCTCCAAAATAGCTGGTGAGGTGACATATGCAGTGCTTGCCAGCTATGTAAGGCATTGTGCTGGGTCCTGCAGAAAGCACGAAAGCTTAAAAGCACTATCCCTGCATTAAAAATCTTGTTGGTAAAATGAGCCATAATGACTTGAAGTTTAAATCATAGCCCCAAACAATCAAAACAAAAAGAACCCCAAGTAAGAGTTCAAGACAACAAAAATAGCAAAAGCCAGGCCACATTTAATTACCGATAACTGCTACAGGATGTCAGAGAAATGGGCAGAGTATATCACACTGGGGTGGTCTGGAAGAACTCCATGGTAGTATCAAGATTTGAAATGAATCATGCTAACAGGATGTAAAAGAAAAAAAAAATCAGTATCTAGAACCACGGAATGGTAACTTTATGAAATATTCAGTATATTCTGGCATTGCACCAGGCCTGTTTTACTCACGTGGCAGGATGAAACCTTGGTATGCACTGGCTTGGACCTGGGCACATCTGAAGGTAACATTGTTCATTCAACCCAGGATAAATGTGAATATACAGGCAGAAACATATATGTTCTTCACATATTTTACAAATTTGCCCTTCGAGTTCTAATCTTATGAATTTATCCGTTTGGGACTATCTGTGGTTTGTATTGGTCTTAGCTCATCTCTCTTAAATTAACATATGAGGACCAGATTTTCCACTCCAAATAGAGTGACTCACTGAAGAGCAGAAAGCAATTAAATTTCTAAGCTTTTTTCCCAACATCCTGTACACCTCAATTTACCAATACAAAAATTGCTATGGGCATTATTACTATTTTTAATGATGGAAATACTGTTCTATGCTATGTGTAATAACCTTTATGAAATTTATCTCTGATAGACAAGCCTCAGATTCATGGTCTACTAGATTCAACTTAATCACTTGTCCAGGAAATATTACAGATGATTCCTTTGTGCTAGGTGATATTTCCAGTGCTTTAAGTACAACAGTGGGGGAGAAAGCACAAGGTCTGTGTGCTCATACAGCGCACATTCAAGAGTGTGTGTGTGGCAGTGACTGGGGGGAGACAACGAAGAAGTCGTCTAATGAATAAAGGGAAGTTCAGAGTGCAAGGTATCCGCATGTGGAATAATGACAGTGTGACGAGATGATGAGTGACTGCTGGTGCGGTGCAGGTGGGAATGCCATTATTTTAGGCAACGTGGTCACCAAAGGCTTCTCTGAGAAAGTCATGTTTGAAGTAAGAATCGAATAAAGGCAGTGATTTGAAGACCAAGCAGAGTGGTCCAGGCTGAGATAAGTTCAAAGCCGCTGGCATATAAATGAGCTTGCTCAAGGAGCAACAAGAAGGCCAGGAAGGCTGAGCAGAGTGAGGGGAAGTGGCTGGAGGAAGCAGGAAGAGGAAGTCATTAAGAGTCAGACCATCTGGGGACTTGTGGGCTACAGACAGGACTCAACATGCCTGTTTAGGGCAAATACAAACAGTAATTTTGCAAGATCAAGGGATATTTAATTTTCAGGTCATTAAATCTGCCATTTTATGTTCAAGTGGTTATTGGTAATAAACATCTCAGTTACTTATAAGCAACACTTACCAAATCTGTAACATTTACCACAACTGGAATTTGTTCACCCAGTTTGATGATTCTATTATAGTTTAAATAAAAATTAGGAAATTTTTGCAATATGTTTAAATACTTCTCATTCCCCTTTCACACTCTTATCTCCACAAAAGGTTAGAAAACAAAGAAAAACATTCACAATTACTTTAACACCTAACACTAATGAATCACCGATTTTCAGCTGTGTTCCTTCCTTCTTACACACCGTCCTCAAGCACACAGCATCATGATGTAGTTTTTAATCAGAGCAGATATAAGATTTCCATTCAGTGCTTTCAAAGCACATTGAGAGTACGGTACTTATCATTTTGTATGATTTGGTCATCAGCAAGATGATTTCTCGGACTACTCTATATAAGCCTGGCTAACCCAACTTCCTTGATCACTGCTTACAATGGTTTGCCTCCTCCTGCTGGCTTAAATCTTCACTTCTTATCAAAATTGGCTTTTCAGGGTAAAAAAAGACTTGAGACAAAAAGTAATTTCTGATAAGCAGTAACGAGCCTGACTACTTCTCACTGAGCTCCTTGGGCATAAAAATTAGATTCTAAGTAATTTCTAAATAATTTCTGAGAATTCACAGGAGGAGAATTCCTCGCCATAGTTGAGTGTCATTCAATTGCAAATGAAGAGACACAGCAGTGGAATGGCTAATTAGATGACTTTAACCTCACTTAGTTATGCCTTAACAAAACCCAGAAAATAGGCATCTTTTAAAGTTTGTGTGTAAGATTTTAAAATTTTCTGACTTGGGGGTTTGAATACAGGGATCTAAAGAGCTTAATGGGTCAATGGAGGAGTTAGCGAAATTGATTTTTAAGAATGGATTTTATTTCATAAATTCATGTGTTATTTAAGAAATTGAAGTAGAATAACCAAATACAGTACATTCGGAACACTCTGCACTACTCCATATTTTTCCCCAGATAGTTACCTCTGTTATCACCCAGAGGTGAAATTTCTTTAGATAGAATTTAATAAAATTTCCACCAGAAATTCTTAAATCTAATATTGGTCTAAGTGGAAAGCCGCAGGGAAAAGAAAAGAGAAAACCTACTGTTTGTTTTGAGGTTATAAAAGTTTTGAATTTTAAATGTCCTCCCTTATGGGAGGATATCGTAAGCACCTCAAATTTAGTGTAGTCAATGCAGAATTTTTTATTTCCACTGTCACTGCCCTCCATCTGTTTCTCTGTGGTCTGTGTGGTTTAGTAAGTCACCACCACTCAGTGCAAAACCAGCTTAGGTTTTTCTTGATTCTCCTTTTTCTCTCAGACCATCCTGCATTTAGTAATCAAGCCATATGCAAATTGGTCTACAAAATACATCACATGGCTGTAATCAACATATCAGGGGGCTGTGTTTTCATCTGCAGGTTTGACTGGGAAGTATCTGATGCCTAGATCATTCAGGCTATTGACAGGATTCATTTTCTGGCAGCTGTATGAAGAAGGCCCCTGGCTTTTTAGAGGTTGTTGTCTCAAGACTGCTCTGAGGAGTTAGAGGCCACCAGAAGTGGCTAGAGGCTGCTGACACACCTTGCCAAATGGGTTTCTTCAACATGGTCACTCAATTCATCAAGCCTACAAGAAGAATCTCTGGCTGCAGTCTGCTGAGATGGAGTTTCACATAACGCAACATAATGATGAGAGCTGTATCCTATCACCTTTGCTATATAACACAACCTAATCACAGGAATGACATCTCATTATCTTTACCATAGGTAAGTGGTTAGAAACACATCACAGGTCCCATTCACACTTAAGGGCAGGAGATTACACAAAGGCATGAATACTGAAAGGTGGGAATCATTGGGGCTTATCTTAGTGTCTGTCTGCCACATTTATACTGATATTCTTCATTAATAGTTTTTGTTTTGTTTTGAGCTCATAGCTTTACCTCTTTTCCTTAATTTGATTTCAATTGCTTTTGTCTCTCTAGTTTTTCTAGGTGGAAGCATATGCCATTGATTTGAGACCATTCTTCTTTCCTAAAAAAAGGTGTTTAGTGCTATCAATCACCTTCCAATCACTGTGATAACAGTATCCTACACATTTTTATTTTTCTTGCTTTTAATTCATTTCCAAATACATCCTGATTTCCCTTTTGATTTCTTCTTTGACATACAGGTTAATTAGAAGTTTGTTATTTCATTTCCTAATATACGGAGATTTTCCAGATACCTTTCGACTACTAATTCCTAATTTAATTCCATTGTGGCTAGGAAACATATTTTGTATGTTTTGAGTCCTTTTTAAATTAATAAGACTTCTTTTATGGTCAGAATATTGCCTATCTTGATAAATATTCCATGGGCCTTTGAAAATAATGTGTATTTTTATTATTGGAGAGAGTCTTCCATAATGTCAATTAGGTCAAATTGGTTGATAACATTGATTAAGTTTTTTATATTCCTATTTAGCATAAATTTTGTGTTACTTATTGAAATAAATTGTGGAAATCTTCAACTATGATTGTCATACTACTGCATATATGGTGAAAACCTTCAATACATCAGTATAATTTCTACTTTAACCAATTGTATTTTAAACAGATTTTAAAAATTAAGAGTATTTTTATATATGCTCAGACTTTTAACATTCTCAGTGATATTTATTACTTTGTATAGATCTAGATTTCAGCTTTTATTTACCTGAAACATTTTTTATTTTTATTTTTATTTTGAGATATAATTTGCTACGTATAAATTCTAGGTTGATAATTTTATTCTCTCAATGCTTTAAGAGATTTCCTCTCTGTCTTTTGGCTTGCATTGTTTTAATGTCTGTAGTCATTTTTATGTTCTCTTTTGTCTGTATTCATTGTGACTTTTTTCTTTCTTTTGGCTACTTCTAAGGTTTTCTGTTTATCCCTGGTTTTCAGCAATTTGGTGACAATACACCTTGTTGCAATTTTCTTCCAACGCTTGTGCCTGGCATTTATTGAGTTTCTTAGATCTTTGGGTCTATATTTTTCATCAAATTTGTAAATTTTTACCCATTATTTCCTCAAATTTTTTTTCATCATGTCTCTTCCCTTTTGAGCACTCTAATTACAAATATATTAGCCTGCTTGAAATTTTCCTGTGTGATAAATTTTGGTTAGTTTCTATAGGAATATCTTCAAATTCACTAACCTTTTCTTACATAGTGTCTAATCTTCAGATCGTCTCTTCCTATGTATTTTTAAATCTTGGGCAGTTATATTTTATCTCTACAAGTTTGAACTAGGTCTTTTTAATTATCCTCCACATCTGTGCTTAGTATGCTCATGCTTTCTTTTTACTTTCTTGAGCACACAGACTATACTTATAATACTGCTTAATAACCTTGTGTGCTGATACTTTCATCTATGTTTCTTCTGAATCTTCTTGTATTGATTGATTTTTTTTCTCCTAATAAAAGGTGTATTTTTTCTGCTTCTTTGTGTGTATAAGTAAGTTTGTATTGGGTGCTTGACATTTGAATTTTATATTTTTGAATGCTAGATAATTTTTATTCTTTTAAGTATGTTTGAGATTTGTTGAGAAATCCAAATAAATTATTGGGTAAGCTTTCCAAGGCTTGCTTATCATCTTTGTGATAGAAGACTAGAGCAGTCTTTAGAAATAATTTTTTATTGCTACTAAGGCAATACTGTTCCAAGTACATTGCCAGTGCCCTGTATAATACAAGGTTTTTCCACTCTGGCTGGAAGGACCAAAATTATTACCACCCTTATGTGATCTCCTGAGACTGTTTCATACATTTCTCTATTGGTCTTTCTCAAGATATGGGTGGTTTCCTCAAACCCTTGTGCTGATGCAAATGCAGTAGAAGACTTGAGAATACTCATCATGAAGACTTCAAAAGCCTTCTCTCTATGCAGCTCTTTGCTTTCAGTACCCTGCCTCACAAAGTCTAGATACTGTAGCCTCCCTGAATTCTCAAATCCATTTGCTAAGTACAGGGGAACTACTGTCATCTGTTTCAGATCCTCTTTCCTAGAAACTCTTGAGGCAGTAAACTGAGATAATCACAGGGATTACCTCATTTGTTTTCCTTCTATCAGATATCACCATTTGCACTGCCTATTACCTATCTTAAAACTGTTGTTTTGGAAATATTATTCTTTTTTCTTTACCTTATTTAAGGTGAGTGCATAACTGTAGTCTCTGGTCCTTCACTGTCAAAAGAAGAAGTGAATCTTTTCATTTTGTACCCTATTATATGTACTTCTTTATAATAATGCTGAAAGACTTCTAGCTGCAGCTCTAATAATTTGAAGCAGTGTTGAGCATAAATAATATTTCCTGATATCCATAACAACTGTATGTGATATTGAAATATTTGTAATTTTTATTGGTGATAAAATCACAGTAGCTACTAATACTACTTTGATTTGAATCTTACATTAATAATTGTAGGAATGTTAAACTTCAATTAGAGGTAAATGAAAATAAAGATTCATTTTTCTTTTACAAGTTCATGGACTCCTGAATTTTTATGAATACCATGGAGGTGTCTGGACTCCCTAAGAAATACTGTTATAGAGAAAGCCCCCTGATTTTTTAATTTTGGGGATAAGTCATGGTTCACAGAATTTGTTGCCTCCAACACCTTGTTTGGTCAAACTTCCTGCTGGTTCTATATCCTAATTGTTAGTGAGCTCCTAAAGAACAATAAAATTAAGTGGGATAATAGGTAAAGTACTTGCCATTGTGCTTGGCATCGAATAAGCCCACAATAATCACGGTAACATTAGCCATTATTCATCATCACCATCATTATCATGGCAGGGGGGAACCATCTTGGAGGGGAGCTGAAGCTATAGAATTTGAGGGCCCCCTCTTTAAAAAATCAATAAAATGTTTTCCTTTTGCAAATCTTATGAAAACTCATGGCTATATGAACCCATTACTGTATCAGGATCTCTCTCACGGTCCTGAAGCCAGTTGGGCAAGTGAGCATTCCTGAAACTTAATCTTCATTAAATTCATGATAAATCTGCTTCTAATTGCCACTCTCCTCTTTCTCATCTTTATAATTCATCAGTTATTCATCATGCCAGAGCTGTTAAAGTGGAGTTAATGGTGGTGAGAAATGTGGAAGAGCAATGAAGATAGGCGAGGACCACTATCAGGCCTGACCTCAATCTTTGGAGGCTTAGTTTTTAATGTTTAAATGAGTATTTAAATCCTGGAGAGATTCTTTTCCCCATATTTCCAACAGTAGGTATATCAGAATGGACCAGAGACAGGGAACTTATCAATGGAATGGAGGGACCACGTCTACGTTACTTCTTACTCTATTCCTGTCACCTAGTGTGGATGCTCTACACAATGTGTCAAAACAATGAATGCAGGCAGTTTCTTTTTCCAAGAATTTTGTGAAAATAAAAATAAAAAAAGAAGAATGAAAGCAAATGATAAACTTGGATATTGCTATAAGTTGTTTGAATTTTAACTATTGAATCCTGTATTTTCTAATGCTGGGATTGTGGAAAGAGGGACATATTGGGGTGAACTGGGAAAGAAATCTGCTAAATTTTTCTTCAGTGCCTTCCTAATTGTCCAGCCAGCTCCTGTTATTCTTCCTCCAATTATGCTCTCCTAATCCTCTCTCCTTCTAGTGCCTGATTCCTATTCCTTTGGTTCCAACTAGAGTGTCTGTGGATAACTAATAATAATAACACTAACAATAGTAGCCACCCTTTACTGAGTGCTTACTGTGTGCTAGGTTCTGGGCTTTTTTCTAAAGGTATCATCTCAAATTCCCACCATTTCCTTGATGTAGGTAATACTGGCCCTCGTTTCACAGAGTGGAAAATCAACACCAACAGGATCCAGTTAGGATGCCCAATTCGTATAGTTAATAAGTCATAAAGCTAAGATTCAAATTTAGACACTCGGACTGCAGAGGCTGGGCTCAAAATCACTGAGCTCCCATACAATTCGGGTGTGATTCATTCAGAGAGCATTTGCATTTTAAAAGGTGTAACTCTGTAATGAAAAGTCTTCAGAGCTCAAAAAAATGTAAATGAAAAGTAGGAATATTAGGTTGCTGAAGTGAGTAAGAATCCTATCATATAACGTCAGTATGTCCTGTGAGTTAAATAATGGAGTAAAAAGCTGTGTGTGTGTGTGTGTGTGTGTGTGTGTGTGTGTGCGCGCGCGCGCATGCACGCACATGTGTATGTGTGCTGGTATGGTAAACCCTCTCTGTGAGGGCATCCTTACCTGTCTCACAGTGAATTAGGTAATTTCACCTCAAGGACCCATTTCAAGATAGCTCACTGTATTCTAGTTGGGTAGTTTTCACAAGATGCCATGCAGTCCTCATGGGCAGCAATCTATCTATTGCCCCAGAAATGTACTTAACAAAGGTGTTCAATGCACATTTGTGGAATGAAATTGTATTCTGGAACCAGAAGAATAAAATTAGGAAACATCAAAATGACAAGTTGTAAAATTGCCATGGAAATTAAACGACATTCGTAGAAAAAGCTGCTTCACTCTAAGGAGCACTAATGGGTAGAAATTCAGTTATTAAAACTAGACCATAAATTTTTAAGTATATTATAAACTTGAAGAAGGTAAGAATTCACAGCCTTTGATTCATATCTGTATCTTATGAGCACAGAGCATTATATTATCCACCTGGTTCTCCAGAAATGCCACTGAGTGCATGGAAAAACTGTACTGCTTTGAATATGTTTTCCACCAGCCATACCACAGGTCTTAGATTACTCACAACACTAGCTGGATAGCATTACGCTTTTGCTTGATCATTCTTTAGTCTCAAAAACAATGGCAGCCAAAATCACTGGGTTGTCAGATCCACATGACCAAAGAGAGCATCAATAGAAAATGAGCTTTTATAAAGAGCATGGGCTCTCTGGGCCTCAGATGAGGAGGGCTCCTATATTCTAGGTGTTGGGGACTGCTCCATCTTGTAACTTCATTTGCAATAATTTTCAAGCCTGTGTATGGCATGTCAGAAATTCTGGCCGAAGATGGTACCCACATGGGCTCTTGATCGCTCTTCCATGCCATCTTTTTGAAAATAGCTGTTAGAAGTGGCTCCTGTTTTGAAGTAGATCAAACAAGTGACATTTGATTCCACCTCTTTGTGGAGTGGGGCTATTGGTTTTAGTTCATGGAACAAAACTGAAAACTTGCAGACATGCTGTTACTACATAAAATTGGACTCTTCTCTGACCTCAAAATACAGATAGACCCTAAGTACCATTCCCAGCTCTTTCTTCTCAGTAGGATGCAAAGCTTTTGTGCACATAATGAACTTGGATATTTTAATAGCTGATTTGTAAAATGTAATAGCTATTATTTTAATAGCTGTTGTCGTAACCTCTACAGATTCACTGTGGATTTTTATGTGAGGTTTAGCATTGTTGAATTACTTTTTTTCATGTCTGTTCTTTAAGTGATAGAAATTGTCACTTTTGTTTAAAACACATTTGTTGAAAGAGTTTTTTTTTTTTAAAGGGCACTTAAGTCATTTTTATTTAAAATAAATTGATTAAATTTATCTTTCTCATTTGCCTCTCCATGACCTTTTGGGAACTTGGAAATTGAATTTTCTCCTAATATTTTACTTTCTAGCTTGGCAAACATTTACACTATTTTAGATTTCGAACAAAGTTGAGAAAGCATAGACCTGTTTTTAAAAATAATTTCAATTTTGAAACAGGAAGTGATAATGATTCTGGAGATTTATCTACTGTGGTATGAATTTTATGTTTTCTTTTTAAATGAACTAAAGATGAGAAGGTAATAAGATCATAAAACAATCAATTAAAATAAACAAGCAAATAAAAAACGTGGGTAATTTCAACTGTAAATACATTCATTTAAAAATAAAAAATGTTCATGTTGTTATTTAATAAATACTATTATTTGACATGATAGCATAATAAGTTACTGAATAGTAATTGAAATATCCATTATTCAGAAGACCAAATTCAAATTCCTACTAATGGGAATAAAACAAAGTAAAGATCTCCAAAATGTGCCAAAGAGAAGAAGTAGATCAAACAGAATTTGCTATGGTAATTTAACATACATGATCACATAATCATGTAATAAAAATATTTCAGAAGTTTTAGAAAATATTATTCAAAAAACAAAACCAAACCAAAAACATCCCATTAAAATTCAAGATTTTTTTCTTAAAATGTATTTTTATGATAAAAGAAAGGTTTTATTATGCTATGTACACACTATAAAAATCACTAATTGCATATGGTCTTATAATTTTTGAAGACATCTCCATAGGTAGATAAAACATGTATTTCTTAATCCTCCATTTAAAGATGTGAACTGGAGCTTAGAAACATGAAGTAACTTGCTGAGATCACATAGAAGCTAAGAGTCAAAGCTGCAACTTGAACACAAGTCATGTGACTTTGAGTCCATTTTTTTGTTTGATCAAGAGACACACCCTTACTCAATTCCCGCAAAAGTAGTGAGGATAGGTTAGGACTCTTCTCTGACCTTGAAATACAGATAGACCCTAAGTACCATCCCCAGCTCTATATGGACACTGAAGAGCTCCCTGAACAAAATTATTGATTTGCCTCATCACTATCATGTGGGAGTTTTGTTTCGTTTTGATTTAGCGCTTGCTGCTATAAAGAACTCAAAGAAGAGTTATGAAAATTATGTTCTGGGCTGGGCGTGGTGGTTCATGCCTGTAATTCCAGTACTTTGGCAGGCCTAAGTGGGTGGATCATGATGTCAGGAGTTCGAGAGCAGCCTGGCCAAGATGGTGAAATCCTGTCTCTACTAAACATACAAAAATTAGCCAGGCATGGTGGCAGGCACTTGTAATCCCAGCTACTCAGGAAGCTGAGGCAGAAGAATCACTTGAACCTGGGAGGTGGAGGTTGCAGTGAGCTGATATTGCACCACTGCATTCTAGCCTAGGCAACAGAGCAAGACTATGTCTCAAATAAATAAATAAAATAAAATAAAATATGTTCTGATCCAGGCCTTAAGGGACTGAGAGTTTAGTACGGAAGCTAGCCAGGAAAAGTAGCAACTGAGTTCTAGTATGCACAAAACAAGATACCAACACTAAGTACCAACAGCCTTCACAAAAAGACACAGTCAGCCGGGAAGTGGAGTGAACAGCAATTCGATGTTTGGTTTTTTTCTTAAATCAACTATATTGAAGTATACTTTACATACAATAGAATGTATCCATTTTTAGTGTACTGTTCAGTGACCACTAAAATCAAGACCAACATCATGTTCATCACCCCCAAATTTTCTCAATCTCTTTTCCCACTTTTGGCCTCACACAACCACTGACCCAGCAGGGTTTATTTAGATAACTGGAAAAGTGTAAAGGGGGTAAAAGAAACAGTGAGAACAAAGGGAGGACTTATCAGATGAATTTCCCAACTGTTAGAATTCCAGATTATAAACCTAAATAAAATTTTCAGACCAGGAAGGAAAAAAGATTTGGGTTTGTGGGGAAAGGGACAGCCACCTGCTCTCCTGTGTAACCCTATTCTTTCCCCACAGTCATTTTCTGTTTCCTCACTCCTCATCCAGTCACCAACCTTAGGCCCAGCACTTATATTTATCTACGGGATAAATATGGTACCTGTAGAGCTCTGTAGTATTGGGAAGCTGTGACTGATCTGGATCACACTGGTAGCTCCAACCACCGTCCTCCTTGTCCTTGCATCCTCACCAAGATTCTACTCAGGTAGTTCTTAGACTTTTGGGAGTCACAGGCCTCTTTGAGGAAGCTTTTGATCGCCCAATAGTATGCACATCAATCATCCTGCATTCAATTTCAGTTTCACAGGGTCCCTGAAACCCATTCCCAGAATCCCAAGGGAGTCCTTGGTGTTCATGGTAAAATCTTTGCCATAACCTGTATGTTTTCTGCACCTTCTTTCACTGGACAAACGGGTAGATATATCTCATACCCTGCAAAAGGAGTCAGGAAAAGTTCTGCATCACTGCTTTTAAGCCTCACTTTAGCACTTTTGCTGCAAAGCAGGGTTGTTGATTTTTTGGTTTTTGTTTTGAAGCTTTTTGTTTTCCTTTGTTTTTTTTTTTTTTTGTTTTGTTTTTTTGTTGTTTTTTTTTTTTTGCCTTTTATAACACTTCGTTCTTCCCTCGGATTGGAAGTGGAGGCTTCCACCACTTTACACAGGGAAATACTGTTCTGAGGCAAAGCTTGTGGAGAAGGGAGTGATGTGTGGCCTGACGAGAGTTAATGCTTCAAAAGATGGAGCGAACACAGGATACTGCAGGGCTCCCCCGGTCCTGCTTTTCCCCAGTAACACTGGCTGAATGCCAAGAAAGTCACAGACCTCTCTACATATCCCTAGTATGATCAGATTTCAAATGAAAAGGGACTGCACTGTATCTTTATGCTCAATATTCTAGGATCCCATGTCCTATTCCCACCTTCCCTTAAGTCAAACTACCCTTACACTTTTATAATTGAAATAAAATATGCGGGACACTTGAGGTCACCTTATGAGATATCCAGCACACACACTTGAAAAATTCAGACATTTGAAAAGCCCATACAACTGAGAAGTGCCCTGAAATGTAAACAGTTTGAAGAAATCAGTTTCTGAGGAGAAAGCCCATCTCCTTTAAGTCATGCCTTCACAGACAACCCCTGCCACACGGACACACAGAAAGCACTACTCTGCTTTAGTGACCAGTTGACCATAAACATGCTAACAAAGTGAGGTGAGTTCATTCGGGCCCCAGGGACAGTGAGAGACATGGTCATGTCCTGATCAGTATACCAGAAGTGGGGGCATTGCATTCTGGTATCATCTAGCACAACCTGGGCAACACATAAATTAATATGTCTGGAATGAATGCATGAAAAGAAGGAAATTCTGTGACATTATCTGGGCACAGAAAGGAGAACAGGAATAAAACAGTCAGATATTTTTGTTTATTTTAATAGAGATTATCTGGTTTATTAAACATGCATTTAATGTGAGTCCACCTTGGGAGGGTCTTTGCCTGTGAAATGGGCTCTGAACTCATTCTGTTTGCTTCACTTCTGATCCTATTTTTTAAAAGACAATTAGAATGGTGCCAAACTATCCCCTAGGTACAAAAGGTCAGCCACTTCTTCAAATAACTCTCACTAGCATCACAGTTGTGGAAGTTGAGATGTGTCTCTGAGAGTTTCCCTAATTCTCTATAACATTTTAAAATAAGTACTCAGGGATGGCTAAACATATAACTTGTCATCTAAATATGCAATTTGAGACTTCTAATACTTATTATAAATATGTATTTAGGGATTTTCTTGCAAGAAATAAAGAGCTTTACAATAACTCTTTTGGAAGGATTCTGCTCTATTGTATCACAAGTCACTTAAAAAATTCATGATATTTTACTGATAGACCAGGATGTCTGATAAGAGATGGTAATGAGACACTGTCAGTAAGGCGTGGAGAATCTCAAATTACACATATGATGTGAAGCCCCATTCTTCATAAAGACAAGGTCTGTGGTGAGAAGCTCAGGATACTTTGGTTTTTTCTTTTTTAACATAAATAATGCAATACAACTGCTCATATGTCAGCCCCATAAATGGGCAAACACAATTGATATGAACTGCGTCATCCAGGTTCAAGGGAGTCTGTGAAAGGAAGCCTTTCCACAAGGGAAAGGGAGACAGAACCGGCCTTTGGATGCAGATAGCCAGGTGCAAGTTCCTACCTAGGTTCCAACAATCCCTTCTCCAGTCACACCCTCTTGTTTCAGAGCACACACTTTCTAAAATTGTCTAGACCAATGGACATTGGCATTTTTTAAAATTATGGACTCTACTGGTAAAATTATTATAAACAGATCTCCAGTACCATATATTTATTTTCAACTCTTAAGCTACATATACTGAATATTGGTAAAGCTTAATCCATGTTTTATATTTCAATAAAACATGAGAATATGTGCTACTATTTTCCTCCATGCCTCAATAAATCACTGGGTGCCTAAGTTTTGGGAAATCACTATGACAGGGAAGCATGCTCACTAACTATGTCCTGTGTAGGACATTTCTTGCTTTGTCAAAGTCTCTTCAGAACACACATAGAAGGGTGTCAAAGCCTGTACTCCACAGTGACACATGTTAGCAATTCTCTTTGATGATCACAAAAATAGCTATGAATGGGGGAGACGATGATTTTTTGCGTTTGTTTGCTAGAACAAGATTCTGGATAAACATAGCACCATGACTCCCAGAAAGTTCTGATCAGAGTGGAAGGATGAAGAGGATTTTCCGCATCCCTGTGCTTGAGGCACAGGCAGCGGCTGTTCCAGAATAAAGATGAAGATCGAGTCCTCTCATTGGAAGAAGATGTTTATCTCAGTGGCTTCTACAAGCAGAACAGGTCCCTTCTCAATGAAGATGCTCTTGTAAACATGACAAAACTTTAAAGCAGGACCCTTACTTCAACTCCATTTGATTCTCCTTCTGCAGCCTTTTCTCCTCTCTAAGTGGACTGAGTCGCCATGGACCTCATTTCTTTCTTCTTACAACAACGAGGCCCTGCTTAGGAAAATATTGTGATAAATAGATTCATCCATCCATTTATTTGAAAAATGTCACTGAGCTCCAACAAGGTGCCAGGTGGAGAAATAAGTGATGGATCAGGCATTACTCCTCAAAGGTCTAGCTAGTTAAGTGTGGGCCCATCACTAAGGATCAGGTGTCAATAACCAGGCCTCCCAAGCTTGACTGAGGCCGTGTTGCAAATCACTGAAGCCTCACAAGACAATTTCTATTCATGTCTTGGACCAGATCAGTTGCGCCCAGGTCATACTGAGATTATTTTTCTGGAAAACAGCTCTTCTCTATTTCATTGTCACACAGGCATGAACAAAGATCCTGGCCCAGGTGTCGTGATGCAATGGCATTAATGGGCTGGGGGTATGTACAAAGGAGTACAGAACCATAGACGGTGACAAGTGAGTGCAGAAGCAACACAATGAACAGCAGCAAGCCAGCCTGCGCAAAGCCAACGACAGGACACCCATCAGCAAATGTGGCCTCTGTGACCTTCCAAAGTACACTGCAATTTGGTGGATTTCTAGGTGAGTATATTGGAAAAACCAAACTGCTTTTCTTCTGATGTCACACCACAACCATCGATAAAGGAAACTCCTATGACCAAATGTATAAGGGTTTTCCTACACACACCAAGTGAGCCATCATTTCTTTCGCAGATACTAGATGGGCGTCCTCCAATACAATTCAATTCTGGCCATGTCCACCTGAAGGTAACTTCGAATCACAAAGCTTGAGGACTTCCTCTCACAGGACTGAGCACTGCGACTACGCAGATTACAAGCCCCAGGCTATTTTGCCTGTGCTCCTAACCAATCAGCAATAAATTGGGGTTCCCACTGCCCCCTCCTTGGGTCTGTGAGCTAAAATGGCTCACAGAACTCAGGGAAACTCTTAGATTTACCAGTTTATTGCACAGGATATTTTAGAGGATACAAATAAACAGCCACATGAAGAAATATATAGGGCCACGTCTGAAAGGGTCCTGGGCACAAGAGCTTCTGTCCCTGTGGAGTTGGGTGTGCCACCCTTCAGGCATGTGGATGTGTTCTTGTTTACCTTCCCAGAAGACCCCTTTAGCTATATATGTAAGTCCCCAATTCTAGTCCTTTTGGGTTTTTAAGGAGGCCTCATTCATAGGCATGATTGATTAAGTCATTGGCCATTGGTGATCAACTCAACCTTCAGCTCCTCTTTCCTCTCTAGAGATTGGAGGTTGGCTGAAAGTTACAACCCTCTAATCATGGGCAGCCCTCATTTTGAAGATGCCTAGGGCCTGCCAGCCACCAGTCAACACATTAGCATACAAAACAATACCTAGCACTTTGAAGATTCCAAGCAGTATCATAGCCAGTTTCTCTGAGAAACGAGATGCCGACAAAACTGACAAGAAATTGAAGGCTGGACACAGTGCCAGGATGTCAAAGGGGAGAGATATTTCACTGGAGGAGAGCACATGCCCAAGAGCAATGCATATGCCCTTCAGCATGGATGTGGTATGGGTGTGCTCAGGGATGAGGCTCCAGAAAAAGGCCAGGCATGAGGCAAGGAAAAGACCTAGGAAGGCCCTGTGTGCCATGCTGTGATTTCTGGGTATTGTCCTCTGTGCACACAGAAATCACTGAAGGTTTTAAAGAGGGGAAATAAATTTTATAATGTATTAGGCCTGTTGAACAGCTTATCTCTTTGATGACCATTTTAAAAGAGTTCTGGAATTCACTACAACACACATGACATATGATATTTCCATGTGCAGCTTTCATGAAACATTGTTAAAAGTTATAACGTTGTGTTTAATTTCCAGCACACCAGCTGCCATTGTTTCTTTCTCTTTCAGAAGGATGCAGGACAGATTTCATGTAAAGATCGCAGATTTATTATAAAAATAACACTGAGAAGAAAAATAAACCATTTGTGAAGTTTACTACTGAATTACTATTAGTAACTAAACACCTGCTTTACACCAGATTGAGGCCTGCCACTGGATTATGATAGTGAATGATCACCAGTGTTTTAAACATATACGTGCATGAATAGATCCTATTTTAAGAAGTCTACACTTCTATCTTGTTAGTTGAAGAACTGAATTGTAAGCATAATTTCTCTATATAGTATATGCACACAATTTAGCAATGCAATCACAGAACATAATAATATGTACACTAAAACAAATATAATCATATTCATCCTTGGGACCCCTAAAGAATAGAGCATCCCATACCAGCCCCCAACTGGTACAGGCTGGCTTCCCCTAAGGTTTGTGGGCCTTGCTCCCTGGTCACCCTCACAGTGGCTAAGAAGAAGTCACATCTTCTTTGAGAAGTGATCATTGCCTCTCTGTTCCACCTAGCAGGGTGGGAGTGGGGGTAGGGGTCAGGCAGTCTGGAAGAAGTAGACCAGCAAGTCTGCCGTTCCACGGCAGATAGACAGCACGTGCACAGGCTGGTGAAGAAAGAAGGAAATGTGCATGCAGGAATGAAAACTGTCATGCATAACTATTTAGTTTTGCACAAGGATTACACATTTTCCTTGAGGGGGAAGGGAAGAGGAGGTGATCACTGTGCATTTTTTATGAGTCCTAAGTGCTTTTAGGTTTAAGCCCCGTCCTGCAATCTGTGTTGTGTTGCCAGCATGTGGTTGATGTAACTGTGTCAGAGGCGAGCTGTCACACACTTTGAACGTAACCTTTTGAAAGTGGTGATATTTGACATAGATATGGAGGGTAAATGGGTACACGAACATATGCTGAGGGGGAGGACATGTCTTGACTTCTGAAATACCATCTGGTTTTTTTTAGCCGAAAATTTAAACTAGACTGGTAAAAATTTTAAAGTGAATAAAAGCCTCTTACTAAACTGAAAACAATCTAAACATCTGATAAAAGGGGAATGGTTCAGTAACAGGTAATACATAGAAAATAGGAATATTATGCAGCTGCTAAAATTAGTTTTAACAAAAATTCTATGTTAAATCAAAAATGTCGATTTCAAACTGGTATACACCATAATTATCAGTATGTGAAACAGATGCACAGATTCGGGTATGGTTAAGCCCCAAGCAGGGATAGGTTAAAATGAAGAGTTGCTGTATTACTGTGGTGGGATGATGGATATGTATTGCTTATTTTCTCTCTTCCCTATTTTCCACAAGTTTTCTTTAAGGACAGTATAATAGTATAATGATAATATGATCAAACTGATATAGACAAGAGACAGGGAAATACTGGGTAGAAGAGAGTGGTTCCCTAGCAGAGGTTCCACCTTCAAGCCTGGAAACTCATGGCCCTAAGTGACAAAAGCCATTCCTGTTTTCTCATTCAAAAGTTACCTTTTGGCCCACCATACCAACCTCTCCTGTAGCCATATAAATGCAAAACCTTAGGCTCCATGGAGAGCAATGAACAGAACAGCAGAAGAATGGCAGAATGGCACAGCAGAGAGAAGAGAAGGAGTGTCTGAATGTGAAGAGGAGTTTGGCTGGATGACTGGAGAGAAGATTGGCTGCTGGATGGCCAAACTCCATGGGAGGATCATCTTTCTACCCCATCCCCCTTCCAGCTCCCCATCAATCTGACTGAGAGCCATCTCCACCACTCAATAAAACCCCCACATCCATCCTTCAAGTCCGTGTGTGACCTGGTTCTTCCTGGATGCTGGAAAAAGACTTGGGTACTAAGAGGGCACTGAGTTGGTTAACTTCAAGCCATCTGCGGATGGCAAAGCTAAAAGAGTGCATTGTAACACATGCCCACATAGGCTTCTGAAGTTACAGACATCCACTCCTAGACACTACCGTGGGGCAGGAGCCCAAAGTGCTTGTCCTGGCTCCTGCACCTGCCTGTCTGCATGTTCCCATTCCTGTAATACGTTTGAGTACATGGTGGACAAAAGGGCTTCTGAAGTTTCTGAAGTTTGGTAATTGTATACTGATGAAAATTTCTTTAAAAGTGTTTTTTGCATTTATGTTATTTTCTAGTTCATTCCAGTTATTGATCACTGCACTAAAAATCACCCCCTAAATTAAGAGACTTTAAACAATAATCATTTTGTTATTTCCCATGGTTTGTACGAATTGGAGATTCAAGAAGGTCTTAGCTGGGTGGTTCTGGCTGGATCTCTCATGAGGCTACAGTCAAATGGTGAGTGGATCCAGGACAACAGGTGTGAGAACATCTGGGAGATGCATGGGCATAGGTCTCTGTTCTTGCAGTCTTGGTCATTTCACATGGATTAATTTAAACTTCCTTGCAACATGGTGGCATCAGAGCAGTCAGACTATTTAAATAGTAGCCTAAGGTTTTGCTACTCCCAGTTAGCAAAGTGGAAACTGCATTGCATCTTACAATCTAGCCTCAAAAGTCATTTCAACTATTTTCTATTGGCCAACACAATTATAACAGCTTGCCAAGTTTCAAAGAGTGGGTACACAGACTCTGCCTCTCAATGAGAGGTGTGTCGGGATAGGAGATATTGTAGCTATTAAGTTTCGTTAAAAAATACCATCTGCCACAAAGTGACATATCTATCATTACATTCTGTGCGATTAGAAATCATTTTAATTTGCTAAATTGGAATGCATTTTCCTGCCCTCACTGGCAGAAGGCGGCTAATTTTCTAGTTGGTGCTGCTGTAATAATCTGAACTACTCCTGGTTAGAGAAGGACATAGTTGTCTGTTCAGGTTCTTGAGAATACTATTTGGTATACACACCTAAGGCTTAGAGGGAAGGGAACAATAAATAATACCTCTAGTTGATGTGAAATTCATAGACATCTATAGGTTTAAGATACTATGAGTAGCAGCAAGCTTTTCTCTATTTCACAACAAATCTTTTTTTTTTTTAAATACAAAAATTCAACACCTGCAAAAGGTGACTCTCATGGTACAGCTGAAAAGGAGGTCATGCCAGAAAGACCATGGCAAACGCACTTCCAATCCAGGCATTCCAGACCTGAACAAATAACAGTAATATGGACTTGCATAGCACTTTCCAGCTCGGAAGATGGCTAGTAACCCAAACAATGTCAACATGATATTTAGAGCTTTAAATTGCGAGAAGCACGTCCACAGATGTTGCTGTTTATATGACAGCTATCTCAGGCAGGCATTACCCAGTTAGCAAAGTGGAAACTGCACTGCATCTTACAACCTAGCCTCAAAAGTCATTTCAACTATTTTCTACTGGCCAACACAGTTAAAACAGATTTCCAAGTTTCAAAGAGAGGGTATATGGACTCCAACTTTCAATGAGAAGTGTGTGGGAATAGGAGATAATGGTGTAGCTATAAAGTTTTGTTGGAAAATACCATTTGCCAGAAGGTGACATATCTATTATAATTGGTTATTTATCTGATTGAGTTACAATACTGTGAGAAACACATCCACAGATATTGCTGTTTATACTACAGCTATCTAAGGCAGGCATTACCTTTAGTCACCATGAGGAAAGAGAGAGGTCCATGGAGATCAAATGGCATAAGTCATATGATGAGCTGGTGGCAGTGAGCATGAAGGACTCAGGATCCCCCAGTGCAGGCTAAGGTTCCTTCCTACTTAGCATCATAGAACAGATATAAAATTTCTCAAGCCAAAAACAGAAAGAAGAGGCAGCCAAGTCTCCCCTTTCTGTACATGATGGAAAGTATCCTTGTAAAGTGTGGTTATAGCCCACTGCCCCACACAGGAAGAGGAGGGTGAAGGATCTAAGTGTCTCAAGGATTGGCTAGTAGGTCACACATCTTGAAAATAGTGGGGACTCTCAAAATTTGATCCATTTAAGAAATATTATTAATGGATTTTAAAGACTTGAATGGAAATATTGTCAATGTATTGTGAACACAAACAAGGTTTGCTAGGCATTCAAAATCTTTCCTAACCTATTTATTCTGATCATAATATACTGAATGAAATTAGAATGAATTTAGCTGCCTTCATAACATTCGAAATTATACACAATGAGGGAGGTGTGGTCAACTTGCTAGAAAGTGCTCATGATTCATGGATTTAAAACCTGGTTAATTATCTCATTTAGTCATAATAATATCAATGATAAACTAAGGAATTTGGGGTTACAGGAGATCCCTGAATATAGAGACACGGCAGTCATCCGCCCACACTCCATCCATCCTGGCCCAAATAACCATGTGGAAATCCGCCATTGACAGGCTATAAATGCTTTCTCTGCTCCACTTCTTGGATGAAAACGCTTCATATTAACAGATATTTATACTATATCATGCTTGGAAACACATTCAGTTCAACCTTATTAACGAAAAAAATGTATTATGATTTTATAGAACATTACACTATATGGAATCTTCTAAGGCCAGTTATTTTCAGAAAACTGGGATCTGCTGTTGCCAAAACTCATGTAGCATCTATGGTTGAAAAGACAGCTGTGTGTTTTGAAGCTCCTGCCTGTAAACATTTAGAAGACAAACAGTATATCAAGCTATTGTATAAATGAAATCCTGTCTACATTCATTTACAGTCATAAATACATCATTTGTCTTGCGTGTTATTCACAGGAACATTCTATTTTGTCATTCCTCAATACACTTTCTTCCTACCCAAGGAAGAAAGTCCACTTTAGCTTCTCCCCAGCATTATTTACTTCTCTGTTTAACTTGCCTTTCACCTTCCAGATGATTATTTTTTCATTAAATGTCAATGACAAGATGAAGAATATGTTTTTGGAATCAGGAATGATTGGCCAGGAACTAGAAACACTTGTCTGGAAGGACCTGTGATCTACTTAGGTGACATAGTTCAAATAAACACAAGACAGACCAAAAGAGATACGAAATAGTATGCAAAGTGAGTGTTTAAAAGCTAACAGGACATGATTTAAGATTAACCTCACAAGGCCGCCATCGCAAGGTTAAGTGTCAAGAGGAATGTCAAAGGAACGGTAACATTTCAAAGGCAAAAGGAAGAAGGAGCAAGTTACACACAAGGCGAGGACAAATAGATGAGCCTGGTTGTAGTGTTTGGTCTCCTCAAGTTCAAAGAAAGAATTATAAATGTAAATCCTAGCAACAGATTTTCTAGCAGATTCCGTAAAAATGTGTCACAATTCTCATTTTCTTGTTTCCTTTCTATGTGCTAAACTATCTGAATGTATATATGCTAAATTGCCTTCACATCCTCACCACTAATGTTTTTCATCCAGGCAACCTGGCTGCATTTCTTACTGATCAACACAAAATCATCTATTCTGTTCCTGGGTTCAGCCGCTTTTATGTTAAGTCATCATTCAACACCCATTCTTTTTTTTTTTTTTCTTAACTATATCTTCAACACCACTGAATACTTGTTTTTCTTTCTAATTTGATGCCTGCCAAAGTCATTCTAAAAGGTGATTCTTCCATCTCCCTCATGCATGAACGGCAGTTCTCTTCTGAAGTTAGCTGGGGGTCTTGTGTTCTTTCCCCAGTGCTCTGTTCCTTTCTGGCTAATAGCCACCGCTAAAAACATGCTTGCATCTGACTCTCCCAAGGCAACCCTCAGCCCAGCATTTCTTCCTGACTGTAGCTTTTTGTCACACAGGTTTCTTGCCAATAACTAGTGAAATATAACCACAGCCAAGCTCATCATAAAATCCCTATCCCCGATTTGCTGCAATGCCCACTGTCATGTCATTTTGTTTGGCTTTACTGATGGTGAGGATAATCTCTTGCCTCCTGTGTCCTAACTCATGGGAGACCATCTTTTAAGTTCTGTCTTTCATTTCTTCATTCTACCAAGTCCCTGTATTTCTCTCTTGCTTATATGTCTTAGATAGGTTCCTTCCTCTATTTCTAAAACCACTGCTTTCATCCAGTCTCTAACACGTGCACAACTGTCCTAGCATTTTCACAGCCTCCCAGGTATCCATCCTTCCTTTTGCTCTCCCAAGTTCAACTTTTCTGGCATGTGAAGAACTTGCTTTTGTGTCACCTTTCAAACTCAACCTAAAGTACGCTGTCCATAAATGTTGGAGGCTGACATTTCCCGTCACTTGAGACGATCTCAGATGCACTGTATTTTTTTTCCTCTTTTTCCTTTAGTACCTGAAGTGCTTTTTCAAATGAAACTACCATCTCCTTTGTATTCAGGTTCCTCTTGGCAGTTGTGATCTTCTGGATAAAATTTTAGTAATATCCCAGTGAAGGATTTTTACAGATTTAAGTGAGTCTGGCTTTCTTGAGACCTCAAGTTACTTTTCATCTGATTGTTATTGTCTGCTTAACTTGGCCTCTAAACCCACAGGGTAGAAATTAGGTATAAAGTGTTCAGCTGTGAGAATAGCATCAGCACTTAGTCAATAATATACTGTCTTCTTTCAGCTCTGCGTTTGCAAAGTGAATGAGAAATCCCACATGGAAAAAAGCCTGTAATGAAAAGATACACCATGGCCCAGAGGATATTGTGCAGATCATATCATCACTTAGGTCACATGATAAATTCTCTCTGTAAAGGAGAGTTCACACATCCAGAGAAGAAAGTACGTTCAAAATTATAGTGTTGGCACAGCTCAGGCCAAATTGTATCAGTTGTTTCTATTAACTATATAAAGAGAACCACAGAATCTTGAGTATCTTATAATTAAAGACTTCTAAGGACCTGATCTGTATAAATACAAAGACTGTAAGTATTCAGTTTATATACATCTTTTAAAATAGAATCGAGCTGACTCACAAACCTTGTTAAATATGCACACAAACTACTCTCTTATTGGTACATAGCTACTGTTTGGTTACAAAAATAAAACATTGCTAATGAAATAAATTTCTGGGTATATGCTCACATTAATTGGCACCCTGCTCTAATTATAATATGTGGAGAATACAAGGGGATTCCCTTCTTTCTTCATTGCACAGAAATCAGAAATTAAAAATACACAAAAGCTACAGTTCTCAGATGACTTTTCAGCTTATCTCTTTTAGTTAGTGAACTCAAATGCCTTCATTCTTTCTCCTTCTGCTCTTCCCTCAAATGTCATCGCAGCATACCAACTGTTTACCAGCTGCAAGGTATTTGCTGGAATATTGTACCATAGAAAATTCATTTGTTCACTAAATATTGATTGTGCATCTGTTGTGCCACAGATTCTGTTCCAGACATTTGGGATACAATAGTGAGCCAAATCAACCTCTCTCCCACATGGAATTTAGATTCTAGAGGGGAAAACAAACAATAAATAAAATGAAGGAGAAAATTACCTGAATAAGCAGAAATAAGTATACCCAGGGAAGGAGCAGGTGCAAAAGGTCATGGCAGGCCCATTAGGGTGATATATGAGCAAACTTGAAGGAGATGAGGGAGCTAGCCATCTGTGGAAAGAACATAACCAGAAGAACAGCAGGTGCCAAGATCCTGGGGCAGAAGCCATGTAAGGTGGGTTTCAGGAACAGCAAAGAAACTAATTATCTACAGCATAGTGAACAAGGGGGGTGGGAGATTTTAGCAGAGGAGAAGAGATGGGTAATGAAGAGCCAAATCTTATAGGACATACGTAGTAGGCTATTATAAGGATGTTGGCTGTTCCCGTGTGCAAGACAAAATTCTATCGCAGGGATTTTCAGTAGAGAAGTAGCAATATCTGACCCATGGTTTAAAAGATCACTCTGGATGCTGTGTTGAGATTGGTTGTCTGAGATCATGAGACAAAGGAGAGCGATGATTTAGGAGGCCGGGCGCGGTGGCTCAAGCCTGTAATCCCAGCACTTTGGGAGGCCGAGGCGGGTGGATCACGAGGTCAAGAGATCGAGACCATCCTGGCCAACATGGTGAAACCCCGTCTCTACTAAAAATACAAAAAATTAGCTGGGCGTGGTGGTGTGTGCCTGTAGTCCCAGCTACTCAGGAGGCTGAGGCAGGAGAATTGCCTGAACCCAGGAGGCGGAGGTTGCGGTGAGCCAAGATCGCACCATTGCACTCCAGCCTGGGTAACATGAGAGAAACTCCGTCTCAAAAAAAAAAAAAAAAAAAAAAGAGATGATGGGAGCTTGTACCAGAGTGACGCAATGGAAGCCATGAGAAATGGGAGGATTCGGTATATATTCTGAACAAGGAGTCAATGGGATTTTCTGATAGATTAGATGTCAGATGTGAAAGAAGAGGGGTGTCAAGTGTAACCCCAAGAAGTTTGGGTATGATCAGTTGAGATGATGAATACTATAAGCTGATTAACTTTTGGGGGAAATATCAGAAATTCACTTTAGAACATGTGAAGTCAAATAATTCATTCACACAACCAAATTTGGTAGTAGTTATAAATTGGAAGTCCCAAGAATGACACTACGTTTATAACCCCCTCCATCACACACACCAATTCATCCCAGATTTTGCCAGAAACTTAAGTCACAGCAAGGCAGCAAATAAGAAAAAAAAACTTCTATAACAGGCTCATGAATAAAATAATTTTAGGGAGTTATTTTTGGTGCTTTTAAGACAAACATGGATGAGAGAGCCCAAAGTATTTATTGAGTGTTACCTTTAGGGAAAGAAAATTTGTAATTATAGTAAATTAGGTGAATCACCTGTAACAGGCTATGACTCAGACAAATGAATGTTGTGCAGGTCTCCTGAAGGAGGTTCTCCTTTAGTCAGAGGAAATGAGAGTGATTAAGAGCCAGTCCGGGAGGTTGGTATCCAAGGTGAGAGACATTTCTTTTCACAGCTTAACTACCTAAATACTGCTTAGTTCCTTTGCTAATTTCAGACTGTTGTGGGTGGGGAATGATTTGGGATGAAGGAAAAGGATTAATATTATGTAGGCAACTATTCTGAGGGAAATTTACACAATTTATTTTTAGTCCAACAGGAACTGAGGATTCAAAAACTTTTCTGACATGCTGGTGGATGACTAATAATTTTGACACATTCATTCATTTAACAGTTAACTTTATTATTGCCTACTATGAATCATAGCTTTTCTTAGTGATGGGAGTAAAAACATCCTAAGACATGACCCTTGCCCTGGAGATCACTGTGAACTTTCCAAGCCTGTAAGAAGGCTAGATGTTCCTTTCGACAATCTGAATGGGCACATAATACAATTTGGATTAGGCACAAGACAGTAATCAGCTAAGTAGATACTTGACCAAGGAACCATTGGAAACTTCTTTTTTATGGTGAGGAATGGAATGTTCTTTTTAGTGTCAGTGGGACACAGACAACAAAACCATCCCATCCCTTCCCTCCCCTCCCCTCTCCTCTCCTTTTTCTTTTTTTCTTCTCTTTTTCTTTTTTCCTTCCTTTTTCCCTCCCCTCTTCCTCTCTCCTCTCCCTCCCTCTCTCTCTCTCTCTCTCCCCTTTGTTTCTCTTTCTTTCTCTCTCTTTCTTCTTTCATTTTATTTTTTTCTGAAACAGAATCTTGCTTTGTCACCCAGGCTGAAGTACAGTAGCACCACTGTGGCTCACTGCAGCCTTGACCTCCCAGGCTTAAGTGATCCTCCCCCCTCAGCCTCCTGAGTAGCTGGGACTACAAGCATGCACCACCACATCTAGCTATCTTTATTATTATTATTATCAAGAGATAGTACTGCACAGGCTGGTTTCAAACTCCTGGACTCAAGGGATCCTTTAGCCTTGACCTCCCAAAGTGCTGGGATCACAGGCGTGAGCCACTGTGCCCAGCCTAAAACTATGCATTATTAATGTTGCCACCAAGTGATCATTTTTATATAACATTTTTTTCTATACCGTAAAATTCAGAACATTAAACTTCTACTTTACATAAATATATAAAATATATATATATATATATTAGTAATTTGGTGTCATTAGAGTAATTAGTAACCAAATTAGTAATTTGGTGTCATACAAATACTATTTGTATTCATTAGGTCAGGCCAAAAATGACATGGTAACAAATAACCCCAAATGTCAGCACATTAATACACTCGTCAATTTTTTTTTTTTTTTGAGACAGAGTTTCACTTTTGTTGCCCAGGCTGGAGTATAATGGCACAATCTCAGCTCATTGCAACTTCCATCTCCTGGGTTCAAGCAATTCTCCTGCCTCAGCTTCATAAGTAGCTGGGATTACAGGTGCTGTCACGACACCCAGCTAATTTCTGTATTTTTAGTAAAGACAGGGTTTCACCATGTTGGCCAGGCTGGTCTTGAACTCCTGACCTCAGGTGATCCATCGGCCTCAGCCTTCCAAGGTGCTGGGATTACAAGCATGAGACACTGCATCCAGCCGAAAGTCAAAATTTTAATTTGTGCTATGTATCTAATATGGTGGAGGGCTTTCCTCCATAGAGTCACTCAAAAGACCTAAGTGCTGGAACACTCAGCCTCCTTAGAAGATGAGAGACTGTTTATTAAGTGTGGATTTCTTACTGCCTCAGCCTGAAAGTGGCTCATGACACTTCCCTTCACAACCCATAGGCCAAAGAAAACCATATAGCCCCTACTAAATCACAAAGTATAGGGAAATACAAGTAATATTTGATGAGGACTTGTCCTTTTCATGCCATCTTTTTGTTTATTTTTTCAGGAAACACAAACGCAATCATATGACTATAGGGTTTTAGTGGCCCAAAACATGATTTTTCTTTAAAATATATAAATAAATCAATAAAAAACGATTTTTAAAAAAATGTCTAAGCTCTCAATGAAAGAGAAAAAGGTAAACTTAGTCAGTAGTGCCTCTACCCAGAAGAAATACCATATGAATCTTGCATCTCTCAAGAGCCAGAGCAGAAATGGCCACGAAGAGCTGGAGCATTTCCAGGGTCCAGCACACAGCAGCCTCGGACTTCCCTTAGCTCAGAAAATGGTAAATCCCTACCAACTAGGTAGGGAGCCACATGTCATTAGACTTCCCATATACAAGCCAGTGTTTCTCATCAGGGCCTTTGAGAGTGTATATTACAGGGCATGAAAAGGAAAAACAAAGTTTTTAGCATTCTAGGAATCCAAATTTTGTCATGGAAGATAGTGACAGAGTAGAGGGAGAACCTATTTTACCAACAGTTTGGAAAATTATAGCATCAAAGATAGGGATGGATGATTCACAAACCGGTCTGCTTTTACAACAGCAACCCCATAGGAATTTTAGACTGTTGTTTAGAATATTTCCTTCTCCATTCACGAAAATGGTGTTTTCAAGCCAGTTCTTTCAAGAAAATCCCAGCTTCCCACCACCTACTGTTAACCACAAAATCTATGAAGAATAAGTTAAAGTATAATATAAAAAGAAACTGAAACTTGAATCCAATGTAATATTTCCAACATGGTTAAGTTTAAAATCTGGCCATTTTTAAAGAATTTACAATTCAGCGATTTATTTTTAACATTTATTATCTTCCTTTGGGATCAAGATGAAACTGTCTAAGAACTGTGGTCTATGTGTGTGCATGTGTGTGTGTGTGTTGTTTCTGATGAGCAGCTGTGTTTAATCCTTCTTCAAGGTCAAAGGACAACCCCATTTTCTTCCCATCTGGCATATTTCTTACAAAGAACACACTGATATAAACACACATATTCCTCTTGTGCACTAGGGTCTCATTCCTGGATTGATTCTGGGTTAGTCAATGGGTCCTCACATATGATTCAGAAGGAGCTATGCCATGTGGGACCACACATTATCCATTTGTAGAATGGATTCTATGTACTAGACATTATTTATGAGCTGTGTAGGATACAAAAATGGATCAAAAACAGACTTGACTCACAGAGTAGCTTCCATCAAATAGTGTATCACTTGCCTGTAGTCTATGTTTCTGAAGACGGAGAAGGAAAAAAAAGTTATGTTTATATATCACTGATCATGGAGGCTTCCAAAATAAGGAAAACAGCAGAAAGCTGTCAGCATAGCATGTAGCAATAAAAGTGATAGAGTGGAGTGTGGAAGAAGAAAAAAAAGTATCTGCTTTGACTCAGATAGTTCACTTCTTTAGAGCCAGGGCCCTCCTCCCTCCACTTCCATTCTGTATCACCATCAACCTGTTGAATACTGCAATCCGCATGACTCAGAATGCACCCATTTCAACAAGATTAAACCTCTCTTCCCAAACTGTTTCCTTCAAGCTTGCTTATTTCTGTCAGTTTTTTCAGTGTTCATCACCAGGCTCAAACCACAGAGTTACTTTGTCCTTCTCTTTCTCCTTCAGCCTCCAAATCTAATCACGCTGCCTATGCACATTGCTTCTCACTTTCTAATAACACTGACTCACTTTCAATGGAGGCCTCATCATCTCTTACCTAGACTGTTGTCACTGCAGCCTTCTCACCTTGTCTCTGCCACTCGACACCACCATTTATGATTTTAGCCAATGTTTGGAATTTATTGAGACAATGAAAACTTAAATTACTTCTTTCTAAAAATTTTAACATTCAATACTTAGATGTAATTACTGAAAGCCCATCTCATAGTTTATATTTTCAAAAGTAAAAGATCTCTTGATAGAAGATGTGCCTGTACTACTGATGATTACTTTCTCTTAATCTCTTCCACATTTTATAATTGAATTGATTCTGACATCTAAGTCATATTTTCTGTTTACTCCATTATGCTTTGGAAAGAGACTAAGAGTTACCCAGGAATTCCAAAGTTTTGGTGATGTTTTTCTGTATCTACAAATCAGGTGTCTCCCATACTCTGCAACTTCAGTGAGTTTGTTTTTCAGATTAATCATTAACCTCGACTAAAACGCAGTCACAGAATGCGTGATCTGTATAACATTGAATTGCAATGTGTGGCAGAAAAAGATTCTGATAAAATAAAGCAAAAAATCAATTAAATATAATAGTCACATAAACATCTCTACAAGGGGTCAATTTTTATTGAAATCTAAAACCTATTATCCTTTTGAAGCAAAATCATAGTTTACCTGGAGAGGATGACTGGTTAATGAAAAGTCATCAAAGTCTCCACTGTGGGTTTTATTATTGTTATTC
Organism: Sapajus apella; assembly: GCF_009761245.1. NCBI lineage: Eukaryota > Metazoa > Chordata > Mammalia > Primates > Cebidae > Sapajus > Sapajus apella. The sequence continues at coordinate 17,870,184 of NW_022436977.1, forward strand.
TGCATGACAATCTGTTGTTTAGAAGACATATTTTATAATGGCATACTTGAATATGTCTAATATATAAATACTTGGTGATAATGCCTCTAGATCAAGAAATGTACAATCTTCTATTAATATTCCAGTAATAAATAATTGAAGAACCTGATTTAAGTTTATGTTTGCATTGTCTTTAGAAAGAGCTCAGCAAAAGAAATTAAGAGCATAATTAAGAAGAAAGTGACAATGTCGAAAAAGAACCAATAGCATTTATCAAAATTGGTAATTATGGCTTACAGTTTATAGATAGCTTCTAAGGAGGGATATACCCCTATTTATCAGTACTTAGAACACTGTTTGGCACAAAGGCTCAGGAAATTGTTGTGGAATTAGTCAAAATTTTTGAGTAACCTACAAACATGGGAAGGATTCCTTCAGAAGTAATAGGTAAATCATTTTACCCAATGTTTAAATAGAAAAAAGCTTATTAAATTTTTGACGAATCACTGACATTGCAGTTTATTTTGGTTTTAAAAATAATTTTTATGTCTTAAAAATGCACACATCTCACCAAAGCAAAAATGACTTACATCTAATCATTTAGACTTTTATTTTTTTCACACAGTGATTCTCCCAAGAGATGCCAGATAATAACTAGGAGTGGTGAATTACAGAGTTGCTTTATCATCTCGTGTGGTCACATGGTCTTTTCAGCTCAGTTGACTATTCTGTTTCCTCTCAGACCAAGCCAAGTCACTTTGCCATTTTTTTCTTTTTTGGGCTGAGCCCTTACTAATTGTGTATGTATAGGTTACATACATATGCATATATGTATACATGCATAACACATATGTGTATGTATATATGTATATGTGTGTGTATATATAAAAATAAATATGCATGTGTATAGTGTGTATATATATATATATATACACACACATAAATGTGTGTGTGTGTGTGTGCATATGTGTGTGTGTGTACGGAAAGAAAAAGAGAAACAGGGATGAGGGGGAAAGAAAGAATCAGAGAACAATTAGGTTTTAATAAGAAAACTGTTTCCCCATCTAAAATTTCAGCAGTCTCAACAAAACTTACTTTTCATTTGTTCCCACTGATCCATATTTATCCATCATGTTTATTCAGAAAAGCACTTTTCGCTCCTACTCTCTCTTCTTATCTCTATGTTATAAAGACAGAAGATGTAAGAATCAAATCTATATAGTTTTATGGCATGGACATTGGCTGTCCTGCCAGTTACTTTCATTGTATTAGCAGTTCTGAAATTGCTCTTGGCTTTTAGGATTCATTAATGATTTTGACTTTGTGAACACATAGCTCTCCTCTTTTTAGGTCTCAGTGCCTCATACATTGCCTAATGCCCTGGAACATCACCCTAGATCAGCCATATAACATTACTGGTGGTTGGGGGTAGATATTTAGAAGAATAAAAAGAAACTATTGATACATCTATCACATTTCCAGGTTGTCTCAATGAATGCAAAGTCTTGTGCATACACAGAAGACATGGAATAAATGAGATGCTTATTTATAATTATTATCTTTGTTTCATCAGAAACACTAAGATATCTTTAGTCACAAGAGACATGATGTCACATGCATTTTCAACTGGACTGTATCTGAAGTCTAAACTGTGCATTTCTTTTGTGCATGTGAAACAAGAGAAGGCATTCAAAACAGATCACACAGGAAGCATTTTTGTGGGTGGCTTTGGAATTGGGACCAGCATGATTCACTCATATCCACATAGACCTCAAGAGGCAATGACCAAACAGTGTTCCTGCTGTCCAGAGTGGCAGTTCTGCCAGTCAACCCTATCTCCAGCCCACAACTCCATCCATGCCTATCAAGAAGGTGGGGTTAGTGAACAGTCTGGAAACATTGTGGGAGGATGTAGGTTTGTTGAATAGTGGGAAGAGTTGCAGAGAGAAAATTATGTTCCTAATGAGGATACAGAGAAAGGGGTAGAGATTTGGGTTTGGAACTCTTTAGCCTCCAGGTAATGCTTGAAATGGGAAGGGAACTGTTTAAACTCTGGTGTTATGCTCAAACTTTGCTTTGAGGTGTTAATTTGAAGGGCATCTTACTAAACATCTTTTATTTGGTTTATTATTTAACTTAATACATAAAATAATAATGATATTCAATTGTATGATATAAGTCCCCCAAATCAACTATCATAAAGAGGAATCTGGTTTTTTTTTAATTTGAGACAGAGTCTGGCTCTGTCGCCAGGCTAGAGTGCAGTGGCATGATCTCAGTTCACTGCAGCCTCCATCTCCTGGGTGACTCTCATGCTTCAGCCTCCCAAATAGCTGGGATTACAGGCATGCACCATCATACCCAGTTAATCTTTGTACTTTTAGTAGAGACAGGGTTTCATCATGTTGGCCAGAATGGTCTCGATCTCCTGACCTCGTGATCCACCTTCCTCGGCCTCCCAACGTGCTGGGATTACAGGCTTGAGCCACCGCACCCAGCCAAGAGTAATCTTAAGACTCACATTATTATATGCCTTACATACAAATAGTCATCCATCCTCAAAAATGAGACCATTAGTTTAATAGTTTTCACTATTAAACTAATTTATTTAATGTGTTCACTGAAAAAAGTAAAAATTTAGTTCAATCTAGAGGAGAAAAAATCATATTTTGAATCCAAAAGAGAGTCTAATTTATCTAGAGTTTGTGGGTTTTACTGATGGCTGTAGAAATGGCCACCATCTGTGATCTAGGGGACTGGCTGCTATGACTTGCCTCCCAAAAGAACTCTGTGGCTGGGACTCCTGACCAGCTGAGCTTTGCTGGCCCAACCTGGGCTTCACAGGTGAGAAGCCTTACTCCTGCAATTCATCACCCCCACCCCACCCCATCTAAGAGGCTATACGGCTGAAATGGCAGAGGGTGGTGAAGAGTGAGGAGAGGTAGTAGCATTTGACTTGTTCTTGGCAGTTTCTCCATGAGATGACACCTGGACTTTAAGACTTTACTTTGGGCCTGTTGGGGAATAGAGTAGAAGTGAGGAGACGGATAGCAAGTTATAACCTTGACAGGAAACGTATGCCCTTTCTTTTCTATCACTTTTCAAATTTTCTTCCTGTCTGTCTGCTCTGCCTTACTATTTCCAGGCACAGATATTGAACAATTTGACCTGCCACCCAGGAGACCCAGCTGACATTAGCCTATCTCCATGCCTATGTTTCTGCCCTTTCATCTACCTGAGTGAAAAAATATATTTTATTTTTGAGGAAGCGCAATTATTTTTCCCAGACCTGCCCCTCATCTGATCAGATGCCAAAGAAAGAAAAATACTTCCCGATGATCACAAAGGGCCAACAAGAAAGTGACAGAGTTTGCAGCAATCATGCAAATAAAAGTGTGTCCCAGGGAAAAACAGGAATGCTCCCCCTCCCTTTCCTTTGTGGTAAAGTCCTATGTTAAAAAAAGGAATTCTCTTTTTCTCTCTACAACAGGGAAATGGTTTTGCCTACTAAGGAGGAGATTCTTTGGAGAATGATGTGAAGTGGGAAAAAAAGAAGGATGTGTAAGGAATTAATGCTGAAGTCCGAGAGTGGCTGACACGATGTATTTGTATTGTCTCCCCTCACTCTGAGAAAGTTCTGGCACCTCAGAGTACTCAAGGGAATCACTGCTGAATCAGGTTGGAAAGCACATAGGAGGAGCCTTTTATTTCAATACAGTTGTGTGGGTGCCTTATGGTAGCTGAGCTCCAAGCCAACATATTAGATGCTTGGTCTGTGTTACATCATTTGAGGACGCAAGAAAGTAAAAGCAACTTTCCACAGGTGGCCACTCAGTTGCTACTGAGGTCTCCAAACTATAACTTTTCTAGTCAGTGAAGAAGGGCAACTGAGTTGATCATCAAAACTCTGAAAACTTCAATACTCCCAGAAACAAGAATAGATGTCATTTTTAAAATATATATTATCTTTAAATACTCTAGAACCATTTTAATCATCAGTGGACTTTGAGAGGACAGAGCACAGTGGCCTTAACCACATTATACCATAATAGTTGATTCCGAAAAATACCATCTGGCCCATTACATTCCTTCCCATGCAGCTGTTTCCTGGAGAGCCGAGAGCTTATGGTTAATGCATAATTTTGTTGGTGTTCTACTGCCTGACCACCAAATACGCAATAGGGTGCCAACACAATATGCTCATAGATATTGCAAATCTAAGTCAGATGAAATACCGCTTAGCAATTTACTCCAGATTTTTCAAGGACTGGCTTGATTCCTTACTTCGTGAACTCTTGGAGCTTCACCTGATTTCCATAGGTAATCACAATGTTATCTCACAGCTGTCTAACATTTTGCTAACTTCCCAAACCTTCGTTTAATTCTTACAAGAATGCTAAGAAGAAAGCACCTCACTGTACAAGAGAACTCAGAAAACTTAAGCAACTTACCTGAGCTCATACAAGTAGTAAGCCGCAGAGCCAGGAACTGGCCAGCCTGTAACTTCTTATGAGAACCCTGGTGCTCTCTGTACGGTATCATTGCTCCCTCTAGGTAACTGCCTCCGGGAGCTGGGCAGGCAACTCACATATCTCTCTTCTCAGGAAACTTTAAACTCACAAGTACTTGCTCTGCTCTTAGCAGGATGCCTTATTTTACTGAAAATTTCCTTTCTTCCTTTCCTTGCCCTTCCATCCTCCTTCCCTTCCTCCCTCCCTCCCTTCCTTCCTCTCTCCCTTCCTTATTCCCTCCTTTCCTTCCTTCTTTCCTTCCCCTCTCTTCTCTTCCTTCTTTCTACTTCTCTTTTCTGTTTATCCTATTACATATCTGTATTGAGTACCTGAGTACTGACAATATACAAGGTACACAAATACCGACGGCTGGGGAGACAAAAATCATAAGAAAGCCATCTTACCCACTTTTTTTTCCCTCGACAGAGTCTTGCCCTTCGCCCAGGCTGGAGTGCAGTGGCGCAGTCTCAGCTCACTTCAACCTCCGCCTCCCAGGTTCAAGTGATTCTCGTACCTCAGCCCCTTAGTAGCTGGGGATTACAGGCCTGCGCCATCATGCCCAGCTGACTTTTTAATTTTTCAGTAGAGACAGGGTTTCCTCATGTTGGTCATGCTGGTCTCAAAGTCCTGACCTCAAGCACTCAGCCTACCTCGGCCTCCTAAAATGGTGGGGATTACAGGTGTGAGCCACCACGCCCGGCCCCATTTTACCCACTTTTAAGGGTAAATCTGCATCTAAAGACTTTTTTACCTCTCCATCCTTAGAACTCCTTTTGTTCTTTTAACTGCAGTTCACAGTTATAATTAAAAATACTTAGATCTTCTGCAAAGCTGGAGTTGATTAATGTATATTTACACTATGTGTTCATATTAGCTCCACATTGGGCTTATAAAACCTTTCATCAACATAAACTCATTATTCTTTTCTCTTTATATCTCATGGTGCTGGCATATAATATGTGCTAAATAAATTCTCAGTAGTTGACTTATTTGTCTCTACTGCAATCTGATCGGGTAGATGGACCATTTTATACCTAAATATAAATATATTGTTATTAATAATGTTCAGCTGCTTCTCTTTTTTTAAATATATGTTTTTAAGGGTAGGTCTCTTGCATAACATTATAAAACACCTAAATCTTGCGCATTTTCTGGGGAGCTATTTCAAAGTAATTTGTCTGAAACCGATTTATTAGATTATCTTGTTTCATATATCCTATTCTATTTATATTTTCCCTGAGAAGAATATACAATTTCTCAGCCTCCTCAGAGAAAGAGAGAGTAAGAGAGCTGGTAAGAGAGTTTAAGAAATCAAGAAGGGTTTCAATAGGATAAATAAGAATTTCCTCAGTATTTCTAGGGCAGAACTATTAATGTTAATAATGATAATGATAAATACTAAAAATAACAGTGCTTCATGGCTTACAAAAGGCTTATAGAAGAACTATCTCTTTTAGACTTTGGATTCAATGACTCACTGTGAGTTAGAGAAGATAACACTAATCCCACTTCACAGCAAGTTTAAATGGTATCCCCAAGGTCAGATATTTAGCAAAGAGCAGGCAGGAATCTAACATAGCTTCTGTAATGTCACACCCAGTGACCTTTCCCAAGTGTACATTTTTCTTCTTTTTTGAAATAAATTCATTTAAGATACAAAAGATAGTATTTCTGAGATCAAGATTTTCCAAAGAATTTTCCACTAAATCATAATTCCATGGGATGTTATAAAAGGTGACAGAATGAAAATGAGTGTAATAAGCTTGGAAAATGCTAAGTTAAAATATGTTAAAGTGTAATATTTCTCAATGTACTTAACCTGCCACTGTGCATTGTTGCATACTGTGACTGTGCATGAGTGCATAGCATCTCCCAGACCTAGTGGCTGTGGAGTACGCAGTATACAGCAGGTGTGGGTGCAGTGTTCCTCAGACTTATGTTACAAAGGGATCACTCTATTAGCCAGCACCTTCTGCAGTCTGTGTCCCAGAACACACATGATGGGCAATGCTGATCTCCATCAGTGCCTCCTTTCTCCCCATTAAAGACACTCATATTATGGATATTTGCAATGTCATGTCTTTAAATGAAATTAAATGATGTGTTATCACTGAAAATGGATCTTACTTCAATACAATCACAAAAGAAAATGCAAATATGTCTTATAACACCCTATTGGTATTTGAAATTGCATTTGGTACCTGACTTATTAATTCCTTTTTACAATAGTTTAACCCATATGAAGAAGCATGTGATTTCTACCATTTAAACCCTATCAGTAAAATGATCATTATGTCTTTTTAACAGAAAATATTCTCTTCAGATTTACGACTTGCATCTGGCAGACAAAAACTATGTAATTTATACAGTTCATTACCACAATTGTAACAAGAATAAAAATCACAGCAGCCCTTAGGATATTATAAAACGTATTCAAAACTAGTCTTTTCTAACACTGGGCTTCACTTGGGGGAAAAATATTTGATATTATGTATGTGTGTGTGAAAGAAAGAGTTTGAGTTTCTATACCCTGTAGGAAGTACACATCAGGGATGTGCTATTATATGATAATGAAAATGTAAATAAAAGACCAAAGTCTATCTTCACATCTTTCCTTCTGTATTTCTGTGCTTTTAAACTAGCAACTCTTGGGACAAAAGATTTTACTAGCAATGGTTCTAAGGCACTATCCTTCCCGATATAAAGACCACATCCTCTTGTACCCCACAATGTAGGACTAGAAGATAGGCAATTCAATTAATCCTAATACTTGCCTGCAGGGTACTGAGGATAAAAACCATTCTGTTTCACCCTACATCAGAAGCTCTGCAGGTCCTTGTGATAAAATGGAGGCCACTTAGACAACAATATCAAACAAAACAACTAAATAACAATTAAACTTCCAGCACCGAAGCCATACATGGTGGTACAGGCCTTTAGTGCCAGCTACACGAAGCTAAGGGAGGAGGATCACTTCAGCCTAGGAATTCACGGGCAGCCTGGGCAACATAGTGGGATTTCATCTCTAAAATCATAAACTAAAAAAGCTCTTACATTAAGTTGCCTGAGATCCCAAGTAATACAAAATCCATATATTTTGTATATATAAAATGTATATTTTTTTAGAATTTGGAAACCTATAAAAAGTTTGCACAAAAGGCTTTCAAGGCACGAGACAAGTAGACAAAGTAGCATTTATTAGTATATAGAGCATAACCAAGGAGCATCTTAGAGGCTCTTTCCCCTAATTATTACAAAACACCTGCCTATAGCCAATATACACACAAAATTTCCAGCAGAATATGATTAAAAGTAATTATAACAGGTGTTATTAGGCTGGAAAATTAGAAGAGAAACTTTAGATTACACATGGAAGAGAATAAATTCATTCCCAGTCCCAAAAGTGTGAATTTGTTTCACTTTAAAGGTACCTGGTCCTCCATTTTCAAATTTTCACAGAATCTGGGGACACTTTTTGAAACAAATTCCAGTTGCATTTAAGAGTAAGGTGTGGCATATCAAACCACAACTGTATTATTCCAGGGGGCAAAAGGGCTAAAAAGCACAGTACAAGGAATTACTGTCCCTTTGGAGGGTGTCCTTGATTACCCCGTTAGTCTTGCAGGCCAATGTGGATTAAACATAGGATTCCGGCTGGGCACAGTGGCTCATGGCTGTAATCCCAACACTTTGGGAGGCCAAGGCAGGCGGATCACAGGGTCAAGAGATCAAGACCATCCAGGTCAACGTGGTGAAACCCCATCTCTACTAAAAATACAAAAAAAATACCAGGCATGGTGGCATACACCTCTAGTCCCAGCTACTTGGGAGGCTGAGGCAGGAGAACCACTTGAACCCAGGAGGTTGAGGTTGCAGTGATCCGAGATCACACCACTGCACTCTAGCCTGGTGACAGACCCAGACTCCATCTCAAAAAATAATAAGTAAATAAATAAATAAACATAAGATTCTGTTGAGGGTCAGAAAGCAATACCCCAAAGTATGGTGCTTTGGCTTGCTGAGTATTTTGAACTAAAAAAAAAAAAAAAAAAAAATTAAAAAGTTAAAAGGCCTTAGGAGGAGCCTCAGAATTGGGGACTTTCTGTCTCACTTCTCTCTTCCCACTCACCAACTGCAGATAGGGGATCACATTAAAAGTTCCTCTATCTCACTCAGGAAACTTTTTCCCTGCCAAAAAAATGCAAAAGTCTTAACACTTCCTCATTAAGAATCTCACTAAATAACCAGGGAAAAGATTAACCACCAGAGAAGAGAAAAGACTAAAAGTCATCACTACAATTAGACAGACTTTTCAACAATTCCTCTGAGGGCACCTCCAAGAGATTGCCTGGAAAACCTAATCTGTATAACAAGACAAGTTCACGGTACGGTTCCACCTTTCACCTCTCCACAACTGGTTGCCGTCACCTCCAGAGCTCAGAGGAACTCTGTCCCAGACCATTCCCTACTTTTGGGGGCTCATTTGATTCCCCTAAAAATCATTTACTACCCTTCAAAATTGCCTATATCTCCCATGTCTCTCTCCCTGATGAAGACAGTATTTAAGTCTCAACCATCCAGCCCCTTTGAGTCTCATATTTTATGTGTCTCCCATGGTCACATTCACATTAATTAATTTATATGCTTTTTCTCCTGCGAATCTATTGTCAGTTTATCTCAGCAGACTTGAACCTTCAAAGGTAGGAGGGAAAAATTCTCTTTGCCCCTACAATTCATACATCTTACTCAAACTTATTCCACCTACGTCAGTAGGATCTAGCTCTGATGTTCATTTTCAGACTTCTCAAGCTCTACCACTTGCTTTGCACCAAGAATATTCATTACAATGTCAGGGAATGAATGGATGAATAAATACATCAAAAAATAACTCTAGGATAGAGACAATGTCTCCAATATTTATTTGGAAATTATTTTCCAAGTTATTACAAACTGTGTTTCTAATTTGACCAACACTTATGGTAGACAAAATTTTTATGTCATTAAAATCTGTTTTATTTCATCATAACTTATCTACAGAAGCAATTGAAAGAGAAATGCATTTTTTCTTTTCCAAACTTTTTTGTCCTTATTTTATGAAATGTATACAGTATCTTACAGCTCTGTATATGTTCTCAATCCTTCTCTTTAAATTTCCACGGTAGACATCTATTTTCGATTACCAGCAGGCATTAGAGGTATTGGCAAATAGTCAGTAGGTAGTCTTCCAATTAGGGGGTGTTTTGAGTGCACTTTCCTAGTTAGCATAGGTACTCTCTAAACAAATAAATTGAGTGGCGTGACAATTTATTAGTTCTATACATGCCATTAGATGCTTCAGATATTGTTTCCTCTCTAGGCCTTCACTGGTTTCCTATTTAAAATTTAATAAAGTTGCAAAATTCCATGACTCACAGATTCATTCTGTGAGCTTTTGTTATATTAGATATAAGCAGAAAACATGACTTCTTTGTCTGCCAATTATGGACAAACAAATTATGCCTGGTCCCAATGGTAACTGTCATCTTTAAATGATTTTAGTATTATTTAGTACTCTGAGCAAGAAAATCACTTGGAAACAGTAAGTGCTAAACTCTAGTGGTTTTTCGACAAACCCCACCACCAATGCACACACATATACCTGTCCTGGCAAAACAAGATTGTAAAAGAATAAAATTAGAGCTTCCTTACTGGGTCCCTTAAGTCTGAGGAAAAATCCGTACTCTAACTTGTTTACTGTAGTAGTGAATATTTGATATCCATCAAGACACATTATTGTACAGCCAAAACATGAAGTATAATTTTTCACTTGAGGAAAAAAATTGATTTCTTTATCCTATGTATTTGTAGTTGCTATTTTTCTTTAGCATGTCATCTAAAGGTTGAATTGTAGTCTAGGTTTCTTTGGTGAGAATGAGGAGTTTCATTAGACAAGCTCCCAGGAGGGCTATCAAGTATGTTATTAAACAAGCTTTGACTTAAGGAAGCAAGAAGGCAAATTCAGAACAACTGTAAGCATTCAAATAATTCTAGGAACAAAAAAGGCTATTTACTAGCAATCTTTTATGTGGCTAAGAATGCCTGATAGGAGGTGATGGTGAAGATCATTGATCAATGGAGTAAGTCTAAGTTCTAGGCTGCAAGGCAGCTATAGTTTCCCAAATACACTTGTGTAAGTCTGTATGTTTGGTGTGCAAAGCAGGTAGTTCTTGGGTTATGCTCCTTGATCTGAGTATTCTATCACCAAAAGCCAGAGTTAAATGTTCCCTAAGCATAAGAGGTGTGGCCCATCACTCTATAATATATGCATTACAGCACACACAGAGGTGGCTCAGAGTCAATCGGAAGGAACAGGAACTCTGCTTATGACTCTCATTTTAGCAAAAGGCCAAGCCAAACCCTTTGTGTATATATCTCTGTTAAACGCTGTTTTAGCTCAAAGGTCTTTTTTTCTCACTCTTACCAATTTCCTTTAGGGTTGGGTTTCTGTTTCAACTGAGATATTTTGATGATAATGTTTCCTTTAAGATGATTATTTGTTTAAAGTTCAGGCTAATAAAAATAACTTATCCCATTAAAAATATTCTGGAGAGCATAAGAACATTTTAGGATGTTAATTGCTCATGTTACCAGTCATCCGTGAAACATATGCCAAAATGCTCTGAAAGGTTCTGAAACGACTTTTGCAGCTATAAATCTTTTATAGGTACGATTATGTGGAAGCAGAAATAAGAACAAGTACATCCAACATCTGGAGTCAAATGGTTTACTGAAGTAAGATCACAAAATTAAATTTAAATGAACTTAATTAAAAGGGGAGGAGAATCTAATTTAATATGGACATTCATCATGTCCTCATTGAAGTTTCTTCCAGCACCAGAAAAATACAATAAAGTCTGAATACAAAAGTTGGATAAAGCCTCTAATGGAGTGTGAAAAGATGACCAAAGAGACACAGTCAGGCAGAATATATTCTCTTTTTCTCTTTGCCCTTTTAATGACATGGAATACCCAACTGCTTTGAAAAGGTAGTATCAATCAAGAAACTGAGCTTGGAAACTTATCTGTTTTAACTGTCTCAACTGTTTGAAGTTTCATTGTACATATTTCATCACTTAAAGATGGTGATTACTAGGTTGGGTTTTTAATTCAATGATACCTGACTGAAAACTCTAACAATATACAGTTATAAAAAAAGGAAGGAAGGAGGGACGAAGGGAGGGAGTGAGTTGGGAAGGAAGGAAGGAAGGAAGGAAGGAAGGAAGGAAGGAAGGAAGGAGGGAAGGAGGGAGGGAGGGAGGGAGGGAGGGAGGAAGGGAAGGAAGGAGTTCAAAAAGAAAAGTGTTAATTTTAAATTAAATCACCTGCCCTTTGGTTTTCACCCTCTAAAGAAAAAAAATAAACAATGGACCCCCTTAACATTGTGGTTTTGAGTTCTCGCTGCTCACTGAACAGTTTCTGTCTTTCTAGTTCTTAAACATTCTGTGCTCTATGTGCTGAGGAAGATGTGTGAATAAATCAAAATACACACCATAAAGTTACATATCTATAATTATGTGGAATCAAAAGAATTTTATTTTATTAAATTGATGATAGATTCTAGAAATGACAGCCAAATGTTATTTCACCCTTTATAGTCCTGCACACTGTGAATATTGCTAGACGTTAACTTTATGAAAAGTTTTTACCATCAACTGACACTCTGATTCCCATCATCTCATCTTTCCCTTTGACCTCATAAATATTTAGTTTTTGTCATATGTGTCATTGGCACCTTTACTTCTGATCCCCCTTATCTAAAAGAGAGACTTCTAATACCTCCCCATCCCAACCACAAATCTAATCTAATATGGTACACACTCATAAATCAAGTGGAAAGTGAAGGCAAAAAAAACCTTAAGCAGAAAAATGGAGTGAACAGTAGAGGTAGCCAGAGAAACAGAAAGCATCAAAAATAAAGCATTAAAATTACTCTATCACCTGAAGCCAAAACCAAGGAGTAGATGATAATCAGAAAATATTAGTGTATATTTATTTAGGACCTACTCTTACAAGTGCTGAGTACTTTCAAATACATGAGGGTAGTTAAACACAGCAACCCTGTGATAAGAAAACAGAGGCTAATAGGCACTTCACTGACATCTTCGGCATTGTATAGGTGGTAAGTAGCAAAGCCAGACTTTAAACACCAGTCCTTTCTTGCCATATCCAATGCTCTTACTCTATATGGCACTGCCTCAGAAACTGCAGGTGGTAAGAACCTGAGACTGAGAACCTAAGAGAGACTGAGGAGTATAACAAGAGGACTGAATCTTGTCTTAGAATGTGATTAAAGAAATAACCAGTGGTATAAGTGAGGATGAAAAGTGAATAATTTTAACTGTTAGGAAAAGTTCATTCATCAAAGTCATGTGTTCTTCACTGACTCATATCATTTACTACATATTTGACTTTAAAATCCTTGCAATATCTCTATACTGTAAGAGAAGAGAAATAGCAATTTTTATGGTTCACAATAACCCCAATGGTACTGATGGTCTATGTTACTAATTGTGATCCTGATTCTATTCATATGTACTTCATATGTACTTTTTTTTTTCTGGAGTGCTGAATAGCTACCCCGAGGGCCACAAACAGAAAACAACTTTACTTTTTTGGAGATAATGGACCTGAGGCCTTAGATTGCATTACAACTTATATTTTATTATAGTCCCAAAGAATGGCTGATCATGATCATAGGTAGTGCTTCCGAAAAGGTATGAATATTATCATCCTTCCCAAAAAGATGTTGGTTTTAGAATTGTTTTAGATAAAAAGAGGAAAAGTTAACAGTCACTTATGATACAACAGTTCTCACATCAGATCAGCAAAGGCAGAAGGTCAGGACAAACAAAGGTGAGGTCACTAGGACTGGCAAACCGCAGCCCTTCACACAGCTCAGAATGCACAAAATAGAAGATGAGCAAAACTGTGGGGCAGCTAGTATGCACAGAGGGGGAGAAGGCAATACTGCCAGAGACAGTGGAGGTGATGGTCATGCAGACACTTACTCATTCACTGTATCATGGAGTAGACCAGATTAGGAAAGAAAATGAGGGGAGGGGGAAGAAAGGTTTATAAACAGGTTGAGGGGAGAAACAGCAAAGATCATAAAAGAATGCTGTAAATGACAAAAATAAGTTTCACAGTTAGTCTGTATATGACAGGCCCAATAATACAACGCTCTACTGATGAAGGAAGGTAAAGGTATCCTCTGATTAAAGTTGAGCCACTGAGCTCTGTAATGATGAGCTCAGAGGTAGCCAGCCCATTCAGCCTAAGGCCACTGTTTGGCTCAATTTAAGAGAATATCTGTGTGTTCTGGCACACCACCCTTCTCAAGGATAACAGTCTCCTCAGCAACAGTCGGTGATCACCTGAGAACTCTTCATGTTCTTGGAAAGGTCTGCCTCACCCCAAAACTTCCACATAACTTACTTTACTCTCAACACTCACAGCCTCACACCACCTCCTGCCCTGGACCAGCAGGCCAGCTATCATCAGACCATGGCAGGCCAGTCACCACGCCAGCCCAGTCCTTCCAGGTCATCTCTTATCTCCTCTTCTCTAACCCTCATATGGCTTTGTTCGCTACTTGTTCTGATCTTGGCTTCATACCTCCTGAAAGTCTTTCACTGAATCCCCTGAGACTTGAGGTCAATCATCAGTAAATCTGCTTATTCTCTACTTCCTTTGGAAACTTCCCTTTCACCTTTTTGCACTAGTTGAAATCTGACTTCCCAGATAACACTCAATCCACTAAAGCCCTTTCAAGAGGTAGCTTTTGCTCTCCTATATCCCTCTTACCAAGGAGCATAAAAGTATAGCAGGTGTCCTCCGTGTTCATTATTGTGCCCAGGCCTTTTTTTCCTTCTTCCTCAGTAAAACTCCAGCTTTCCCTTTCCTGTCATCAGGCTCTTCTCCCCTGCGCTTGTTGGTGATTCCTCCACCATCCTCCAGTTCATTCCCCCTCCATTGATTGGAGACTTTAGCATGTGGCTCACTATCACTTTCTCTACTACTAACCTTATTTAATTTTGGTCATTTTCATATCCAATGGCATGTCCTTCCAATATCCTGTTTCTCAGCTTCTGGACTACTTCTGCTTCAGAGTTTCCATCGGTCACCCTTCTTGTGCCACTCACTTCCACAGTCACACACTTGATTTTGTGGTTATCAATAACTGCACTTCACGCAAAATCTCAATTTTAAATATTATCTTCTATGACCATGATTTCTTATTTTTCTTTATCACTCCATCTAACACCGTAACTCCTACAATTCTAAAATCCCACAAGGACTTAAAATTTGCTCTCTGTGTCCCTGAGATATAGCTCTCTCATGAAATCCTCTCTTCCCTCTTCTCTCCTTTGCAGCTTAAATCCCATAGAGAACCATTTGAATCCTTTCCTAGCTCCTTTTTGTCTTGGTGAACTTTCCTGGTGAAATCATAACTCTCCTTAAATTCAATCAGGCGATCACTGTATGCTTGCACTTACGCAGTCTAACATGACTGATAGTTGGTAAACAATCAAAAGAGAACTTTCATATCCTGTGACTACCACCTCTTCCCACCTATCTGCAACTTTCCTGTTCTTACAGAGAGCTCTTTGTACTCTTAGTCAAAGTCACCCTATCCTCCTAGGCACAGAACCCTGTCCTATCTTCCTGAAATTATTGAAGCAGTCAGTCTCCTAAGTGGTCTCCCTACTTATGCCTTCCCTACCCGCCCTGTGCATTCCCTCCTACTCTGCTATGGGCTGAATGTTTATATTCCGCCAAAATCCTTATGTTGAAATCCTAACCCTTTAGGTGATGGTGTCAAGAGATGGGGCATTTGGGAGGTGATTAGATTATGAGGGTATAGCCTTCAAAAATGGGATCATTGCAATTATTTTTAAAATCCCAGAGAGCTTTATTACCTCTCCTACCATGTAATGACAAACAGAAGGGTCTGTTTATGTACAAGGAAATGGGCCCTCACCGGACACTGAATTTGCTGATGCCTTGATCTTGAACTTCTCAGCCTCCAGAACTGTAAGAAATAAATTTCTGTTTTTTATAAGACACCCAGTTTGTGCTATTTTATTATAGAAGCCTACACAGACTAAAACACACTTTCAGCATGGCTGCCAGAATGACCTTGTAGTGAGTCAGCCTGAATAGCCTCCCTGCTAATTTTCAAATGTGCTACCCATTCTCTTGTCTCAGAGCCTTTGCACTTACTGCTCTCCCTGCCTAGAACAATCTTTCCCAGGTTTCTGCCTGGCTTGCTGTCTCATTTCCTTCAAGTCTTTTTTCAGAAGGCATCTACACAGAAAAGCTTTATCGGGTCACCCCATGTAAAATTTCAGCCCCATACCCCATATCATATCTCCTCTTTTTTCCTGTTGCACTCATCTGTATATAAAATATGTATGAGCATATAAAATACATAAATGCTATATTTTAGATATATTTATCTCGTGCATCATTTATCTTCTCTGTTGAAGGTAGCTTCCTTGAACGCGGACGTTTTTATCTGTTGGGTTTACTTCAGTATCCCCAATACACAAAACAATGTCTAGCAATGCCTGCTAGGTGGTGATCTATAAACATTTGTTCAATGAATGAACTGCCAAAAAAAAAGGATGTATGAGTGGTCAAAAAAAAAGAGAAAACAAAAAGCACTTAATGTCTTTCATATGGAAAATTACTATTTAGAGGCGCCCATTTTTACCATGATATCTTCCATTTATGAAATCAAGATTTCAGGGGATTCAAGTATACAACAGTTGTCATGTTAGGGCCATGACAATATGGTAATACAGCACATTGAAAAACACCAAAACAACACTAAGAATTAATACAAATCCTGAACAATTCTAAAATTACTATTTTTAATCTTAGCAGTAATTGTCACTCCCTAAACAATAGATATTTGGTAAATCTTGCCCCTTTAGACAACCTCTGAAAGTTTGACGTTTGATGACAACTCTTTCCTACTTTCTCAGACATTCATATTCTCTCTCTGTCTCTGTCTCTCTCTCACACACACACAAATACACACACATACACACATATACACACACACAGTATAAGCAGATAGAGTCTAAAAGGTAAAGTCTGTAACCATGGGATGGTATGTCAGAGCATATCTTCTTGCCTGATATGAGGATGAAATCATAATATGCCTACACAATTTACGTTTTTTATCTCCCCTTTCCCTCTGTGCTCTAAAACAAATGAATATTAAATATTCAAACTTTTAAAATGTTTCTAGAATCACGTTTGTGCCTTTTTCAATAATATCTAATAATATATCTTTAGATATTTAATTAGAATTTTTTGCAGGTGGCTGATAAGACAACACACTATTAACAGCTATAATTCCCCTTCCCCCTCAATTTAGTGGAATCCTTCAGTGATATAAAGATTGCCTTTATCAGAGGCTCTCAATCTGTCCCAATTTTTCATAAGTCACTGAGTTCTAATGACATTTTGTCAGATGCAAAACTTGAAAATAAAAGAAGAAAATTCTCTTTTGACTTTATTACACCAAAAACGTCTGAGTGATAGATGGGACCATTGCAGTTATGGCGGTTCTCCGGTTTCTATTGTTAGTCATGAGTTATTTTGATCAGCTGCAAAGTAATTGGGGGGTGGCTAGAATAGAAAGTACTTGCAATTTTCTGGAGCTTCAACAAAATGCTAATAAAAAATAGCTGAGATTTTAAAGACCCTACCAGAATCTCTATCAATTTCCATAATTTCCTGATCCCCTTCCTGGAAAGAGTCCTAAGGAGCTCTCTTTGCTGATTATATCTTACCTCCACATTGACTTTGGGCAGAAACAGAGGTCAGTGATTGAAAAGAGAAATTGCCTTTTGAGTTAGGAATGCTGGAAATAACAGATGTAGCCAGATCTGCCAGATTGTGAATAAACTGATTGAGTTACTAGTACTATGATCTGCTATAATGATTCCAAACTAATTTTCAAGCTAACTGGGTCAGTTATAAACAAATGGAAACTTGGGTGGTGTATTTTAGGACGACATTTCCCATACTTAACCTTATTCTCATCTTAATTCTCTTTGGTTACTTCCCCAGACTGGTCTCAGAATTTTGTGACCACGGAAGGTTTAAATTAGGTTCTAACATGAGGACAAAATAGACCATACTCAGGCTTGAAGGTGCTATTAGTTACTTTTGTTCTCTTGAGAGAACAAATAGGTAGAAAATGAGGGTAGACTGTAATTGTCACAGAAGGTACAAATGATGCTGCCATGTGATTGGGGGTTTGGGACTGGGGAAGAGTATGGTTATCATTTGGGAGGACAGCAGTGTACACGAGTAAGTCTCTCTACACTGGTGACCTTGGCATGGCGTGCAAATTTTATTCCTAAATAAAAAATAAATGGATGATGCTCTTGGTTGGTATTTCACATGTCAGGCAATTTCTCTGACCCACATCCATTATGTTAACGTTCTTCTCTAGCACTCTGGATAAAAATTTGGGCCACTATGTTTAACTTCATCCATTATTCATAGTCCTTGATTGCTTCTAACATTAGTACATGAACTGGGAGCTCTGAAAGATTTTTTATGTCATGTGTAATTGTTGGAATTTCCTGTGTATTATTTAAGTTACATTTTCCAACAACTTGGCTTTATTCTTAAAGGATGTGTGATCAACAGTTCTTTGCAAGGGCAAAGATTATGGTACGTTCCAGCAAATTGTGTTTGTTGACTTAAGACATTTCCCCCAACCCCCAACTCATATTGATTGTCTACAACATTTGTAATGAAACAGAGTCAGAGAGTAAACTCAGGGCTGTGGGGGTATATTTGTCTTACAGATCAAACACTTAAAGCAGGATTTATGGAAGCAGAGGGCTGTGGGTCAATAGCTAAAAAAAACTTGGATTGTAAACAATCAAAGGACTTTCTGAGGTGTGAAGGAGAGGAGAAAGGAGACGGGAGGGGGTAGAGAGGAGGAGGAGAAGGGGCAGGGAGATACACAGGGTTTGCTTTGCTAGGAAGTCTACATTTCAAAAGAATTAAAAGGAGGTCTGAGAAAGACAAATTCACCACAAGGATTAGCCCCAGAGACCGTTCCCACCCCTCTTACTGACAGGGATTGTATTATAAACATTTCCTCTATATGCTCCCATTCTCTCATTTGGAGTAATTTTAGGCACTGAAATTTCGGATCAGTGCATCAAAAACAATAAAAATGGATGCACGTACAATTCAGGGAAAGTTATAATGATTGTGTTTTGTTGTTATCATAATTTAATAAGAACAGTCAAGTGTATTAGAGCTCAGAGCAACTGTAAGCCTTCGTTCAATGTGAAAATAGAGATCAATGAAGATGCCTTTTCTGATCTAATGTTCTAATCAGATAAGTGCTATTAATAAGGAAATCAACTTTCTAGCAATACTAAATTCCGTGTAGTGAATTTAAGTTCCACGAAGTATTTTTTTACTTATTATTTTATCTCTAGCTAAGTCTACAGAGAAATAGAGTAAGTATTAAACCCCTTTTATAAATTAAAAACTAAGACCTGACATTTAAGAGACTATTTAAAATCTTAGAGACAAAAGAAGAAAAAGATTAAGAAGGAGGTACATTGGTTTCTACATTAGTGTTTTTTCTGCTCTGTCACTCTACATGAATATATTCTTTCTCAAACAAGTCTATCTGTTCAACAGTGTCTTCATATGCGGTAGTGGGACAGGATTCTGTATGAACCTTGGTTCTCTAGAGAGACAAGAAGCTCCAAGGCTAGTTCTAAGAAAATCTTCCCACTTGCTCAATGATGCCACTCAATTTAGCATGGTCTACTGGATTTCTTTTGGAGGCTTTCACTTTTGATAACAAAAAGCATAATTTGGTATATACAGTTCAGATGAAATAATGACTTCTGCGGTCCAGAAGTGAGTTGTAGGCCACTTTCATAGAGGTTTATAATTTCATTAAGGCCAATCACATGCATGTTTCTCTTTTTTCTCCTCACATTGCTCAGCCTTGGGGATTTTTAAAAGCCCTGTTCAGTTAAGCTCTGCCCCTTCTGACATCTACAATTTAATGACTCTAATTAAGATGTTATCTTAAATTCCATGTACATATGAGAAAACCATGACTTATGTATGGAAATTAGGGTAGTTCCTAGAAAGCATTTCTAAATCATGAAATAAAACATGAAACTCAAGTGCAGAGTTATTTAATTTTCAAGGGGAATATAATATTCAGATAAAAGAAACCATAATGATGCATTCATTTACTTTTATATGCATAAAAGTGTGAAGTTATATCGTCAGTTGCAGGTATCAGTTTAAGTAATGCATCTTCCAAGCTATTTCATAATCACTCTTCCATTGTTCCATAAATAGATTTTGAGAATACAAGCTGTTAAACTAAAAGTTACTGCAGTAATATGATTGAATAAAGCAGCAACACTATTTGAGAAGAATATATTAAGACTAAATATGAATGCTGAATTTCCAAAATACATCCTTCAGAAATTCACAGATGTAAGGCGATGTTCAGTATCCAAGAATGAGCAAATCAGACTACTCAAAGTCACATTTTGCTCAATGCACCACAGATCTGCGACAAGACCACATGTAAATGGACCAAATGTAGTGTTTCACACCTGTAATCCCAGCACTTTGGGAGGCCAAGGGAAGAGGATCATTTGAGGCCATAAGTTAAAGGCCAGCATGGGCAACACAGTGATACCCTATCTCTATGATTTTTTTTTTTTTAATTAGGAAGGCATAGTAGTGTTTGTAGTCCTAGCTACTCAGGAGGCTGAGATGGGAGGATCCTTTGAGCCCAGGAGTTCAAGGTTGCAGTGAGCTGTAATTGTGCCTTTGCACTCCAGCCTGGCTGACAGAGCAAGACTCTGTCTCAAAAATGAATGAATGAATAAATAAATAAATAAGGAAAGAAATAAAATATGTTAAAATAGTAGCTGTGAGAGAACTGAATGTGCCAAATATAGCCTCACTCCATGAAGATCTGGCTTAAAGGAAGATGGTAATGGAATGGGTATTATTTTTTATATTTAATTTGTTAAATTAAACAACTCAGGGTCCAAAGAATCCACTGAGGCCTAGATGATCTTGTTTGACTGTTTAATCCTATCACGGCACAATTTCTACTTCATATTGAAAATGTGTCCAGAGATGGTACTCTCTTTTATTAAGAATATAAATTTGATTTATTACTTTATTAAATCTTATATCTTGGCCTCAGATTTAAGGGAGGAAGTATATGTGTGTTTATCCACACATATATGTAAATACACATACACACAGAGGAGTGGAAGACTTCCCTTTTCAAAATGAGCTTCCAGTAACACAATTTGCCATCCATCTGTCAACAGTCACCATTATAACTTTTTTTTAAAGTAATGTGTGCAGATATCTCTGATGGCAGCAAGTGTCCAGCATGTGAAGATGCACTGTCATCAGCCTCAGAGAATCTCCATTTTTACATAATCTCCTAACCAACTGCAAATGTGGTTGTTTTAGACACCAAATATCTGGGCCCATGTTAAGGGTATGACTGCGCCATGCAGAATTAAAAACTGAGTCACTTTCCCTTTCTTTCTCCCCATTGATCTTAAACTCTGTGTCCCTTTGTGCTCTAGAATCATATCTCTTCTGAATACAAATAGTTTCATTGTCCAAAATGGAAACCATTTCCTCGACTTAGTCCAATGGTGCAGAAACTTTAAAAATCTAATTATTAGCTTCCCAATTTTCACTTGTACCAACAAACACTATGTTCACTATTTATGGATTATGAATTTCTCTTGTGTTTGCTATGGTTTTGCAAGGTAGCAAAGTAGAGATCTTGACTGATCAAAAAAGATATACCTAAATAATTTCAGTTTCACATCTAATGAAAAAAGCCAGAACCCAGTAATATTTAATGTCCTTCATTGTTATATATGTAAATCTTACCACTGCAAGCAAATGTGAAATCCTTAAATTGCTGGCCTCAGTGTTCGCATGTCAACCGGCATATGCTCAGGTTGGAGATCCTGCCAAAAGTCAAAGGAAAACATTCATGAAACAGAGCCTGATGGATGATTATTCTAATCCTGTCTTCCCAGCACTGCCGGAAAGCTTGGTTTATAAATGCCTGCTGCTGCTTTAATGATAAGACCTCTTAAACACAGCTGAATGCAGTGCACCAGTGGATTTTCTTTTTTTACCCTCTCTCTGCCCTAACTAAGAGACCGATTATTGATCTCTACCTGGATGTTCCTATTGCGAACAGGTCATTCATGAATACAAGCAGGACAAATAATGGTACACTGCCTAGGTAGTTTTAATAAACTGTAATCAGGACATAGTCTCTGTTGGGGAAAAAAGTCACCAGCCCAATTTTAATGAAGTATTTGCTTACATGACTGCAATGTCTGTGTACATTCTATGGGCCACACATTGGCTAGTGGAAGGCAACTTGGTTTTCCCTGAGTCCCTTGTCAGAGCGGACAAGGATACTTTTACTCAAGGGAAGTTTCCAAATGTCTTCTGTTGTCCTTGAGATGAGGCTTTGAGGGCTGCAGTGGATTTTCCTTGCTCTGACCACTCTACTGAAATAGAGGGATCTGAACCCAGAAGTGGTTAAACAGACACAGAAGAAATATAAGCCCATGGGAGCACTCAAGAATCCCAAACCTGAAGACAGGGGGAGAAAAGTAGATGAATTAATATCCCCAGGAGTTCTATGAAGGCTCTTTGAAAACCAGAGAAACCTTAGTTCAGAAATAGACAGCAAGGTGTTTTAAAGTTAGAAAATGTCAGACTTCGTCATTCTCAGATGGGTTTTTGTTCTACCAGTGTATGAATGTGCATGTTAGCTTGTTTGATGAAAGAGGAGATATAAGTTTTATACTTAACAACTGCTGAAGTGTTTTTTTTTGAGTAACACCATTGATATTTCTATATTTCAATGAAACAAAGCAGAACTATAGGGGTAGTTCTTCAGTAGCAGGAATGCAAGCAACCGTGAATATTAAAACAAGAACTCAGCTAAGGAAGCATCTGGAAAATGAGTGCCACCAAGAAGAAATGTTGACACCCTGCACCGTGTCCACCATGGCATTAGTCAGGCCATAGCCACTCATCTCCTTGTGTTTAAGTGGAGAGAAAAAAAATTTTTCTTTGAGAAAAATGGAAGAGTTCAAACTAACAAAATACATGAATGTTTTCCAAAAGTCTGAATCCTTTATTACTTCACCATTTCAAAGACCAAAGAATTATTTAGGACAGTATTATCATTAGGGTACTTTTGTTAATGAAAATATTTGGGCCAGTATCAAGAATAGTTGTTTTCAAATGTGAGTATGCATAAGAGGCTTTGAATAGTCTGTAATAACACAGATTCTTTGGCCTTAATTTTAAAGATTCTGGATAAATAGGTCTGGGCTGGAGTCCAGGACTATATGCTACATATTTTCAAGAAGAACAGGTCATTTTAATGCACCTACCCCAAAGATCCAATTCAAGAACTAATTAGTAGGGGCCACCTTCAGATTCACTTAATGAGGTAACTTTTTCCATTTTAGCCAGCCCCTTGTTGTATTACCTGACTATGGTTGACAAACATGGAGAAGTATTTAGCACAAGTCATTTAGCAGAAGTATTTGTAAGAGGAAAAACAGCTATAACATTTAAAAGGGGAACTGGCTTTTTACAAATCAGAGGCTGCTATCAACAAAACAGATTAGTAAGACTTATTTGGAGGGCAGATATAAACCTAAATTTGTTCCTGTGTGTTTTAATGCTTCTTGCCCAAACGAAGCTATTAAACCAAAGAAGCCAGAGGCACACTTCCCACCACATATAAAAATGCTCCAGCCAAGTGCAGCGGCTCATGCCTGTAATCCTAGCACTTTGGAAGGTCAAGACAAGTGGATCCCTTGAGCCTAGGAATTCAAGACCAGCCTGGGCAACACGGGGAAATGCCTTCTCTACCAAAAAATATAAAAACAATTAGCTGGGCATGGTGGCATGTGCCTGTGATCCCAGCTACTGAGGAGGCTGAGGCCAGGGGATCACCTGAGCCCAGGAGATTGAGGCTGCAGTTAAGTCAAGCACTCCGGCCTCGGCAACAGAGCCAGACTCTATCTCAAAAAAAAAAAAAAAAATAGGTTTCCTTAAATATTTGGTTCCAACACTGACTTTCAGAAATACAATGTTGCCTAGCACTTTTAGCCTAAATCTAAGACTCCCCCCCCACACACACACAATAGTTTGCAAATTTTATAAATTTACTTGTGATACATTTGCTCCTCCCAACCTTCCCCACTCCCAGTAGGTCCAGGGCTTTCATCAGATTCTTAAGGTGGGAGCCTTTGGACTGGCGGTCTGAGGATTCGGGTCCTAATCTTAGCTTGGCTTCTACTTGGTTTGGTGGCTTTTGACAAATAATTTCACCTCTCTACCACATAGTTTTCCCATCTATGAAATAAGAAAGCTGAATTCAAAAAATTGGAATATTTTTCCAGCTTCACAATTCTAGGAAGTACCAATAAAATTAGGAGCATCAGGCTCCCATCAAGAAGGTATCTTGACATGTTTTTGGACTAATGTCCTTATTTATGGGGGACGAACTGAAGTCCAGAGGGTTTACCGTACTATATAGTACGTGGGAGATATCGTTATGGTGGAAGATCAGAAATGGAACCCAGAGTTTCCAACTTATCCACCAACTCTCTCCTCTTTCTAATACACAGTTAAGTTTTAAAAGCTCTATTTCCAGCTCATACTTTCTCATTGGCCGACGGTACATTTCAGGCAGGATTTTCTTTTCTTGGCAGAGAGAGGGGTACAATGTGTTCTTTGGGGCTCTCTCCCAGATTTTCTCCAGGAGAGAACATATGCCCAGGTCCCCAGAGAATTGTGTTCCCACACTCACAGCTGTACAATAGGCAAGAAAAAGCTTCTACAAGCTTAAATAAACTATCAGCATTTGCAAAAGTGCTCTGAAGTGTCTTCACGAAATGTTCCAGGAGAATTGCTATTCTAAAAAGATCACTAGGTTACCTTGTCCTGGATTTTACCCTGTACTCAGGCATTAATACTTTAAGTGCAGCAGTGATACTCATTTATTCATCCAAAGTTCAACACTCAGTAAGCACAACTGGCAACAAAACAGACGGAGCCCTTGCTCTCATGTAGATTAATGTCCAGTGGGGAACTATAACCTCCTGCAAGTTCTCCTGCACTCCTGCCTGTGTGCTTTGGGAGGGAGAGAGAAGCTCTCCAAGAGACAGGCTCATGCTTCCTGTGAGTTGCCTGCTTCTAAATCACAAGCATAGTTCTGGGAGACTATTACCTTAGCATGAATCAGTTTATCCAAATTGCTTTGGTTAAACCTAACAGCATCAGGCTCTGTGTGGCTTTCCTCATTGTGTCAATACCTATTTGCTTATTAAAACTTTACTTGTCCAGTAATACCTAGATCAAACTCCTCCCTTTGAATCTCTCTGTGTAATTTTATCTCATGTACGTAAGAATGTACAGAGCAACCTCATTTATTTCTCGGTTATAGCACTGGGAGTAGAAGAATTTTCAGCGTTTACTAGTGTGCAGGAATTATAAGATGTTTAGTTTACCCTTTTTTATAGATAAGGAGAGTGTTATATAGAAGGAAGTCAGAGTCATTGTTAACCAATTATTATAAATCAAAAGGAAGGAAATGGAAAGTATATTTTTGTTAGCTTTTGTTCTGTGGAATGTTTTCATAAGATTATTTTGAATGTATTATTTAATCTAATTCTTGAAAACACTACTCAGAAGATACATTATTATGCCCCATTTACAGATGCAGTAAGTCTCAGTGGGGATAAATAACTTAAACCAGGTCAAACAGCTCCAAGTGGTAGCTGGCAGAGATGGGCTCAATCCCAGGCCTGTCTGAGGATGCCAGAACATGCCAACGTAGTTGTTTTCTCCGCCACCCCTCTCCACTTCTACACCAGGTCACAAGCGGGGAGGAGAAAATGTTGACACTTATTGAGAAAGAGAATTTAGACAGTGCAAATGAGAAACCACAGATCTCTGACAGCTTGGTCAGGAGTTCTATCTACTGCCCTCCTTCTGAGGCCCATCCTTAGACTCTGCCAGTCTTCATCACCACGTCCTTTCACACGGAGACTCCAACACTCCCACCCTACCACCACCACCAAGGTGCAGAGAGGAGGGAGCAGGGGTGAGAGCACCTGTGAAAGGATAACTGACAGCAGCATCTGCGAGCATCTGAGCTTCTGGCTGGCTATCCATCCAATGTGCCTTGACAATCATGCTAAATCTTTAAGTCCCAGAAAAGATAACACCTCAGAGTTGTGAAATGTAAAAACTGCAAGTCTGCACTTTGTGTATAGCACTTTTAAAGAGCACCTCCCAATTCTTCTTTCCAAGTACTACCCACCTTATACATATATGAGGTATTTGGCAGCTTTTTGCACCAAGAAGGTGGATAGAAATGGCTTGACAGATGAATGCATCAACTTCTCTGCTTCTCAGTAACAATACTGCATCATCTTCAGATAAACCTTCCCCAAATATTTTTGTAACAATGACAGCCTAAGTACCTCCAAAATAATGATGATAATCACACATTCCGGATGTTTGGAATTTTTCACTTTACAAGGTATCTTTACATTCACTATTTTCACTTAATTTCCACAAAAACTAAATAAAGTGAATAGGACAGTATTTTTTTTTAATTTATGGTTTTTTCTTTTTTTTAAGTATGACTGGCAAATAAAAGTAGTATACATATCTATGGGGTACAATATGATGTTTTGGTATAAGTATACATTGTAAAATAATTACCACAGTCAAGCTAATTAATGGATCTATCACCTCACATAGTCACCTTTTTTTGGTGGTGAAAATGCTTGAGATCTACTCTCTTAGGAAACTTCAGTTATACAACACGTTATTAGCAATGATAGCCATTAGGTCTCCTGAGGTTATTCACCTTACAACTGATGGTTTGGACCCTTGAGCAACATCTACCCTTTTCCCTACTCTCTAGACCCTGGTAGCCACCATTTCACTCTCAGTCACTGTGAGTTTGACATATTTTTAGAAGTCAGAGTAACTGTTAATAAATTATTATGAATCAAAAGGAAGGAAATGGAAAGTATATTTTTGTTAGCTTTTGTTCTGTGGTATGTTTTTATGAGCTATTTTAAATATGTTATTTAATCTAATTCTCAGAAAACATGACTCAGTAGATCTATTATTATGCCCCATGTACAGGTGCAGGAAGTCTCAGTGGGCATAAATAACTTAAGCCAGGTCAAACAGCTACAGGCAGTGGAACCTTTTTCTCCATTCAAATTTCTTCAGGCAACATTATCCATGTCAGACCCACCTAGGTCCCTGATTTTGTTGCCCTCACTATGTTCATGTAGACTGAGCTTTGTTGCTTTTTCACTTTCTCCAGTAGTTGCTGATGGTTACCCGACTACATACGTGCAATGTTGTATATGACAGATAATTTGCACACTCATTCAAACCCTTTTCCTCACTCCTTTCATGGGTTCAGGAAAAGTTGAAGCTTTGTGGAGAGAATAGAGATCTGAAAGGATGTGGTAAAGTAGCTTCCTTTCAAAGAGCAATTCTCAGGTCTCCTTGCATATGGCCCCCCGTGAGCGAAAGTGTAGCAAGTACTTCTGCATCGCTGCAGGGCATGTGGCTCTGCATACATATGCATAATGTCCTCTTCACACTTTGGAGCTACCAGATGCCTGGTTCTGCTGGGAAGAGGTTTGGTAACCCATTTGAAATTATGAGGATTCATAACGCATTTATGCAAGCTGCAGACCCCTCTAGATGACATCTCCTGCTCTAAAGAATGATTGAGAGAAGGATGTAACAGAGCAGAAAATGACAATGAAATATTAGCAGTGCAGTAGAGTTTACATGCGGCCCCCAGCTAGATGAGGGAAATACACAAGTCAAAAGAAGAGGCAAGCCTTCAGGCAACACAAAGGAAGCAAGAACCCTCTAGGTGTCAAGGACTAATTGTGTTGCTATGGGAAAGGCCCTGAGGCATTGATTCATTTTACAGGCTGGTGAACAGCCCTCAATCCTGGACGCCTCATGCTTTTAAGTGCTAGGTGAAGCTCCTCCGCCATTCCCACTGGAATGACTTAGCCCTGTGAGGTAGTGGAATGAGACTGGGGTTTGGTGGAGAAGGGCGATGTTTAGGATGGACTCAGACTAGGTCCAGACACTATGTGCGGTGGGGCTTTGTAACAGACTGGGATCCGCCTGTCCTGACACCACCCTCCAACCAAATCCTTCTCCACCAGCTCTCCAAATTTTGTTCTGAAACACTAAGCTCATGCCACCCACTCCAATCCCTTACAGTCGTCACCCCTCCCAGATACTAACACACTCTACCCAGGAGACTAGATTCCTGATCCTCAGAAGAGAACGCAAAGCCCTGAACAGCCCTGTCCTTGCTTTCAGCTCTTGTTACATAGCACTACTTGCATCTCCTGAAACACTCCTGTGCACCATGCCTTTGCCTTCTGCTTGCTCCTCCTGGAGTGCCTTTCTCACTTCTCCCCCTAGAGACATTTCCTACTCATTCTCTAAGAAGCAGCTGCCACTTGACTGGCAAGGTGAAGATCTTCTCATGACACCTTGCGCACGTCTCTACTTGACCACTTAGCACTCTCCACTAGAATTATATGCTACATGTTTTAGCCTGTATGAAACTATGGATTTCTGGAGTGTAGGAGCAATGCTTGCAAATATGCCTTTTTATCCTTTACACTGAGCCAAATATCTGGCATATAAGACTGGTAAATACATGTTGATTGAAAGAAAATGAAGAAATTACTCACTAATTTCTCTCCCACATGCTTTTAACAAAACAGCATGTGAGCCGTTATCATTCTCTGATATACACTATAGTGGTGATACTGGAGAAAAAGAGACAAGAGATCAGAGTACTAGCTTGGCATCTTTATCTTAAAGCCCATGCCTTAGGGTAAGTTCATTTTCCCCATTAAAGGCACTCCTCTGATACAATGTTAGGTTCCTATCAGGTCACAGCATTAAAGGTCTTAGAGAAAGGCAGTGATCTGTACTATAAAGAGCTCAGACTTTTCAATCAGATGGTCCTGTGTTTGAATCCAGACATTTCTACAAGCAGTAACTGGAGCTGGAAAAATGCTCAGAATCTAGCTGAATTTCAGGTCTCTCCTTGGTAAAATGAAGAGGATAATACCTACCCCACAGTAGTATAAATAAAATAAAATTATAACTGCCAAGATGGTAGCTCATTTTAGGTTCTCAATAAACGGCAACATTTATTTTTTACATTTTCAGCCTTAACCCCTTTTGCTTCTTGGTTCCCACAAAGTTTTGCTCTTTCTCTAGAATAGAGATCCTCCTTGCTAAGGTATTAGAGGGTGATCTATACACCAGAGTCATTTGGGGTGATTTTCCAAATGATATCCTCACATCCCTTTCAAGAAACACTTCTGTAGCATACCATCACTGTTACTGATGGAAGCATGTTTTCTTTCTCAGGAGCTGTCAGACAAAAATGGGGCTGAGAATTACTTCTCCAGAACACGCTTCTACAAGCCTTACTCTTTCACAGTCATAATTCTAGCCGGGACCAAAACATTCTCATTCTGAAACTATTATAACAGATTTCTAGCTGACCTCCCTATTTAGAGGTTATCCCCGTCAGTCCATCTTGTATACAATGGCAAGAATCATCTCGCAAACTCCAGAAAGACGGAGTGAATTTCTGATAAAACGGGCACATCAGTAGCCACCAAGGGAAGAGCAAGCCCCATCTCCTATACCGACACTCTGCACTGCTTCACCTACTTGTGCCTTTGACTATGTTATTGCTTTTAACTGGAGGGGTCCTTTTCTCCCTAGCTGCTTTCCCTCCCCACACAGTTTAAGAATTTCTACACATCATTCAAGACAAACTCAAGTGCAGCTAACTGTCTGCTCCTCTGCTCCTCTGTGGCACCAATGTACCTAGCACACCTCTGTTTGTGTGTTCACCATAATCTGTTACAAGTTATTAACTCATGAGTCTTCTGTATTAGATTGTAAATTCTTAAAGGGAAGAGGTTGTGTCTTAATCATTCATGTTTCTTCTTATAAAGTAGATGCTCACTAAATTTTTATTGAACTGTACTAAACTGAACTGAGATGATACCCTGTTCATGCTCCATTAAATCATTTACCTTGCTACACTCCCTAATAGGATGTGTGCACTGTTTGCATCTGTGTCTGCATGGCAGTCATTGCTGGGGTTTTCTCATCACTTTTACATTTTTTCCTTTGGTCCTTTCTTTTCTAACAGAGATTATACAAAAAAGAAGAGTTGTACATTTACTGGTCCACTTTATTTCAAAATCTAGGGATGCTGGGTAAACCCTCCAGCCAACACAGGGATTCGGGAGAAAAAGGCTTTTGTTAAAGCATCTTGCCACTTCCTACTCATTAAATCCAAACTTCCTCAGGTGGACTGCAAGATAGTACACCAACTTGATTGAACCTCTACCCAATCTAGCTGTCTGGACTAGCCCAGAATGCATAATTGTTTTTCTTTGTGATTGTGCTGTGAACAGAACAGGATTCTCTTCCTGCATGTTTCCCTCCCTAGCGAGAACAGTACTGCGGGCTCAGATCTCTCTGGAATATCCATTACTCTATGATGGAGGCGTTGCCTCTTGAGGTCCCAGGAATTGTTGGCTTGTCCTTGATTCGACATTAATCTATTTATTTATCAAACATTTATTGATGCTTTTCCTTATGTCAAATGCTAAGGTAAGTCCTAGGGAAATAAAGATGTATAACAACAACAACAAAAAATGTCTGGCTCACAAAGAAGTTACTTAGGATGGGGAGAAGACAGAATGTAAACAAATGACAGTATAATAATGCAAATGGAAAACAGGTCCATAAGTACAATGCTGGAGGGGCCCGGTGGAAGCAGAAAAAGAGAAGCTGATGTTGTTTTCCACTTATTAGCTATGCAGAGAACCTGAAAGCACCGAACACAGGTATCCTGCTCAGGCTGCAAACATCCCTCATGAATTTGAAAATGCTCTTTGAGAAGACTGCTAGCCCGATCGCATAAATCACTGTTGTGGTTACGTGAGTGACACTACAAGCTTAAATGTCCCCTCTGAAGAGCCATTGTCCTAACAGAAGATCGTTGCTGTCTCACTGCAGCATCCTGAACTCTCTGCTCTCCAGCATATGCAACTCCCTGACTTCGAACAACTACAAGATACACTATATAAGTGAGAAGGAAATACAGATGAGGAATACTCAAGAAGAACCTTCAATAAAAGGCTGTTCCAGCTCTAACTCTAGAAGTGTACTGCCCAGCATATTAAACACTAGCCACAGGTAGCTATTTAAATTTAAATTATTTAAAATTAAATAAAATTAAAATTCCAGTTCTGCAGTGGCAACAACTACATTTCAAGAGCTCATTAACACACATGGCTAGTGGCTACCATGTAGTACAGATACTGAACATTTTCACCACCCTAGAATGTTCTGTTGGACAGTGCTGCTTTAGGAAATAATCTGAACTATTTATTCGCCAGTTTATCTTATGATTTTGGGAACTGTTTACTTTTTCAAAACCTCAACTCTGGCTTGGGAGGCAATAGTTGAAAGCAAAAGTTAACTACTTTTGAAGGGCGTACAGTCTAGTGGGGAGGGCAATATTTTAAAAAGGAAAAAACACTAGACAAATGTGCTGTGGATGGTATGAAGGCACAGACACAAAGCAGTCTAACTTTGACTTACAAAGTAAGAGAAGACCTCAAAGCAAAGGGGACACGATGTGATTTTTATAGGATGTGTAGCAACTTTCCTAATTTACGAAGTGGAAAGGGCACTGGAAATGGTGACAACAGCATATGCAGAGTCACTAGGCGGGAAGAGCTTAGTGCACACGGGGAACTGCAAGTCCCCAGTATTCTTGGAGAATAGTGTAAACTTTTGGGAAGTTGGTGAGAGCAGGCTGACAAAGTAGCAGACATGCGTATTGGGTGAGCAGGTGGAAGGAAGAAGAGTTACAAATTGTGTAACACAGTAGTTAGAGGACTGAAGTTTCATAAAACGGGGTTTATGCTCAAAATTATCCACTGCTAGCTTTATTATCATAATTTTAAACATCTCTTTGAAGCCCTTTTTTCTTATCTATAAAATGGTATTAATAATACTGCCAACCTTTTATGATTGTTTTGTGGATTAAATGAGACAACATGCTTGTCACAGTGCATGGGACATATCAAACATCAAAAATCAAGTCATGGCCATTTATTCTATAAGAAATGAGGGGTTACAAAAAGATTTGAGGAGTAAAATAAAATGACTGTTTCATACACAGAAGACACAAAGCAATTACTAATGTTAATAATAATAATTAAAATAATAGCTAATATTTACTGGGTATTTATTACATATTGGGCATGATTTCAAACATGTGAAATAAGCTAATTCATTTAGTCTGCTCAAAAACCCAACCATTATTAGCTTTCCTTTACAGATGGGAAAATGAAGGTATAAAGAAATTAAATGATTTTTTACAGTACTAATAATTGACGGCAGTGGGATTCCAATCCAGGCATCTGGCTCTTGAATCTATACCCTTAGCTCTCAGGCTGTTCTGTCTCTGTTGGAAATTCTTTGACAAAATCCTGCCTAATATTATATTGAATGATTTCACCCCACAGCATGACATCAGACTCATTTATTTAAGAACATATCTTCAAAACAAGTTTCTCACGTCAGGAAAGCCAGTAAGCCAGTATGAGTGCTCTAGAAATAGGCCACAGAAGGCCATCAAAATAAAAACAACTAGTTGTTTGATAAACTGAGTATCTTTTGAAG
Organism: Sapajus apella; assembly: GCF_009761245.1. NCBI lineage: Eukaryota > Metazoa > Chordata > Mammalia > Primates > Cebidae > Sapajus > Sapajus apella. The sequence goes on from NW_022436977.1 coordinate 17,902,625, forward strand.
AGTAGGTTCAAAAGACTCCTTGAACAACCGAGACCTGACTACAATTCCAGGGCATTCTCAACCACAGTCAACCTGTAATAACTTCTCACTTTGTATTAGGTCCCTATAAACATCAGCTTCCTCTTAGGAAAATGTGGATAATACCTGCCTCATAGCATTGCAGCATTGCAAAAAGTATTAAATAAGAGTGTATAGGAAGGATGTGTGTGTGTGTGTGTGTGTGTGTGTGTGTGTGTGAGACAGAGTCTTGCTCTGTCACCCAGGCTGGAGTGCAGTGGCATGATCTCTGCTCACTGCAACCTCTGCCTCCCAGGTTCAAGCGATTCTCCTGCTTCAGCCTCCAGAGTGGCTGGGACTACAGGTGCATACCACCATGCCTGGCTAACTTTTGTATTTTTAGTAGAAAAGTAGTTTTGTCATGTTGGCCAGAGGCTGGTCTTGAACTCCTGGCCTCAGGTCATCCACCTACCCTGGCCTCCCAAAGTGCTGGGATAACAGGCATAAGCCACTGCGCCTAGCCTACAGAAAAGATTTCTAAAGTGTGTTCATTGGGAAGTAGCTTTTGCTGCTCTGATTTTTGCTCTTTTACTTAAAGCATCATTTCCCAGTATGAGGTCTCTGGAACCCTGGAAAACATTTCACAGGACTAACTTGAACCCTTACATACCTTAAGGATGGAGAGGAGGGTATCATAAAAACAAACTCCTTCAAAACAAACACAACCCAGTGTACGACCTTCACTCTACTCTTCTTATTTAGACCTTTCTCTGATTTAGGATCCAACAACACTTTGCAGTGTGTTCCTGTGTTTACTCAAATCTGGGACCAGGTGAGCCTGACACATCGATGCTGTCACTGACTGACCTCACTAACTGTTTCATCTCTCAGGGATGTTCTTTCAGATGTCTTTTCTTCCAACATTCTGTCCTTTTGTTTGATGTTCTTCCTCACCTGTCTACTTTAATGAGTGAGATAATAAAACTATCATTCAAATTTGTTTCTGTCCTTTAGTGCCCAGCGTCTCCTTGCAGAACCATGGCTAGGACAACCACACGTTGCCCAGCATAAGATACTGGCTGGAGTCAGCCTTGCTGATGGGCCTACGCTCCTCTCACTGACAATGGCAAGCAATAATAGTGGAAGGTAATATTCTTAAGCCACCAAAAGCAAATCCTCTTTTATTGGTCCTCCACATTTGGTAGGATGAGAAATTCAGATCCAAGGCATCAGCCAAGAAGTCAATGGAATCAAAGTCTACGAAGTGTCAGAATTTGGGAAGAGATGGGTTTGGATGGTGGATGTACAGTTACCAAGCTCTGAGTGGAATAAAATTCTGGAGAGATTAAGCAGGATGGTGGCTGGTAAGAGAATCGGAAAGTTGAATGTTGCTTTGGCACTTGATTAAAAGCAGATTGTTGGGAGCTGAGTTGTCATGGGAATCTCAGCGGACTAGAAAGTTCACTGTGAGTTTGAGGCCTGGAATTACCAGCTATGTGACCTTGAGCAAATCACTTAACCTGTTTCATTCTCTCTTGTTTTTTCATCTCCAAAATGCAGATAATGGTGAGAAATAATAAAAACCGCAAAGAGATTTTCTTTTTTAACTGAAGAAATATATAGAAGTTTATATTTTTAGACTGCCTTTGAATTTGTGAACTATTCTCACATAAAGAGTTTATGCGAAAGTGCTTGGCAAGGCGGTGGCTCGTAAATGTTGATTAAAACATCTTCAAACCAGTATTTCAGTACCATATTCTAACGGCCATTTTTAAGGGACAAAGAGGTTAAATATCTTGACCAAGGTTATGCTGCTGTTAAGTTCACCCAGGCAGTATAGCGCCAGAGCCAGTGTTCCTTCCCATTACGGTGCACATCCTCCATGGTTGAGGGGCCTTACAGTCACAGTGGCTTATCTGCGTTTGAAAGTCAAAGGTATCAGGTTGGCTTCTGAGAGGTTGATGACAGCTACTCAGAGTCCTCACCTGACACCAGGACTTTCTGATACCACTTCCTTTTTCCAACTTTTGAGCTGTCACACATGCCTTTTTCTACACTTAAATTTACAATATCTTCTCTCTTCCATGCCAAGCTGAATCTCTCCCTTCCTTTAAAATTCTCAGCTGAATCCTCAGAGGCATGGGGAGTTGGAATTGAAATGTTTTCATCAGCATTTTGAGGATATTTTTTAAAAGCCCACAAAACCAACCCCACCCACCCCCCAAAAAATATCTGTTTATTTTATTGGCATAGACCTGTGGTCCTACCCTGAGGGCTCACCAAAGAAAAGCAGAAGTCCAGAGATGTATAGTATCAAGAGTGAGGCATCTGTGACTTTAGATGGTTTAAAAGGGTATCTTATTTGATAGCAGCCAATAAAGCAAGAGACAGTGCCAGATCAGATAAGAAGAAAGAACATCTCTGGCCAGAATTAAACAGGCTATTTTGGGATATGTCAGAAGGAGTAAAGCTAGATTGGAAATGACTACAAAGGTGATTAAATAGGTGAGAACAAAGAGAACACTTCCTGAGTTCTGGCTAAGAAGGGAAAAATTCTTAATCATTTTTTAATTGTATTTCATAATTAGCCAAGTCACAAATGCTATGGCTTGGATTAAATCATCTTTCTTAAGGCAGAAACTGCTATGAATTTTTGCTAGGGGAAGTGTTGGGGGTTGGGGAATGGAGGGAGTGCTGACACCCTTTCAATTTGTATAGCAATTTAAGAATCCAGGGTTTATAAGCATATTCATTCATAAAGCACATGTTAAAAGATACTGTTATTCTATATTTGCTTTTATGTCCTTTTCCAAAGGAAATGAAAAACAGCAATGGAAATTTTTCCAGAGGAAAAAAATCTCAACAAACAGTGAAGCAAACAGCCACTGGAAATTGCTTATGAAGCTCCTGGAGATAATGGATATATGACATCACAGTTGTACTACAACATCTTCAATAACAAATGGTACAAAGCAAGGAAATGCTGAAGTTTCATCTGAGTCAGTTATTCCACAATAAATATTCTTAATTAGTATCACAAAAAGCATGGAAAACAGGTTAATTACTTACAGAAATAAAACAATAAAATCACCTGTAACAAGCATGCATATAGTATATCAACACACAGTTTCTGTTGGAAAAGCAAATCCTCCCCAAATTAGAGAGAGTTAAGGAAGACTCTGAGAGAAGAACAAGACTCTTGAGTAACTAGTTGCTTACACCTTTATTCATTTCTTGAACATTTGTTTAGCACCTGTTACGTGTAAGATTCTTTGTTCATTGATAGGACTGCCAAAAAGCATCAAAGCACACAATCTGCCTTCAGAAGGCTTGCAATCTAGGAAGAAAAACTCTCCCTTGTCTACAGATCTCTGTGTGACTTCGTCTGGTTTATGACCTTAAATAAGCTTTACATGCAGACTAATTTCTGACTGGCATTTCTAGCCTGACCTCTACTATGAGCACAGAACCCATATACCACCTACGCCTAAGAAGGCCCACAGGTTGTCTACACAAAAGATGTCTAACAGGGCTTGGCTTTCTAAATAACTGCATCCAAATTAGAGCTGGCCATTTCTCCCATTCCTTCTTCAGTCCTTCAACCTCTACTGTGGTTAAAGTTCATCAGTAGAAATAGTTGATGTGGAAGAGAAAGAACTTATAAATAGGCCCAAGAGGACCCCACACTTGTAATGTTCTGTGGTCCTGAAATCCTTAATAATTGTTTTCCTCGAACTTGTATTTTATAAGACAGGTTTGATGGGACAATGGCGTGGATGTTTGAAGAGGAGGCACACAGATCAAAAGTAAATCTTGATATCTTAGCACCTTTAATGGCATCTCCCCCTGATTGTTTAACAAAAGGCTTTCTATTTTAATTTTCATTTTTTTTTTGTACTGGGCCCCTGTGATGGTTAATATTGAGTGTCAACTTGATTGGATTGAAGGATGCAAAATACTGATCCTGAGTGTGTCTGTGAGGGTGTTGCCAAAGGAGATTAACATTTGAGTCAGCAGACCCACCTTCAATCTGGATGAGCACCGTCTAATCAGTTGCCAGCGCAGCTAGGATAAAGGCAGGCAAAGGAATGTGGAAGGACCACACTGGCTAAGTCTTCTGGCCTTCACCTTTCTCCCATGCTGGATGCTTTCTGCCCTTGAACATCAGACTCCAAGTTATTCAGCTTTTGGACTCTTGGACTTACACCAGTGATCTGCTAGAGGCTCTTGGGCCTTTAGCCACAGACTGAACACTGTACTGTTGGCTTCCTTATTTTTGAGGTCTGGGGACTAAGACTGGCTTAGCCAGACTGGCTCCTCAGCTTGCAGACGGCCTATTCTGAGACTTCACCTTGTGACCATTTGAGTCAATTCTCCTAATAAGCTCCTCTTCATATAAAAAATCTATCCTATTAATTCTGTCCTTCCAGAGAGCCCTAACACAGCCCCCAATTTAGTCAGCTTGAGCTGCCATAACAAAATACCATAGACTGGGTAGCTTAAATAACAGACATTTATTTCCTATAGTCCTGGAGACTGGAAGTCCAAGGTCAGGTGCCAGCATGGTTGGGTTTTGGTGAGGGTTCTCCTCCTGGCTTGCAGAGGGCTGCCTTCTTGCTGTCCTCACACAGGAGACAAAGAAAGCTCTGGTGTTTGCTGGTGTTTCTTCCTCTTGTTATGAAACCATGAATTTTATCATGAAGCTCCACTCTCAAGACCTCATCTAATTCTTATTACCTCTCAAAGGCCCCACCTCCTACTAATATCACATTGGGAGCGAATGTGACATATGAATTCTGGAGGGATGCAAACAATCAATCTATAACAGCTCCATATATTGAGTAGCTGATCCTGTATATGAACATTGTGCAAATGAGATGTAGGTGAGTGATCCTTATGCTGTGCCTGCACTCTATGCTAGGAATGTGAACCTACTGCATTTCTATGTTCCAAGCTTTCTGCTGTGTGTTTTAAGTTGATTTGAGTATCAGCATTGGTCTTTCTCTTCCAGGACCTTTGGTATAGCTTGGCTGGTAGTGGACTTGGAGGATACCATTACATAAGGGCTTTTCTCCACATGACAGCCCCTGCCTGCTGGACAGGTCCTCTCTTGACTGTGTGTGTTCTCCAGAGGAGCAGGTGATGATGCTTAAATGCTTCCTTATTCTTTCAAAATAATGGGTTATATATACACCATGCAATAATTAGCGAAGAGTCTTTTTGACAATCCATGAAAAGATTGAAAAAGAAAATGATGTACTGTAAATGTCTTCTAGCAGCCTTATGGTTTGAAAACTAGGGCTTGCTCTGTTCCATAGGATTCAGCTATTTCATTCAATTTCTCTATTGACAAAGCCGCTGAAGATTTTGCATGTTAAATTTCACAACTTTCCAATGACATTTTAAAACTCTCACTCCCCGAAAGCAGACGTGTTTTTTAAATCCCAAGAGTACTCTTTGAAGAAAATCTCTTCCCCCTCACAGCTCTTGTTAGAACAATGCAGTATAATATATCTTCTAAAGCACAACTAATTGAAGCACTTTGTCTTTCTTAGTTTTCTGCATCTCAAAATACCTATCGTGTATGTAATTTTATAGATCAGATATACCTTTATGTATCTGGGAATTTCCTCATTTCTTAATTTTTAAAAAATATCTAGGAAAGCTGCATATATTTAGGAACATAGCATCTCAGAAAAACCACAGCGATCATAATGAGGTTTGCTTTGGTATAAAATGGCATCAGGGAAGAAGTGAAGAATTACTCTATTCTTCACTTAAAAAAAATAGGCGTCACAGGTTGCCACTTCATGTAATGTCTTAATATTCTCCCATTTAATTATGTAAATCATCAAAGAGGACTGCTGTTTATGGTAATTTGCACATGTGGCGGTCTGCTTCCCAAGGTAAGCTAATTTAAATCAAATTATGACTAAAGGAGATTTACCACTTGTTGATTTAGAGGATCATTTATAACTCCACCAAATGGCTAGTGAAGACTGCAGAATTTCAAAAGTGAGGTGAAACAGTAGTGATCATACTGTGAAAGGATAGGCCGAAATGCTCTGGAGGAACTTAGCATTCCCATTGATGTCAGTGAGGACTGAAAGCAGCCTTTTTTGTGAGGGAAGTGATTAGTGAATACCATTGACCCTCACTACCTCTACATTCAAGTCTTCCTTTGCACACGAAGTTAAAGGCTGTTCTCCCCAACTAATTTACCACTCTCTTTTGATACGAATCCAGCACTCTTCAGAATCTGCCTGCATTCTGGTTGCAGAGTTGTACTAAGTATTAAATGTAATTGAGAAAAGACCATTGTAAACTGCTCAAGTGTTTGAATGCCCCCAGCTCTTTTCTTTTTCTTTTTTTGTAAACCATTAGAGATAGTCCATTTCAGTTTGAGAAACTGAGCATGTGCAAATTCATTCTTTGTTTTATGGGCACATTTGTTACAGAGCAAATGCCCTCTTTAGCTAATGAAACTGGCTATGTGGACTATGATAGACCAAGAAAGCTACCAAGTCCTGAGGGAGCCTTGTCCTCCTAAATGCAGTCAATGTACCCGTGATAAGCGCTACAGATTGGCTTCAGCAACCAGGAGGATGAAGATAGCAAACTGATTAAGAGAGTAGGTTTAAGAACCAGGCAGAGTGGGGTCCACATATTTATCCTGCCTCTCACTTGCTAACAGACTTTAAGAAATATGCTCAACTTCTCTGAATTTCAGTGTCCTTATGACAAGACAGCATCAATTATACCTTCTCCGTAAGATTTATGTGATAACAAGCCAATGCAGATAAAGCACAAAGCTTTACATAAATGTCCATATTCAAAACAGAAGCTATGAATAACAATGACAACAATGTTAATAATGCAGTGTTACGCATGGAAATGGACAACTTCTAACATATTTATGAGTGAAGAGTTAAGATAGCCTTTTCCCTTCTGCATGAGAATTTGACCTTCATTTAAATTTCATGCTAGGTTTACCTGTTAAGGCTGGCTATCCTGCTAACCAATGTTGTTTAGGGTAACACAAATCCCATGATTAATACTGGAAGGCCTACACATAAGCTATACATATTTTGGTAGCAAGTCACACTTGGGGTCTCCCTGAATGTGGTGAATTTGTAACTGACATATCCTTTGTGAAGACCTTGGAAATTATGCCTAGGTGGCTGTCATCCCAAGAGATACTAGCTTTTGTGGAAATGAGGCTTTTAGGCACTTGTCCAATGTGAATCTCATCTCCTTGCACCTGGGCTGTGCTGCACAGAATTCCCACAAAAACTCCCACAGAAGAGAAACACCTTGGATTGTCCTGATAGCATATTTGGTTTCCCATCAAGGTCCTTATGTAAATATGATGTTGAGTATCTCCTAGGGTAATATTGTGAGTCTGCTTGTTTAGCTGAGCCCAAGAACTCTCTGCAGACATTGCAGAACATTTCAATTTCATTTTATGGCGACCAGTGCATAAGCTTGAAAGATAAGATTGTGATGATGTTAGAATACTGTAGGTTCTAGGTTTTACTGCAAATGCTTATGAAATACCAGAATTTTCCAGTGCCCATATGTTTCCCTGCTTCCCAGAGAGAGACATTCCTGCTATTGATGATTCTTTGGGACTGGTGAGGCCATTTGTGGAGGCTGAGTACTTCTTGATTAGCATCAATTCAGAAATGCAGTATTCTTAATGTGCCACATGCAGGTACCCAAACATGACTAAATAACATCCCTAGAGACATATGTTGTGGCTATCTGAATGACCAATGGCAACCGGGGATGTCCCTTGTTTTAACTAGAAGCCTTTGTTTCCCTGGTGACAACCCTTCTTAACTGGAGTTTCTGCAGAGAATTCGCCTAAATTCTCCAAAGCATCTGTATTACATTCCTGCTGTTGCCATAAAAAATTGTCACAAAGTGAGTGGCTAAAACCAATAAGATTTATTATTTTCCACCTCTGGAAGTCAGAAGTCAAAAATTTAGCCCAGAAATTTCACAGGGCTAACTCAAGATGTCAGCAGGGCTGTCTTCCCTTTGGAGGTTCTGGGGGATAGAGGGAATTCATTTCCTCACTCTTTGCAGTTCCTAGAGGCAGCTTACATTCCCCAGCTTCTGGTAATCTTTCACCTTCCTCGTCTTCAAAGCCAGCAGCATAGCATATTCACATCTGCCCCTGCCTCTGACCCTGACCTTCCTGTCTCCTTCTTTGATTTATAGAAACACATGTGATTAGAATGAGCTCACCCAGGTAATCTAGGATCATCTCCTCATCTCAGGATCCTCAATTTAATCACATCTGCAAAGTCCCTTCTGCCATATACAGTAATAGATTCATAGTTCCAGAGATTAGGAAGTGAATATCTTTGGGTGGGGAGGCATTATTCTGGCATCCTTTGTTTACAGTAAATTTTTCTTTTGCACAACTAGAATGCTACTAGTTATGCGTCATCCTCAGAAGAACTGGGAAAACTGTCATTCAGATTGTTGTCTGTACCCTATGTTTCAGATGAGGAACTTCAGCTGTGAATGAGTGTTTGGTGGAAATAGTGAAAACAGCACCTTAAATAAACAGGCAATGAGATGATCCTGGGACAGCAGTTTTACAGTTTTTAAAAAATTGGATAGAGAAGGACGGCAAAGGAGGTGGGGGTGAGAATTAAGCGTGAGCCCAGGGAAGCATATGGTGGTGATTTTAAGATGCATTTTGAGGAGTAAATATATCTGTGAAGAGAGGGATATTGAGGGAACAGAGGAGGGAAAGTGTAAATATGAATAGCTGGTCGTTCCAATTTCATTTTTTCTAAAAAAGTACCAACTATCAAAGTTGTCTTTCTTTCTTTCTGAAAAATCTAGCCTTTATTCTAATGACCCTTGCATACTTCAGTGGAGACTCCCACAAGAAACATTCCACAAAAAATGCACTTGTGTAGAAACCATACAATTGCTAGTTTCACTTCTCACAAAAAAATAAATAAATAAATAAATAAAAATCAATAGTTGTTTCTGTCCTTAAATTTCATCTTGGGCCTCTTTGCGAAATGTGTAGTTCAATTTAGTGTTGATAGGTCATTCCAGTCAGTGTGAGTTTATTGCAATTCAGTATTAATTTCCAGCCAACTGGAAAGCAAAGTACTCCAGTTAGACAGAGTCACCTCTCCTCGGTCTGCTTGACATGGTCTTTTAACTAGTAATAGGAGCCATTGTCTGATGGATGGATCCTTGGAACTATCACATAAGCTCCAGCAGGAAGGCTGGAAGACTCATTACTATCAGGACTTATTTAGAGGTGCATGAAGCCCTTGGTATAAACTTTAGGCTGCCTGACCTAGCATGTAGGATGTTTTCCATCCCAGGAAAGAGTTCCACAGTGGTATACAAGAGGCCGGGCTTTGGCCATAGCTCTGCAGTATCCAGTTTGTATGAACCAAAGAACAGTTCAGAGAGCAGAGGAAAGCAGGCTGGCTGTGTGGGTTACTGATGACTTATTGAGGGGAAGCTATTATGAGCTACTGTCTGGTAGAGGACTTGGAGTACCTCACAACTTAAGAGGAAATATCCTCCAAAGAGAAGACAGAAGCTGGGCGTGGTAGGTCATGCCTGTAATCCTAGCACTTTGAAAGGCCAAGGTGGGTGAATCACTTGAGGTCAGGAGTTTGAGACTAAATATCTATTCCTAACAAAAGACCTTTCTTAGGAATAGATGTTTAAGCTAAAATTAGGAAGAACAGCCCTGCAAAGACTTAGAGCTTGATGGAATTACATTTGCAAATGTCTTGAGGCAAGAAACAGCCTGTCCTGTTTGAAGAACTGAAGAAAAAAAAAAAAAAAAACCCGGTGAGGCTGGTTCAAGGTGAGCAATTGAGATGGGGCTGGAAGGGCATATGCGGTGGATTGCTCTTCCTCCTTTCTACCCAATTTAATGAAATGAATATACTTGGCCACTTCACTGCCCTTGGACTCGGCCATGTGACTTGTTTTTGTTTCACTGTGGCTGCGTACACATTGCTAACCCTTTAGTTTGGGCTCAGCTATTTCTTTAGTTAAGGGGACTTAAACAAATCTAATGCAAGAAGAGGTTTAAAATGCGCTTCCACAGTTGGGCTCACTCTATTGCTCTTCTGTTACTGCAGTGAAAGACCATGTACTAGATTGTCCACTGGTAACAGAGGATGAGGGATGTGTAGCAGATATGGATCCAACATGCGGCTTGAAGTCAGGTCCAGCTAAGCCCCACCTAGATCAGCCCTCTCCAACTGATTTCCAGATTCTTAAATAAGATTAAATAATTATCACTTTAAGCCACTGAGTTTTGGGGCAGTTTGTTAGTCAGCATTACTGTGTGAACAGCTAACAGAGAGGGTATATAAACATCATCTAAAAGAGCTTGTGAAAAAGCAATTGAAGTGTTTTAAGTAGGGAGCGATAGAAAATGAATGATGTTTATTGAAGCTCACTCTGGCTGCTGGGAGAGACCATGAGGAGGAGACAGTTGGAATAGTCCTTTTGGATAGAAAGGTAGCAAGGAGTAAAATGGAAGCGAATATATTTGAAATAAATCTTGGAGGCAGAACCAATAATACTTATTAATGAGTTACATACATAGAGAGAGGAAAGTGAAGAACTAAAGGGTGACTCCCAAATTTCCAGCCTAAACAACTGGATGGAGATTAAGACACTTTGGGTTTTCCATGTTACGATTTTTTTTTCTACGATAATAATTTAAATGGTTATACAGTGAGTTGGCAGAGGGTAAGTTATTTATTCGTTACTTTATGTTGATGGTTTGCATCAGAAGTTGATTTGCATCCTTTTATTCTTTTATTCTTTTATCATAACCTCAACAATTAACTTCTAAGTACACTAAAATTTTGTGTATTTCATATGTCTTTTTTAGGGAGTGAGTGAGTAGATTCCTAGAAATGGAATAAGTGGGCCAATGCACTTCAGTGATGTCTTTTTTTTTTTCCTCCAGAGTTCATTTATCTTCTAGGCAGAACGTAGAATATGAAAAGTGGAGGAAACACCTTCACAAAGAACACCACATTTTGCTTTGGTGAAATGTCACAGTCTCCTTAAAGGCGCCTCCTAATTATAGCAATAGCCAACCTGTATATGATGTTTTATCTGTGCCAGGCACCATTCTAGGCACTTTATATGTGCATTAACTAATCTAGTCTCACAGCAGTTCTATAAAGTAGTGCTAATACTATTCCCATTTTATATACCAGAAAACTGAGGGAGAGATTCTAAGTTGCTTCTAAGAATATAAAATGGTTGTATAAAAGTCACCGTGTCTGTGGTACAGATGATGCTAAAACATTTGTTTCATGCATTTGTTCACCACTGGTACCTTCTTTGGACCCACAGAAAAAAACATTACTTACTTTTGCACCAAATAAAACTTATGCTTACTAAAATGGTAGATTTGCATCTGATGAGTTTTATACCAAAAAATCATTGTGTTGCTCCTGAGCAAATGGCAGAGTTTTATTGGTCAGATTAATCTGGAACCAAATGTCTAGCCCATTGGTGGCGAGTGTCTACATCTTTATGCTGTTCGTGTTTCTCTTCCTTCCCGCATCCCCAGTATGCCTCCCACTTTTCTCCTTTTCTCTTTTACATTTAATTTTGATTTATACAGTGGTAGATTTTATATATCCTTGAAGGCTTCCTGACAATAAGAGATATAAATTGGTAAGTAGAGGAGTCTCCCCCTTATTCACAAGGGAAACGTCCCAAAACCCCTAGTGGATGTTTGACACCAAAATATACTGTTTTGTGTTTTTTTTATCTGATAGGCAGACAGCTACTAAGTGACTATCAGGTGGAAGTGCCTACAGTGTGAATACACTGAACAAACGGGACAGAGCTGGACAGCACAGGATTTCATGACGCTACCCAGAAGGGCACAAGATGTAAATCTTAGTGATTGTTTATTTCTGAGATTTTCCATTTCGTATTTTTGGACTGTGGCCAACTATGAGTAACTGAGACTGCGGAAAGTGAAAGCACAGGTACGGGCAGCACTACTGCAGACAGACTCAGGAATATCAACATAAAAACAACCCAGACTATGCATACAACTTCCCCAGGATAAACTTTATGGGTATATATTCATTGATTGATTGCTCTTAACAACATTCGCTACCACTTTCAATTTTTTAAGGTGGTGCATATTCCATGGATGTGATCAGAAATGGTGCCTGAAGCTCCCCATCCCCACTCCTTTTCTATGTATCCCCAGGGAGCCCTAGGACAACTACCAAATAATAAAAATAATAATCCCTAAAATATTAATATAATTTTTAGGTAATAGTAATAACGGCATTTATTAAGTGCTTACTACTATTCTAAGTATTAGAACTTAGGCGCTATTCTAAGTGCTTTATTAAAAAAAGTAATTATTTCAAAACAAAACTATGAGGGTACTACTATCATTATGCACAGATTACAGATGAAGAAACAGGTTTCAGGGGGTCAAGTGACTTCTTAATGTTCTTCTCAATGCTGCAGAGCTAGTAAGCGGCAGACCCGAATTTTGAACTAGGTTTGTTTAGCACACAAATCTGTGTTATTAACTGCACACTAGTTTCTCATATTCCTGGCATAATGAGATCCCAACTTTATCTGAAATTATTTCTGATTTTTCTTTTTAACATTGCCTGTCCTGATTTAGCTGTTACCTGAACTAATTAGTTAGTCACATAGTCAAAAGAAAGAAATGAACATTTACTGAATCTCTCCTTTATGGTACGTATGGCACTAGGCACTTCTGACCGTATTCATTTAATCCTCACAACAATTTCATGAGGTCGATATTATTGTTCATAGTTTAAACTTGAACATGTTGGGACTCAAAAGGTTTATGGTACTAATACAAGGTCACAAAAGAAGTAACGGGAAAATCTAGGAGTGAATCTGAGTTCCTCCAAATTCATGTTCTGTTTCCATTTCTCCCACTAGTAGAGTATAAGCATGACCTTGGGAAAACCACAACTTTAATGCACCTCAACCTTAATATCAGTAAAATGGAATAACAAGGCTTGCCTTAAATTTTCTTGACCAAGTGCTAGAGATGAGCACATATAATTATCAGACAGGGATATGCTTTGGAAATTACTGCCCACTGTCATTTCTGGGTTACTCTTCAAAAAGGATTTTTGGTGTCCTAGAAGATGACTTACCTCTGGGGATGTGGCCATATCTATAAGCTGACTTTGGGTTATTTTGATAAGGGGAAGCTACTGGGAGCATCATGGAGCCACACAGACAGCAGGGCCCCACGGATGGGCTGCCTCAGCGTGGGCCAACATCCACAATGGCAGTGTTTGCAGGGCAGTGTTATTGCCACGGCTTCCTTCATTGCCATCCCTTACCCCTGTTGCATTTGCAAATAAACAAAATCACAGATAAATGCTCTTGCCTCTGTGTCTAAGCCCAACTGGCCTGTAGGATATTTAATTCTGGCTAAAACAATCCATTCTAGCCTCTGTGCTTATGAGGTGGCTATAATAACGTGCCTAGCAGACCTTCTATTGGTGAAAGGGGAAATGACCAAGGCTCCCGGCTACTGCCCTCCAAAACCTGGCACCAAGTGTTCCCAGAGGTCATGCTTCCCACAGGCAACAGCCAGCCAATGCCTGAGCAGAAAGGAAGACAGGTTCATGCCTAGGAGACACAGATTCTGCTAATAGCCAACTTTGGCTCCAGGACTCCCCAATGGCCTTGTTGAACTTTCATTAGACTGCACGTCCATTTAGGACCTTTCCCCTCTCATTCTCTGAAGCCAGTCATGGATTAAGGTCTGACCTTTCTCCCAGAATCCCCCTCTATCTCCATATTTTGCTCACAAGCATTCCCTTAACTCAATGCTCATACATTTAATCCCATATTGGTGTCTGCTTTGTGAAGACCTGGGCAAATACAGCTTATGATGTTTCCTTCTGCTTCACTTTCTTTTAATTCCACCCTTCAGACCTTCCCCATGGTGCAATAATTGATTCCCCCAAGTCCCTATCCCCAGTTAGAAGCTTTTTCTGTTACCTCTTATCTTCACCTTTTTGAGGATATATGAGTTATTTTACCTTAAATTATGGCTATCGGTGTAGATATTTTAACTCTTCTACCAGATGTTGAGCCCCTTGAACCTAATGGCCTCAAAATGTATTGATATATTATATCACACTATGCCAGGCATTGTCCTATGGTTTTACATATGTTACACACATATCTAATCCCTGTTAACACTCTGTGAGGTATGCATTATCAAATCTATTTTACAGAGAAGAAAATTAAAGCTCAGAGAAATTAAATGACTTGCCCAATGCTGCACAGCTAGTTAGCGGTAGAACTTATTTTGAATTTAGACTTTTGGACTAAATCCTGTGCTCAAATTATTATTCAATCCCTGTCAAAACCCCTTGCTGACATAATAAGTGCTATGTAGCTCATCCTATTTCTTATCTTAACTCCTAGGAAGCAGAGGGTGAAATTTTATGCCTGGTTGGAACAGATGTTCTTGACTTAGGATTCAGTTACAGTTATCATTCCCCAGTTCCAATGACATTGTATGATTCTTTTTTTAAAAAAAGAATCTTTATTGCTGTAGTTCTAATGTACATGAATCTTTTTCTTGGGGGAGTAAGCAGATATAAAAAGCAAGTAAGAGCCTCTGGACCTGTATGCTTTGAGTTCAGACACATATGAACACAGAGATACATTTCTCTGTCAAAGTCAAAGCAGGATATGAAAATAATCTCTGGAAAAGCAAAGGCCAGGTGGTGCTTTTCTCTGTTAAAACAAAAAGAAATGAATTTTTACAAATTCACATAGCAATTTGGTTATGGAAATGAAAATGAAATTCGGTACTCCCAGTTCCCAGAGTGAAAACCATGTGGCCTTCATAGCAGAACAGAACAACATAATGTCTACTATGACTATACCAACATGTATATTCATGTGTCTTGAGACAAGGTATTATAAATGGAAACCACGTCTATGAAGCTCCTTACTTGACATGACACTTATCTGCTCTTGAATTCTTTATTACAATGTTCTTTTTGTAAACTGCATTAAGTGTTGATCCTAAAATCACCCCTCTCTCCAAAAGTTGGATGCAATATTTGCATGAGTTATGAAAACTGTTATATATAATGAGTCAGAATGCTGCCTTATGCGTTCTATGGTTAAAAAAAATTACAGTCCAGCTCCATGAATGTAATTATTCAGGCACCTAGTCTGATTTATCATCTTGATGAGAAACTAAGCCATGAAATATCCTCTGCTAGAAATCAGCCTTCGTTCATTTTGCAAATACACTTGAGAGAAGCAGGAGGAGTGAGAAAAAACAAATGATCTGCCAGGACTAGAAGAAACATATTTTTCTTAAAAAATTAGTAATCAAATGCTAATTCTGAAATAGAAAAATGGGAAAATAACTACACGCTCCTCTATATGGTTTTGGCAGTGTGAGCCTGACTCTGGGCTAGATATGTTTGCTTTCACACCTCTTATTCAAGAGCAAAAGCTAGGGGTGGGGGACACAGAGGGAGGAGCTTCCGGGTATGAAGCAAGGCGTTTGGAGCTCTCCATTCAGACATCCTCATAAGCCACAGTTGGTAGCTGATTAGTCCTTTGCAGGCTGCAGGGCCTCTGTTGGCCCCTGCTCACTGCTCATTGCACAAATTAGTGAAAATGAGTCACAGCATGTGCAAGCAAGTGGGGCTGATGAAATCCACAGAGGTCAGCTTGCTGAGAAATCCTTTCAGAGGCAAACAGGAACTTCCGACAGATGGAAGAGTGGGAAGCCGATAAAGATGTTTCAGAGAAAAGAGAAAGGTGAAGTGGGAAAAGGACCAAGCTTCTAAACTCGAAACAAGAGACTGCCTAGTGAACAGGTGCTAGCAAGGCAGCAAATATTTTGCATTTGTCCTTTTTTTCCAAATCTGTTTTAAAGTAGCTCTTATGCACTGCTAAACATGCATACAATGTTTGGGCTTTTCTATTCCTTTTAAACTGTTGTCACTGGGTCGGGAGGACCTCATGTGAAAGCTGGCAGTTGCCTGTTCTGATTTGTGGGAAAACTTAAACGCTGCTACTTTGGTCTTTGTGAAGGTCACTGGAGTTTTCAACATGTACAAAGTATTTTACGGCCCAGCAGAAAAATGAAACTGGATACGCAATAATGGAGCCTACTGTAAATGAGATTGTGGAAAAACGCTTTATGTATGTGGATCTGTATATACGTGCATGTGCTTTGTGGGAGCAGGAGCTTGAATTTGGGACATGAGATACACAGAGATGCTTCCGAGAACAACGGACAATTGTTATGAGAAATTGAACCTGTGCTAAAATTTCTTAGCATGATAGAGATCTGCCTCTGGAATCAGACATAGCAGAGTTTGAGTGCCAGGCTTCTTCCTTGATATGTCAATCTGGGCCACTAGCTGACCTCTCTAGCTTTGATCTGAGCATTAGCTAACCTCAAAGCTTCCATTTTTACTATCTAACAAAATGGAGAGGATTTTAATATTTAACTCAGGGTCCTAATGAGTTAAAACTGGCAAAGAATATAGCTCATTGTCTGACCCATAGAGAGCAATCAATAAATTATTGTTTTTATTTTTATTACTACTGCTGTGTTGTACCAAGCCCCTGGCAGTGCCACATGTGAAAATACCAGAAGCTTGATCTCCGAGAGAAAGAGTATGCCCTCTTGAGGAAGACCAGCTCTGGCTAATTTCAAAATCAACTATGAGCCAGAGGATAGGAGTTAGAGACCAATCACAGTGCTGATGCCCATTTCCCCTCTGCATGGAAGGGAAGAACATCTTCCTGTACTTTCCATATGTGCCATCTGAGTTAATGAATTATCAAGATGAATCAGAAGCTCTGCTAGGAAACCTTTGCCCACAACTCTTCCCAGATGAGCTGAGGCATGAAGAAACCAGGATCTTACCTCCTTAACCATAGGGAATCACAATCTTCTATGTCCATGGAAATAAATGATCAGCTTAGAACCACTTAGTTGCATCAGAGCTGTAAGTGCCAGATGGCTGAGATACTCTGTCCTCTTTGGGATGGGCACAAAAGGAAGTTCCCTGGATCATTTGGAGAGACAAAAATTAGGACCAGGCCGGGCGTGGTTGCTCACGCCTGTAATCCCAGCACTTTGGAAGGCTAAGGTGGGTGGATTACCTGAGGCTGGGAGTTTCAGACCAGCCTGGCCAACATGGTGAAAACTGTCTCTACTAAAAATACAAAAATTAGCCTGATGTGGCGGCAGGTGCCTGTAATCCCAGCTACTTGCGAGGCTCAGGCAGGAGAATCGCTTGAACCCAGAAGGCGGAGGTTGCAGTGTCGCCTGGGCGACAGAACAAGGCTCCGTCACTTGTCTTCACCAAAGGGTACTATAGGACTAACAAGCAAGAGTTAAGTACAAGCAGCAGGTTGTCTCTCTCATCCCATGATTTTCTCTTGTTTTAACTAGTAGACTTCAGATTCTGTGAGAACAAAAACTTTGTCTTAGCCATGTCTCTATTCTACCCGGGCACTTGAGTAGCATTTGTGTGATCTTACACAGCGCTATAAATGTCTGCGGACTTGCTTTGTACTCTTAAAGAAATCTCTTTTCGTAAAAATACGCCTTAGGGATCCCCTTCTAAAAAGGCCCGATACATCATGTAATTGTTTATTTGCAAGATAGTTTATGTAATAATACTACTATGGTATTTCTTTTGCTGTGTTAATATAGCGATATTCTACAAAAAGCAAGCAACAGTGATTATTCAACTCTGCATCTTTCTTTATTTCACCAAATATTTCCTTACCACGAAGAAAAGCAATGCAAAATATCCTCAGAACAATTTACCAGGTCTTATTCACCTGTGCCCTGCCTAAACCGAACACAGACTCTGACCCAGAATAAATATTCAACATATCTTCACTCAATGAAGAGCAGAAAGGGGCCAGGCAGGACAAAGACCATTTCTAACTATGCACAAGAGGAGTTAGTCCCTATGTTTCCAATCCTTCCTTACTCACCCCTCAAAAGGCTTCATGGTGGCTACAAATTCAATGTAAAATGTTGAAGTTTACAAGTCATTTTTCCTATAACTTTATATTTTAATATCATCATGTTACCTTACATTTGCATACGGTTATATATTTTGTTTTTCTTTTGGAGTTTGGTCACAACTGTTATTTTACTCATCTTTCCTCTATTAAAAATTACTTTCATTGATAATAAACTCCAGGATGCCCCTTTGATAGACTATCTTGAAATTTTTAAGAAAACCTGTCAAGTCACTCCTGTTACAGAAGGTCAATTTTCCCATTGACTTTTATGGGAGTATCCCCAGGGCCACAGGTGTAGCTAGTGTGTCCCTGGGTCTGGGGCATGAATTAGATTGGTTTCAGAAACTATGCTATAGGTGTCACTCCAGAGACTGATTTGGGTAAGAAAGACCCCACAGAATGAGGTCATTCGTGATAACTATGCAATGGTTATCTGTGATGAACTCTGGTTCAAAAATAAAAATAGCACCTGTTGGTGGTTTGCAGTAATGAGCGAAAGCCACGAACATGATGCCTCTAATTGGATTGCTCAAATTTCTGGTTGAACCTGTGACTCTGCCTTAAAATGATTTATTCTGGAGACTGTAAATCTACCACAATCCGTTGTAATACGTGCTATGTAGAGAGAGTCAAAGTTTTCTGCTGCAGTAATGTTGAACCAGATGTTCAAAGTGTAAAATCTACCAAAGAATGCTGGCCTTCAGCCCAGCAGGCTGGTGGCTTCAGCCTGGATTAATTCACATTTTTGCATCTCTGTTATGTTTCTCGGTCACAAAGATGTTTTTCTTGTTTTTGATTGCAGCTGTTTTAATTTTCTCTTTTTTAGCATTTTATTTATCATCACGAGGGACTGGAGTCATGGGTAAAGTATGGCCACCTCCAGCTATTTTGACTAGAAGCTCTAGAGTTGCTTTCAACTGACGCCTAAGTCTAGGCTCATCTTTGAGCTGCCTTTATATTTTATTACAATAGTCATTTCAAGAGAATATCTTTATGTCAACTGATCTTTACTCAACTGACTTAATATATCCTTAAACTCTAAAGCGTATGTAATGAAACACTGCACATGTTAAGTTCTCTCCTTCAGCAGATTCTAATTAGGAAGTCTGTATACTTCCATGCCCATAAAATGAGTTGCTTACATTCTAGTAGTCACTTGTATATGTTCCTAAAGCTGCTGATGTATTTATTTTATTTATAGCATTTATAAAATTGACTTAAAATAAATTAACCAATTAAATATGAATATGAAAATAAAGAGCTGTTATTATGAAAATTGCACTGATGTGGATTCTTCTGAAGGCATGTCCCTAAAGAACCTGCCAATAAATTTTGTAGAGGTCCTGTAACTGCAAACGTTTTTTGGGAAACATAAGAGGCAGAGTAGGAGACTGTGTCCATATTGCTTAGCAAATGTCTCAAGAGTTCTGATCTTGCTTTCAAGGGACTGAACCTGGAAACTAAGGATAATATATGTGTGTGTGGTTAATACAAAAGAGTCATCAGAAGAGAGACTCGAACTCAAAAAAACAAAACAAAAACACCCTGGCATTATATTGAATATTTGTTATCAAGTGTATGTTTGTATGTTCGAAGTTAAAAGAAAATGTTTAAGGTATGTGTGTTTTACATTTTGTAATTCCCTCTTTCAGCTCTATTTTTGATTAACCATTCAAACTGTAGCAGATGTAAGGGCTTCTTCTATAATTGTCAATGTGAAACTTGCCCAGGCTAAAAAATACAATCTTATTTTCTGCTCAGCACTTTCCATTTCATGTCTCCAGTGAAGGCTATTTCTCTCATTAAAAATTCCTCCCCACTATTCATTTTTCAAAACCCTATTTAAAGTTTACCTCTTCCAGGAAGGTGTCTCTGATTAGTCTCACCTGTGTTTTTGTTGCCTCTGCCTTATATCCCTTTAGCATATGTGGGCTCAATTTGCCTCATCTCAGTTGCTTATTCTTTTCATGTTTTTCCAAGTATGATATGCTTTTCATCTGTGAGGTTGGTTGGTCTCCCTAAATAGACTACACTACTGCTTCTTCTCTACTTTGAAATTTCCCTTAGTGTTTTGATAGTACTCTTTATAAAGTGAAGTAACTCGATGTATCTTAAACTTTTATTTTAGAGATTTAATTGAATGGATTAAATAAATTACTTAATACACATAGATATCTTCTTTCCTTTCAAATCCCAGTTTTAAGGAAGGCATAAACAGCTCCCTCAAGCACATTATTTCTATCCTAAAAGCTATAAAAATTTGGTCAGAGAAATTTAAAAGATTTGAATTAATTTATTAGTGAGATAATATAAAAGAGGTCTTAACCAGTTAACTGTGTCAATGAAGGCTTTATAAGTTCAAAAGTTCACAGCTGGTTTGGAAATTACGTTCCAGGCTACAGCAGTTATAGAGGCAGAAAAAAATTTCCAACATAATTCTACCCTTCTGTCCCTTTTTTAAAACACAATCTCTGGCTGGAGGAGAAGAGAATTATCTGAGAAAATGAAGTGTATGTCTTCTGAGATCCCTTGCCAACTGACTACAAACTGCTTACCTTAACTGTCAGAGTGAATGTGGCTTCCATAATGTCCAGCTTATGTCTGAAAGCAAGATATAACTTAGGAACTGGGCCAGAGAGCAGCTCATTAAATTTGTGATATCAGGACAGAGTTTAATACTAATAGAGCGCTCTGTCATTTCACATAATCCCATTTCACAGATTATAGAACTGATTAAGTCAAAACTGGATTCATTTAGTAGAATTTTATCTTTCTAACCCATAGCATATTAGGGTTTGGAGGCAGCACTTGGTGGAAAATCATGTATTTAGTCATCTTTATACAATACTTTGTCCTAGCTGAAATAAGCAAGATAGTAAGAAGTTTGTCTTAGAAGTGGTCACCAAGTGTGAGGCGCAGCGAATACCCAGGGGAATTTTATTCTGTTTTATTTTTGAGGTGGGGTCTGGCTCCATCACCCAGGCTGGAGCGCAGTGATGCAATCTTAGCTCACTGCAACCTTTGTCTCCTGTGCGCAAGGGATTCTCCTGCCTCAGCCTTCCAAGTAGCTGGGGTTATAGGCATGCACCACTGTGCCTGGCTAATTTTGTATTTTTAGTAGAGATGGGGTTCATCAAGTTGGCCAGGCTGGTCTCAAACTCCTGACCTCAAGTGATCCACCTGCCTTGGCCTCCCAAAGTGCTGGGATTACAGGCGTGAGCCACAGCACTTCGTCATGAATTCACCTTAGATTTAAAAGATGTGCAGAGCGTACTTCTTAATACACCAAACAATCAGTGAAACATTAGCTCAGGAAGCTCTTGCTTCAGTTTTTGTTTTTTTGTTTTTTTTTGAGATGTAAACTCGCTCTGTCACCCAGGCAGGAGGGGCGTGGCACAATCTTGGCTCACTGCAACCTCCGCCTCCCAGGTTCAAGCAATTCTCCTACCTCAGCCTACTGAGTAGCTGGGATGACAGGTGCATGCCACCACGCTCGGCTAATTTTTGTACTTTTAGTAGAGATAGAATTTCATCATATTAGCTAGGTTGGTCTTGAATTCCCTGACCTCAGGTGATCCACCTGCCTCGAACTCCCAAAGTGCTGGGATTACAGGTGTGAGCCACCACACCCGGCCTTTCAATCTTCAACGTTGAGAATGTGGGTTTGATTTTTAAATGGAAGCAGAGGGAAAACACATTTACTTTAAATACTCTTCTTTTGGAAGCTACCCTTGCTGGGAACACTCTGCTTCTATAAAGGAGAGAATCGTGTTTCTATTTCTGCTATCAATCAAGATGCTTCAAAACTACTTTCAAGGCTCAAGTATGGGCTTTTAAGCTTCCTTCCCATGAATGCCATTTCCAGGTAATATATTCAATGGAAAGGGACCAGGTAATATAAACTTTCACCTAAAAACTTTAATATAAACATGGAGGAATCACAAAACAGACAGGTATCCCAAACACCAGTCTGGACAAACACTACCCTCCAACTAAAAAGAAAAGCAGAAGTAGTTTTGTGACTTGTTCCTACCTTTCTCACCAGCCTCAAAAATATTCCTCTTAGATTTTTAGGGAAGGGACCAGAGGCCACCTATAAGACTACATTTACTTCCTGGACTCCAGACAAATTTTCCATTTCTATTCCCAGGCACTTTCCCACTTCTGACTCAGCCACTCCTTGCCTCCCTACTTCAAACTCGACTCCACAGAATGGTAGAACATCTACTGACAGCGTCTAGCCCTCGAAATTTACTGAGTAATGTTTTTACATTTTACGAGGACTTATTTCCCACATATCCTTCACTACTTCCCTGAAAGGACTCATGGGCTCTGACCCGTGTCTCCAGGGAAAAGCTTACCCCCATGCACCCCTGATCCCAAGCACTGCCCTCTATTTCTCATCCCTGTAGCTCAGGAGGTACTTAGCAATAGCTACCCAAGGTTACTATTTCCATCTCATTGAATTGCTAGGAATTACTAAATTACTATTTTCTGTTGGTTCCAAAGATGACAGCCAATCCCTGAAATCGTTTCATTCATTATTAAGACACAAATTTATTATCACCACGTAAATTTTATATTTGATTCAAAATCCATGCTAAATGAAAAAATGAGATTACTATCGTCCTGCATAGATGTTATTATTAATTTGCTCATTTGAAATTTAATAATTCTAGGTGGGTCAAATAAATTATTTACAATTGTATTCTGCCCCGAGACACGAATCCAGCATATCTTCAGGTATTCAATTACTCATCATATACAGCTTCTTTAGAAGTCCAGAGGCTGCTTGGCAAGTATTTGTAGAAGAATACACGTCCACTGATCATTAGTTATCAGGCATCAGTTTTGGATTATTTTAAGTCAAATAGGTTGTTTAAACTGCAGTTCCAAAAGAAGAACACTAAATGCCTTAATATCAAAATTGTATTTCTGATGTGATCATGGGAAAACTAAGGGGCTGAACAATTTCTCAGTTAACAAAGTTACAAAGGGTCAACTGAGGGGTCTGAGGAGATTGCTGATATTTAACATATTTTACCCCACAAGAAGGCAAATGCCTTTTAAGCACACATTTCTGGCCATCCCTACAGTAATATGTAACCTAATAAAGAGCCAGTGCTCCTTAGCTTCCCATTGTCTGGGTAGAGTTGTTTATCTTTCTTTAGCAAGCTCTGCAGAAAGAAGAGCAGTTTTCCAAAACTTAGATGAACAGTCTGGCCTTACAAAATAGCATTTTGGTTTTCTCACAGTAGCAATTTTAGGCGACACTAGTGCTCCGCTAGATAGCTGAACTCAAGTTATAAACAACCATTCACATAACCACCGGGTGGACATTATGATGGAGCCAGCTTTTATGTTCAACATCTCCATTGTGAAACCAGTTTGGCATCTGGTTTTGTAAAAGCAGAAGTCGGTTTGTGCTGGGGGTGCTGAGGTGGTTTTCTTGCTGTGTTCAGCATCAAGCAGCAGGCTGAATTAGTTACATACAAATGCAGGTTGAGATGGAGGAGGGAAGTTAAAACAGTACTCCAAAGACAGCTTGGTCAAAGGAAGGGCAGATGGAGACTGGCATGAGAGAACCACTACAAAGGAGTGCAGATTCACCAGAGCAGCACTGCTCAACCCTTTGGTGGTCTACCAGAAATGCTTGTCCCTGGAAATAACTGATCATGTGTTCTAGAGCTGTTTTCTTCTAAAAAAGACTAATACAACTTTGAAGTTTATTTTAATGGTGTATCCTGTTTGAAGATAGTGCTAGCTCCATTTTAAATAATTTGCCTTCTTTATATAAGATACTCCTGTAGTTATTAATATAAACAACTTACAACCACAGGCTGGGAACAGGCAACATGAGTGGATTCAAACCCATTCTTGGAATGCACTCAGTTGTTCTTTTTTTTTCTTCCGTGTGTGTGTGTGTGTGTGTGTGTGTGTGTCTGTGTCTGTGTGTGTATCACCAACATTTAATCTTCACCCTTTTCCAATTAATTGGATAGAACATAAAAGTATATGTACTATCTATTGTCCTTTAAATTATTTTTAATGCATACAAATTCCAACCTATACAATTCATTAGTGGAATAAAACTATATTTGCTATGCACCCATAGTAATTTAATTTTAACAGACTTCTATAAGCAAATCCACATTCTTTTCTTTGTCTTATAAGAATTAGAATTGGGCGGGCGCGGTGGCTCAAGCCTGTAATCCCAGCACTTTGGGAGGCTGAGGCGGGTGGATCACGAGGTCAAGAGATCGAGACCATCCTGGTCAATACGGTGAAACCCCGTCTCTACTAAAAATCAAAACATTAGCTGGGCATGGTGGCGCGCGCCTGTAATCCCAGCTACTCAGGAGGCTGAGGCAGGAGAATTGCCTGAACCCAGGAGGCGGAGGTTGCGGTGAGCCGAGATCGCGCCATTGCACTGCAGCCTGGGTAACGAGCAAAACTCCGTCCCCCCCCCAAAAAAAAGAATTAGAATTGTAACTGGGTCAATGGATGAATTTTTTGCTGAAATGCTGGAAAACTGAATTTGACTTTTTAAAAAGTCTTCTCCAGCTGGGTAGGAAGTGATGCCCTCTGTTCAGCAGCTAGTTAACCTAACTAAGATATGAATCAATATTACAATTCAGCAGGCATGTTGAAGAAAAATAATTAAAAAAAGTAATTTTGTTTGACATAAATAAGAATAAAGGAGGTAGATGGGAAACTAGGAGGAGACTTTGAAAAGAAAATAGAAAAATGGAGGTGGAGTGGGAGAGTAAACGAAGGAAGAGGAATGGGGGAGGGAAAAGGGAACACTAGTGTGAGCCTCCACAGCTGACAAACAGGTAGCTGAAAAACTTTCTTCCCAAGATTTCAGTTGTTCAACACCAACACCATCCTCTAATTTCCTGGACCCTCAGATTCATACTCATGCTGTGCCCAGCTTCCACTTGACTGATATTTTTGGAGCCAGGTAAATTTTGTGTTCACAGCATCTACACCACCTGGAGACGTCTAATCTCTTAAATGTTGGACTCCCCAGCATGGCTAGTCAGCTTTTCAGACGTGTCACAAGGAGCAATACACACAAAACATAGTTAAGAAATAAGAATGACACAGATTGCAAACACGATATAAGATCAGAGGTGAAAAGTTATGAAGTGCCCTGTGGGAAACAAGAAAGAGAGTAATAAGCAGCTGGGCTAACTACCCATGCCTGCCTCTGCAACCAGTCTTCAACAGAGCTGGAGAAGCTAGCCTTTCATTTGATCAGGAAAAGGAGAGACATTTTAGCAGTCATTTTCTTACCTTTCCCACTCAGCCTCAGTGCCCAGATCTAATAAATGTTTCTTTATCTGGTTCCTGGAGAATTTAGATGACAGGGTTACAGGGCATCTAGCCCTAAAATGAAGACATTTGTATTTTGTCCTTGCTGCTCCTCCTCCTTACTTCTGCACAATAACTTTGGGACTGAGGACAGATGCTAAAAGGTCTCACCAATAACATAGAAAACCCTTATCTTAATGCAGTGGCCTTATATGTAGTGGACACATTCAAATCAAGCCTTAACATCTATTGACAACTGGCCTTCACAGGGGCTTTCTAGACAGATAGGAAATAGCTCTGCCTCCAGTGAAGCCAAGGAGGAGGAAGAGACCAGAGTCCAACAGAATCAAAGAGCCAACGAATTTCACAAGCTGTACGTGGCTTGCACTTGTCCACTGCCATTCCTGCTGACTAAACAGCTCCCCCTAAAGAATGGAGAAGATTCAGCCCTCACCTTGACAGTGAGCTTGGCCACAATTTTCTGCTTGATTCTTATCCCTTTAACAGATGCAAGGAAGGGTAAACAGAGATTTGAGAACTTCTCTTTACCAACCTCTGCAACTCCAATGAGATTTCTTCCATGAGCCAATTTGTGGATTCTCATCCCATTGTTTTCTCCTTGAAATAAATGTTCCAGTTCCTTAGCTTAATATTCTTCCCATTAATTATGGATAATACAGAGAAGTAGTTATTAATATATGTACTTAATATTGATGGTGAATAAGTTGGGAGCTCCAGCAAATGTTATCCTTTTTATTTGCTAGTATTCAGGATTCTTTGCCCTAGTTCATGTCCAGACTAAAGATCTGCCAGCTAATCTGGACATCTGCTGTGCTTCAGTGTTTAGCCATTACATGGACAACAAGTTATTTACTGCTGAACAGAGTTTTGCCATGACCCCTGTTCATGGTCATGCCTAAAAGGCCCAGTGAAATGAGAGAAACCAATTACTTGCCTTTATCCAACTAAAAGGTTAGCTTTTCCATTTAGTTTGTTTGTACAAAAGCTAGGGAAACTTTTATACTAGAGAAAACACAGGTTTTGGTAATGATTAGAAAACAACAAAAACCCTGTATGAAACAGAGCCTGGAATTTGGCAGGAAACACCACCAGTAACAATAGTTCAGTAGCTATGTGATAAACTAAATAATAATATTCAGTTACAAGGTTGAGAAACACTCCTCTTACTCATCACATATGGACATCTCATAATGTACTATTAAGGTAACTTCAATGTGTATGTGGATGGATTTGTTAGAAAAGCGGGATAGGAGAACACTTTGTTCCCCTTCTCACTTTCTTATCCTCCACAAGGGCCCTTTCTTCTCACTTCAGGTCTCCAGCATCCAATGACACTGTGTTCTCTTTCCTCTTAAAAAAGAAATTCTCTGAAAAGATGCTGATCATGGTCATGCATAAGAGTTAATATATTTCATTATGTATGTCAAATACTGCATTTTTAGTTATCTATGGCTTCTGTCCATGTTTCTTTTAAAAATACAGGCATTGAGAAACAAGTAAAGGCAGTGTGGAGAGAAGGCTTCCTGGCCTACTAAAATCCTACTATCCATGTGGCAGCTATGACAGGCACAAGTGGTTGGCCATATCAATAGCAACTGAGATGGCATCTTAGGACCACCTGGATATTATGGGACTCTAAAGTCACATACCATGGTTTATTCACCCCTTGATTCTTGTCATCGTCCCAGACAATGCAGTGTACCAAGCAGGTGCTGAAAAATAAGGTTAGAGATGGCAATGAATCCCTCTGAAATCTAGGCAGGGAAGTAAAAGTTGAGATAGATTTCATGCCTGTGTGTTCTTGGTAGAATTACTGTTCCGTGATCTAAGTTTGGCATATGGTGACCTTGTCATCAAAGTGCTGGAAGTTAGGAATTAAAGTTATGTTTCTTGTGACACACAATCTGGATTCTATTTCTTTCCTTAAGCCTGAAAATGACCCTGGCCAGTCCTATGATTATCGACTAGAATTAGCAGTGGAAGATGGTTTAGTGAAAACATAGCTTGGGTGGCAGGAGGATAAGATTTGTAAGTATCCTGGAGGGAGTTGCTGGAGTTTTAGGGGCAAAGTTTAATGTGGCTGTTTCTTTCCCATTTGGAACCTGAGGCTACAAAATAAACAACACTGTGGTTTTATTAAAACACTAAATACGTGGTGATTTTCCACTGACATTTACCTAATCATGTGAAAGAGTGTACCAAAGGGGCTCAGGGGCCCATGCAGACTTGTGCTTTGTAAGCTGTAGCATCAGCAAACGTTTGCAGCAGAGGCAGGAAGGTGAGCTAAATAGGGAGCTCTCGGGTTGTGTGTATTTTGAGGCTAACTAAATATGGAGTCAGCTTCTGCTTTCCATCTATTTCATCAGGTCCAGTTCTACTTCTGCAAATTAAAAGAACAAAGCAATTTCCATATTATTTCATCCATCAGTTTCAGTATGTGAAATGTTGAGATTTTCTGTGAATGTCTCAGTCCAGGTATGTCTGATCTCTTCCTTGCCTGAAGACGAGGAGAGGCTTGGGAGTGGTGCCAACCAAACGACCTGGGCTTCTAGGTCTGAATTTGACTCTGGCAGTATGGTTACTAGGAAGAACTATAAACCGATGAAGCTAGAGGCTGGGTGTCATCTGAAGCAAGAGTTCGAAGGTCAAAACAACTGAGGCCAAAACTTTCACCAGGTCCAAGCAATGAGTGAAGAGCTGAGGACTGGGGATGACACTAAAAAGGTAGAATTGCTACAGGCAGATACTCGACATTGCAGTGGTTGGCAGTGCCTGCATGGGAACAATTAACACGTGTGTGGCCTAAAACATGTTACTGGACCTGGCTAAGCTTCTATATCCTCATCTACAAATGGGGAAAGTATCACTGCTATGTTATTGCACTGTTGTCATCAATGAGAAAATATTTGTAAATCATTCAGCACAGGCCTGACAAGCAGCCAAGTATTCAATAAATACTTTCTATGATCATCATCATCATCACATGCAAAACACAGCAAGAAGCAGAAAAAGTAACCTAAAGTATTATCTCTGGATGCTTAGGACATCCAGATATATTTTTTTTAATGGCTCACAAGCTGGATGGTGATATTCTCATCTTGGAAATAATGGCACATGAGAGTCAACAAGTTGCTCAGTACCGCATGCCAGGGACAGAAACAGTGGACTTGTGACAGCACTGAAGGGTACCCGAGGCTCCTATACAGGAACAGTGTCTTCCTTCCACCCTTCCTGAAGTTTCTGGCATTTGCACCACTTGTAGAAGAGTTTTCTTAAGAAGGTATATGATTTCATTAATTTGGAGTGGGATCTTAATTGGGAGAAGGGAGTGATTAACACATGTAAGATTTTGTAAGCACAATGGTTAGCTGATACATTAGCTTGATTCATTTGTTTGATTAATCTGTCACATAATATAGTTCATTTATTTTGTTCAACAGACTTTTCTGCCTATGTGCAAGACATGAAGATAGGAGTTAAATGTGTATCATCCTTGCCTGTCAGAAAGCTGGACTGTGAGGGCACTTTTGTAATGAATGAGCATTACAATGGAGAGGAAAACGTCTCCAAAATGACATCCTAGGCTAAGAACTTGGTTTAATGAAATTCCTGGATACTGGCCTTTCACAAACTATGGCCCTAAAGGATAAGTACATGAGAGTCCATATTGATTAGGGGAACTCTAAGCCAATATGATGTTTGGCATTCCCTGTTTCATTTGGCACTGGACTCACTGAACAGATTATGCCCAGCATGTGGGAACTGGCTGGCAGCACGTCTTACCTTCTGTATCAGAGTCCTTCATAAAGCAACCCTGAACTACATCATCATTCCCTTTGCCCCTTTCCACATTAGCCTCCAGTCTTTCCTCTCCATCAAATAAACATAATACCTTCTTTTTTTTTCTTCATTTTTTTCTTGAGATAGAGTCTTGCTCTGTTGCCTAGGCTGGAGTGCACTGGTACGATCTCAACTCACTGCAACCTCCATCCATGGGGTACCAATGATTCTCCTGCCTCAGCCTCCCAAGTAGGTTGAACTACAGGCACACGTCACCACGCCTAGCTTTTTTTTTTTTTTTTTCTTGTAGAGACGGAGTTTTACCACCTTGGCCAGGTTGGTCTTGAACTCCTGACCTCAAGAGATCTGCTCACCTTGGCCTCCCAAAATGCTGGATTACAGGTGTTAGCCACTGTGCCCGGCCCATAATACCTTTTTCAAATTATTATCACTACCTTTCTGTTTTGTTTTTGAGACAGGGTCTGGCTCTGTCACCCAGGCAGGAATGCAGTGGGTTGATCTCAGCTCACTGCAACCTCTGCCTCCCAGGCTTAAGCCATCCTCTCACCTCAGCCTTCCGAGTAGTTGGGACTACAGGCATGAACCATCGAGCCTGGCTAATTTTTGTATTTTTAGTAGAGACGGGAGTCTCACTTTGTTGCCCAGGCTGGTCTTGAACTCCTGAGCTCAAGCAATTCACTCACCTCGGCCTCCCAAAGTGTTGAAATTACAGGTGTGAAGTACCGATCACTACCCTTTAATTTATGAAATTTTCTCCCAACCTTTCTCATCTTAAACCTGCCAAGCCCTCACTGTTTTTCCATTTGAGTTATTTTTGAAATCCCAAAAGACTTTATTGAAGAGTGAAAGATTGAAACCTTGACAATGACCAGATTGCTCTTTGCCAGAAGAAAGAAGCTAAACTGAGTAGGTTTATGTCTGAGTTCTACCTCTTACTGGCTGTATAATCAGGCTGGTTACATAACATACATGGACCTTTGTTTCCACATCGGCAAAATGGGGATAATAAGAGCATCTCTCTCATAGAGCTGAGTCAATCCAATGCAATGCGCCTAAACCAGTTTCCAGTATTCAAGCTTTCAATTAGTACCAGCTATTTTCATACTTATTTTGCAGTAGGTGCCTCATGAAAAAATGTGAATGCTTACTGCACATTGCAAGTAGATTATCTAGTCAGAATCATGGTGTCTCACTATTTGAAGATTTTCTCTATGGATAGGAACTTCCTTTATTCTTACAGCAGTAATGTACACTTTAGCAGGTGCTGGTAATGCAACACAATTCTAATATACTAACCTTTTATGTATATGGTAAAATACATCAGCGATTGTTATAATGATCAATAAGATTCAAAAATGAATCACATTTCATCCTAATCGGTATCTTATAGTAAAAGGAAAAAAGAAGAATCATTACTTTTGAATTTTAATGGGAGGATTTAAAACCCTGATAACAGATTGGGATTCAAATTTGCACACTAAGCCCAACACAGTAGCTGAAACATCAGCAATAATGGAAAGATGTGGGAGGACAATTTTCTAAGATTTTTAAAAATATATAAACTATTGTCTTTTTCCCCTTGAAAATTTCAGTAGATTGTAAAAGCGTCAGACAATTCAAAGAAGTTGCTTCCAAACCCTCTGAGCTCTAAGCCAGATGCAGCTTTCGAGAATGTTTTTACTGAATTATAACACACATATAGTGAAGTGCACAAATCATAGGCACATCTTTTAATTCATATTCACAAACAGAACACTCCCATGTCACCAGTTCTAGATTATGACCAGCACCCCAGAAGCCACTTGAAGCCATGCCCTTTCATTTCCTACCCTCTGAAAATAACTGCTATCTTGATATCTAACACCAGCAATTGTTTTGCCTGTTTTAATTTTTATACCTGGAACCATAGGTAGTTATCTGTCTTATTTTGCTCTACATTATGACATTTGCATATTGCGTTTCCTTCAAGTTACTTACAGATTAGAGTAACAGTGTAGCTTTCTAGCCAAGTACGCATAGATTATTTGGGTTGTTCAGTGTGATCCCTGAGGTACTAAAGGGATCAAGAAGCATCTCTAAGGAAGAATACTTGTCTCTCCAGGGGCAATGTGAAGAAATGTTAAATCCTGGGAAGTAGAAGAAAGTCAA